>NC_091462.1:87598577-87949411 GCF_027789765.1 Dendropsophus ebraccatus
CGAGATGGGACCAGAGAAAAAGGACATGGGAAGCATGGACAGGTAAGTATGATGAGCAACTTTTTGGAACCGCAGTAAAACAACTAAACGCTTGCAATCGTTTAGCTGATTTAGTGTGGTTTATGAAAGGTAGGTTCAGGACAAACCCAAACTTTACATTAAAGTACGGCAAACCTGCCGAACCAAGTATTTAAAAAATTTGCTCATCTCTAGTTTATTTCAGTGAATCCACCTATCTTCCCTTCTAGTTGTCCATCATAATAATTAATAAGGCAAAATTCATTCCAGTCACCTCTACCTTATTCATATTGAGGAAATGTACGCCAGCCTTCAATACCATGGATCCCATTCAAGGATTGACTCACAAAGTAAACAACAGGTAAATGATATCTTCAAGCAACAGCCACAACTTCAGGAAAGACAAATGCCGTGCACATTACCCAACAAAGGAAGACTTCACAATCAAAATATAAGGCTTTTAGTAGAAAATAAAAGAATTTATTATTCACAATGCAGCCCAGAGAGTTATCTTGAAGATTTATGGCACTAATCTTCGGAAACATGCAGCTGGTGGCTGGGCGCTTGCCCACATGAGCCACAGGCGGCCAAAACTAAACCCTGTGTGCAGAAGGCTAATACATGATGTTTCCCAAACCATTCACTTTTACCGGCTCTCTAATGATGAACATCAATAGCCGCACGCTGGTCTCTGCACTACATAAGCAACAATTACTAATTCAGTGCTATTACTTATGAACAGGGGAACATTGGAAAAGCCTGTGTGTGCTGAACCCGGGCAGGGAGGGCTAAATCTTATCATACACGCTGGTGCCTAGTTGGCAGACATCCACACAGCCTTAAATTCATCTTTTTAGCTTTTATGTGTAACGTGAAAGCTTAGGACCCACAGAGGAATCTAGCACATTGAAGTTGTCATGGTAATTATGGCGCTGGCATAACATACGCAGAAGCTATTAAGTCCAGATTCATTAGGAACTTAAAGGAGAAGGGGCCCCCTCCCTGTGTTTTCTGGTGACCTCTCTGATATTAGATCAATTGACAGTTATATCCATGGTAACAGCATTTCTTATAAATAAATGCACATAACAGACAGGATGGGTATCCCTCCAAGGTCACCTTTAAATATGAACCTTCACTAAAACATATTTCATCTTTCTACTTTCATCACATTCATTGCCATCTCAATATTATCCCCCTATGTGGAATTAGCCAGTAATGAGTCTGCTTACATGACTTATAAAGCCATTAGTTATATCTGCGTCTTTAATAATTAGGTTTTCTAGAGGCCAAAAAGTTCTATCAGTCTCTATCACCTCACACTATTCCAAAATACTGACATTTACCTAGGGGGTCTAATCTGATGTACTCTATGTACAGCAGGGGCGGATTAACTTTACCATAGGCCCCGGGCTGTTCACCAAGCCTGGGCCCCCCCCCCCCCCCACCCCACTGTAACTATGGCAGCACTAGCCTGGCGTTCATAGTACAAGATAGATAATGTCATGATGTCCTGATTTGTGCAAAATTGCCATAAAAAAACTGTGATTTTTTGCAAATCATGGCAGAACTGTAGCCAGGAGACAGTACACCATTGAAAGTATAAGTCTTTTTGGGTGGTCATGGGCCCCCCAGGAGCTCAGGGCCCCGGGCTGCCGCCCATAACGCCCCTATTATAATCCACTACTGATGTACAGCCCCATACAGTAATTAGTGTCATAAGTGTCTCCTATAGTAATAAGTGTCATACAGTGCCTCCTACAGTAATTAGTGTCCCACAGTGCCTCCTATAGTAATTAGTGTCATACGGTGCCTTCTACAGTAATTATTGTCACACAGTGCCTCCTATAGTAATTAGTGTCACACAGTGCCTCTTGTAGTAATTAGTGCCACACAGTGCCTCCTATAGTAATTAGTGTCATACGGTGCCTTCTACAGTAATTATTGTCACACAGTGCCTCCTATAGTAATTAGTGTCATACAGTGCCCCTATAGTAATTAGTGTCATACAGTGCCCCCTATAGTAATTAGTGACACACAGTGCCTCTTATAGTAATTAGTGACACACAGTGCCTCTTATAGTAATTAGTGACACACAGTGCCTCCTATAGTAATTAGTGTCACTCAGTGCCCCCCTATAGTAATTAGTGTCACACATTGCCTCCTATAGTAATTAGTGTCACACAGTGCCTCCTACAGTAATTTGTGGCATGTAGTGCCCTATATAGTAATTAGTGTCATACAGTGCCCGCACACTAATCACTATCACACAGTGCCTTCGACAGTAATTATCACATAGTATCTCTTATAGTATAGTATAGTGTGATGCAGTGCCCCTATGCTAATTGTTATTATACAGTGCCCCCTAAAGTAACTAGTGTCATACAGTTTCCCTTACAGTGAGTATTGTCACACAGTGTCCTCAATTGTAAGTAGTGTCACACAGTGCCCCTGCAGTAAATATTGTCAGTGCCCTCTACAGTAATCAGTGTCACACAATGCCCCTTACAATAAATGTTGTCATACAGTGCCCCCTATAGCAATTAGTGTCACACAGTGTCCCTTACAGTAAATGTTGTCATACAGTGCCTCCTATAGTAATTATTGTTACAAAGTGCTCTTTACTGTGACACTGTGCCTCCTACAGCAATTGTTATCTTACAGTGCCCCTCACAGTAATTGGTGTCAAACAGTGAGCCCCCCCCCACACACACACACACACACAAACACACACACACAAACACACACAGTAATTAGTGCTGTAGATAGTGCTATCAAAAATAATTGTGCCTAGGAAATAGTGTGCATGACATTTAGGGATGCCAACAGGAATTCCTGGGCTGAATGCAGTGAAATAATCTGGGCTCAAAATCCCCTTTATTTCCATGGGCCATTACCAGGGGCTCTAGAGAGAGGCAGGGTGGACATAGTAGGTGCACAGGGGATGTTTTTACAGTTTATTGTAATGCTGACCTAGTTCTCATCGTAAAAAATCTTGTGTCCTGTATGTCCTGAATGCTCAGTGTCTGTGTGACTCTGGACATATTTTGTTAATAGGTATCACCATTCACCATGTCAAAAGGATGTGTCAGTACATGGTCTGATACTGCTTCCAATGGACACAATGGACAATGCTTCCAATCTGTCCTGGGGTCTGTTTGGTTGGTGATGCAGTTATTTTAAACTTGCAGCCCTGTGTCAAATTGGCAGGCCTAGAGTACCCATGGCCTAGAATTGCAACACCCCTCCGTCCCTCCTCCCCACCCTCCTCATTATTAGGAATGCCCATGGAACATTTTCTCCTATTCATCACCTGTGTGAACACTGCACATGAGCTGGATCGTTAAAGCACCTGTGCAGTGTCCCGACAGGTGATGAATAGGAAAAATGGTGGAGGGCGGGGAGGAGGGACAAAGGGGTGTCACAATCCTAGGGCATGGGTACTCTAGGCCACGCCAATTTGACACAGGGCTGCAAGTTGTTTTTTAGGACAATAACTGCATCACCTGTCGAACAAACCCCAGGACAGATCTTGGATTAAAAGCAGCTATCTGATGGTACAATTAGTCTGGGGGCGCAGATTGTGAGTACAGAGTCGCTTTAAGTGCCAAGGCTAGGGATTCCCAAAGTATGTAGCGAAGAGCCCACAGCACACCAGCGCAGGTGGAAACCACCTGATTACCACCTGAGCGGGTGTGCTGTGGACTCTTCGCTACATAGATAGAGATAGGAGACAGATAGATAGATAGATAGATAGATAGGAGATAGTCAAATTGCAGATAATTTTCATTCTTTTTACCCTTCAAATACTAACCTCATCCATTTGCAGCTGTTTAAAGCAGTTTGCATGTGAAAAGGACCCTCTAAAGTGTGTCATAATCTGAGCAAAACCAATTATATCCCAAGACCAACACAGAAGACTAAGTTGTGTGACATAACTCTCTGGAACTTGCCATTATGGGTGCATCCATTTACATGCTAATCACTCACTACAAAATGAAAACCTTCACTCATACATATTTATGCTGCGGAAATACATCACCATATGTTAAATTACTTTTTGCTCTTTATATAGATTGATGATGATTTTTTTGAATTCGACTCTTATTGAGTAACTGCAGCATGTGTTATCACCAGAAGACACAGGAGGAGATGATTCCAAGCCTGACATTACGTATAGAACAGCTTATGGGTGTCTTCAGTGAAGCCCATATGCTTGTTGATGCTGAAATTGCACAGTATAAATGGTTTCGTGAAAACAATTCTAAATTAGCCAACTGCTTCCTTATTACATGGTAATGTGTGTCTTGTATGGAGCGCACGTGCCAGTCAGGAAGAAACATCCGAGAATGGTGCAACTAGAGCTTGTATTTACTAATCTGCGCTGGAAAAAAACAAGAATTAGACCGGCTGCTACAGCAACAACTCCATTGTTTGTCTGCAGTGATGTTTAAATATAAAGCCCATTGGATTTAAAGTAGGAAAATTCTAGATGTTTACTACTGGAGAGTCAACGTCTTTAACCCTGAGGGAATACAGTATGTTGCTAACTTGCTTTAGATGTGTGTAATTCCCCACTTCCTTGTCTCGTTGGGTTTTTCTTGTGTAAAACACATCTAATTCTTGTAATAAATGGAGCTCCCCAAGGCTAGCCAGGAGTTTTCCAACCCTTACAGAGGATCTGTCAGCAATCTTTACCTGTCTCCTGTATATACTTGTGTTTCCTGTAACATAACAATAATGGAGCATCTTACCTGTAGCTTATGGCAGGGGGGAGTATTAGATGCTGATACATTATATAACATCTGGTCACACTCTTTGTAATAGTACAGGGGGTGATGTAGGGTGATAAAAGGGTGAACGGGGAGTGATAAGGAAAACACAGAGTTATCGGAGTAAGTAGAGTGATAAAGGAAAGAGGGGACCGAAATGGAAAGTGATAGAGAAGAACCAAGAGCTATAACTAAAGCTGAGCAAACTGAACTTCATGAACCGAGATTCATTACGAACTTTGCAAAGAAAGTTTAGCTTGGTACCGAACAAATTTTGCAACGTTTGTAACAAATCTGGTCCAAGATTGTGGCCGCACAATTAAATACACATAGAAAACAGAAAAAAAGGGGGTGCTCACCTGTCCGTGCTTCCCTGGTGAACTCCTAAGGGTCTTTGGTGTCCCCCACTGTGAGCAGCCATCTCCAGCCCACTCAACTCATCACTGGCCATGGCAATTGTCCTTAGACAAGGGTGACAGCCCACTCAGCCAATCACTGACTGACTAAGATGGGACAGCGCTGAGGCCAGTGATTGGCTAAGCAGGCTATCACTCTAGTCCCAGTCAGGTCGAGGGGGCTTTGATCAGCGGGGGACACCGGGGTACGGTGGACAGGTAAGTATTGATGAGCGAACTTGCTGAACTGCACTAAAACAGCTAAATGCCGGCAATAATTTTGCTGTTTTAGTGCAGTTCAGTAAACCCTGTTAAACCAAACTTTTAAAAGTTTGCTTATCTGTAGCCATAGCCATGGGCCATGATACTGCACGGCAGATCTGCTGCACATCCACCATGAATCCACATAAGTTAGAATTTCTGTGGTTTTGTAGCCTAAGCTGGCTGATTACATTGAGGATTTGTAATAGACTTCATCCACAGTATGTAGAGGTGAAATCCATGATGAATCTGCTGCAGTATACACATGTAACAGGCAAACTAACACATAACCTCACGCATATTAAAGGGGTAGTGCGGCGCTAAGAAATTATTCACAAAATAACACACATTACAAAGTTAGACAACTTTGTAATGTATGTTCTGTATGTGAATGGCCCCCTTCCCCGTGTTCCCCGACCCCGCCCGTGGACCCGGAAGTGTAGTGCATTATACATACCTAATATGTGTCGACCCCCGTCCGCTGTCTTCTGAAGGGGGCCATTCACATACATAACATACATTACAAAATGTACAAAATACATAACTTTGTAATGTGTGTTATTTTGTGAATAATTTCTTAGCGCCGCACTACCTCTTTAACAGACTTAGGCTCCCTGTTGCCACTTTTCTAGTTTCCCTTTATTCGGGCCAGTTCTGGTAAATACTAAGCACCACATACCATCCCACAAGACCTGCCATTTCAAAGATGGTCTGACTCAGTCTGCCCATCACTATTTGGTTCTTATAAACTCGTTTGCTGCCTAATAATAGAATGGAACCACGACCCTTTACCACTTGACTGGCACTATTGTCATAAGTCAGGGGTGGGTAAGTAATTTTACTATGGGGCCACATGAGAAATTAAAATGGTTTGGCAAGGGTCAGACCAACATACGTAACTCAGTTCTGGTGGGGACAATGGTGAGACGGGAAGGGGGGTGTCTGTTGGAGAGCAGGGGCTCGTACAGCAGCACTTTGAACGTCATGAATCTAAATGTAATGGGGCATAGGGCCCCTGTGCATACAATGTGCCTCCCCTTCCCCTCATATGTAAGTTTCCCCAGTAGATAGGTTGCCCCATATAGTAATAATATCCCCTTCTATGACCTCCAACATAGTAATAATACCTTCTGCTGTGTCCCCCACCATCATAGTAATGTCTCCTACTATGAACCCCCTCTTACTGATAATGCTCCTGTTGTGCACCCCCACAGTAATAATGCCCCCTGCTGTGCCCCCATAGTACTAATGGCCCCTGCTATGCACCCCACCACCCATAGTAATAATGATCCTCTGTTGTAAACAGCCCCCCACCCATAGTAATAATGCACCCTCTATGCACCCCCATCCACAGTAATAATACCCCCTGTTGTGTACAGACCCCCACCCACCCGAAATAATAATGCCCTTTGTGTACAGCCCACCACCCACCCATAGTAATAATGGCCCCTGTTATGAACAGTCCCCCAACTTCCCATAGTAATAATGCCCCCTTCTGCATAAAGCCCACACCCATAGTAATGATGACCCCCTTCTTGTGCACCAACATGAAAAAAAAAAAAATCATCTTCACCTATTCAGAGGCCTGGAGCAGGTCTCCTCATCTTCTGGCTCCAGTCTGTGAGCCTTGGGGACGTATCCTCCAGCAGGCACAATGACATCAGAGAGATCACGACCCGGCTTATGACAATGAATAGAATAGCAGGACTCTGGCAGGTCCTGCTGGTGTATTCTGTTCCTTATGTTCAGCCTGCTCACCCTGTACTAGTGAGTGGGCTGAACATTACAACGGTGGGGCATTGCGGCTACGCAGCTTCTAGGGATGCTTGAAGGAGATCCGGGACAGTCAAAATGAGTTAGTGGACGGCATGTGGCCTGCGGGCCATACAACGCCCAGGTCTGTCATAAGAATCTGTGTTATTCACTCCACCATCAGTGTTATTGCTATAGGTGATTGATTTTTTTTGTTTTGTTTTGTTATTTTTCCACCTCTACAATTTGTTGCAGTTGCCCTTTAAACCTTTAATATGTAGTCAGGTATTGGTGTTCTGGAAAGCCAGTAAAAGTAAATTGTTACTATCATATTGATTGTGAATTATATGAACTTTAATCTACAAGTGGTTAACACTGTCTTCCACCCAGCAGCTGTTGTAAGAAGAAGAAAAAAAATCTTCCATTATTTCCTTCCAAGAATCCGCGCTTCTCTGCTAACTGCAAAATCACGAGTCAGCTGAGGGGAGCTTTCCAGCGTGCACAACGGTTACTAGTAGCGGCTGACACAAGGCAAAATCCTACCATAAAAGTCTGTATGTTGTTAATGGAGGGGATTTAACCAGACCCCAGATCTGTTGTCTGTTCCTAGACGTCCCAGGTGCCGTTCCTAGACACAGGTGTTAATTAAAATATGAACAAGGAGCCGCGGAGGGCCATGTGCTGCACTCATTTCCTATGATAAATTTGGAAGAGAGAGGGTTTCAAAGCAGGTTTAGATGTTATGATGTTTTATTCACACAATGGATTATGCAACAGGTAAGGAATATGAAACAAGTGTTTGATGTAGGTGAACAAATTATTAAGCATTAGCAAAGAGAATGCAGGGTAGAACACAGGAAGCGGAGGTATATTGCCTAATATATCATAATCTACTGGTCAGCTCATACTGTAGTTATCTCCCAGCAACATGGAAGCTAAAAAAACTTCAGGTTGTAAACCACTGTTCCAAGACAAGTGTGTGTTTTTTTCCAGATTTTAGTTAAAAAAAAAAAAGGCTATGGTACATTGAAAACTGCACCAATGATAGTGAAAACTTGCACGGATTAGTCCCACTATAAGGGTGGGTTCACACTACAGAATTCTCACGGATAAACTTCGCGGAATTCCGTTGTGTGTCCGCGCGCCTTTCTGCCGACTCCATAGACACCATTCTATGGGCTGGCGTATTCCGCTATCCGCCGAAAGAAGTGACATGTCACTTCTTTCGCCGGATAGCGGAATATACCGGCCCATAGAATGGTGTCTATGGAGCCGGCGGAAAGGCACCTGCCCGTGCGCGCGGACACACAACGGAATTCCGCGGAGTTTATCCGTGAAATTTCCGTAGTGGGAACCCACCCCTACACAGTTATCAAACATGAAGACATGTGAAATGTTAGGCTATGTTCACGCAACGTACTATTTTTCCATTAAAACAACAGCAATTCTTTTCATACTACAATGAGATCCATTGAAGTCAATGCAACAAGGGATGTTGTTTTTACACACTCCATTGAACGCCAGCCGTTGTTTGGCACTCAAAACAACACCTGTTGTTGAATGCACTGTGTGAAAACAACGTCCATTGTTGTCTTTTGTTGGCTTCAATGTATTTCATTGCAACAAGAAAATAATGGCTGTTGTTTTCAAAAATACTATGTTGTGTGAACAGGGATCAAACTTGCAGCCCTCCAACTGTTACAAAACTACAATTCTGTCCATGCCTGGATAGCCAAAGCAAACTCTTTATCTGGCCAGGCATGATGGAAATTTTAGGTTTTCAACAGCTAAGTTTGACATGTACTCTATAACATTCTACACTCCCTGGCTCCCTACAATCTCCATCTCACTGCATAGACAATCTCAATTATAAATGTATGGAGCTTCTAGGAAACAGGGGAGAGAAGCGCTCAGCTGTGTTCTTCTCCCAGCAATATCTAGGGATCATGGGGATCTGAACACTCTTGCCACAACCAATCAAAAGTTTTGTCTTGTGTCTGCAATGTCCCAGAACTAATGTGCCATTGCTGTTCTGTCTTTACGTAGGTCGGCTCTAAAAGGGATATAGTGGTTGAGCAGTTCTGTCTAGTTAGTTCCTGTTATTCCTTAGCAAAAGTCAGCACCAGAGAATTTGTGTTCTGCTGAGAGACCTTCTAAGTCCTGGCCATCTGGCCAGGGCCCTATGTGGGCCTTCCAGTCAGAGGGTGCCTGCAGATCATAAGATCCTTCAGTCCTATTGGTTGGAATAAGGATGAGCTGTGATAACAGACAAAACCTGTTTTTTATACAAAACAAAGAAAGACTCTTTTTTTTATCTGGAACAGCTACATTAACTTGATCATTTGATTCCATTGTTACAAATACCAAAAATAAGCTTTTCCTGTTCAAATGAAAACACACAAAAATCGAAGAAACAAAAAATGATTTCAAAAATAGCAAATTCTTCCTAGGATACAACTGAATAGACCAGAAGCATGAGTGGTTCCAGGAATACACGGCTCTCACATGCCCTCATTATCCGGCGAGGTAAAACCTGAATTTCTATTACTCTACGAGTTTACTGGAGAAGACGTAGAGAAATATTATCCAGGAAAATAGAAAAACTGGTACATCTCTAGTGTGGAGACCAAAAAAACTAAATGTGAATTGTTGGAAAACTCTCTTTGTCTTCGAGACCTTGTCCTTAGGCTACTGAATAACAGGTCTATGTCATGTACGGGGAGGATTCTATTTCAGTCATTTAGTTAGTGTCTCTTGAGTCTTGTGGTAATTGGTCACTAGAGTACATCGTGCCTGGAAGTGAATGACATTCAGTATTGACATTGGGGCTTATCTATCACAGTTTTCCGGCCAACCTAGATGAGCTATGAATGTAAAATGTGCAAGTCTGTATACAGCAGACTATTAGAATAACCTGCGCTATCAAGCTCCAAGCATTTTGCTGATCACTTCGGCCTCTGAACACATGGAATTGTACAACTTTTCCTAGATCTATGTTAGTATTGTACCATTTAATTAAAGGGGTCACAACAGGGCCGCTTCTGGGTTTCCAGATCCTTCCATGACATTGTCCTTGCAGTTTTATTGCAAATATATAATTGTTTTCTTTTCGGAGCTGTATTCATTTGATAAACTATAAAACAGGAGAAGTTTCAGGAGACTACACCTCGAGAACTTTAACAATTCCTTCATTCTGGGGCAGAATAATGTGACCTGAGTTGGGGATATCGACCATGTGGCAATCGCCCATAAAATGGTTACATCCATCCATACCCCATACATCCATTTACTGCATTGTCTACAGTGAATCCAAAGTTCTAGGGGGAGGTAACCAATATCTTTCACAGCAGATTTCCATTGTCTCCCTCAGGAGGAGCCCCAAACTAATGGGCTCACCTATGTAATAGGTCTATTGACACTTTCCTGACCATTAATAAAGGGGTTATCAAGCCCTACAAAATTCAATGTTGTAATGGCCTATCCTCAGGATAAGCAATTAAAGGAGAAGTCCCACCAACTTTAAAATCTGCAGGCAGGCAGGGTGGATGTGAAAATAACTAACAGGTTAACTTATCCCTCCCCTGTGCCTCGTGGAACCACCTTAGAGGTCCTGTCATCTTCTCCAGGAAACTGGGTTTGTCATGTAACCGGCTCCTGCACCAGCAACATCACGGCACAGCTCAGCGGTTGCCCTCTCAGCCAGTCAGCGACTGGGGCAGTGTCCCTCCCCAATCATTGATTGGCTGAGCGGGCAATCACTCAGACAGGATCGTGACATTGCAGCTAGCAGAGCTGCACAACCCCAGCTGCAGAGAAAGGGTCCCAGCAGCACCACAAGCCATCGGGGACAGGTAAGTTAACTTGTTAGTTATTTTCACACCCACCCCTGCCTACCTGCAGATTTCAAAGTTGATGGGACCTCTCCTTTAATATTAAATAGGCAGATGTCCAATTTCAAGCTTTCTGCAAATCGGCTGTTTAAAGGGGCTGCATTCTCTTTAAAGCGATTGTCCTGTGAGCAGAAGACAGCTAAAGGCTTTATGTGCACCGACTCACAAAAAGGCTTGTACATTGCATTGAAGCCTATGGAATCCTGGCCGGATTGTGTACACTCTGTATACACTCCAGCCTGGATTCCTTGCGGCCGCAAGAAAAATTGACATGTCAGTTTTATGCGTCAGTTTTGTTCATTGAATAGCGGCCGCACAAAACTGAATGTGCAGACAATGTAAAGTGCCACTCAGGCCGCACTTTCCATTGTGTGCTATGGGTAACTGGAGTGCAGGCACACTGGAATGCGCCCGCATCCCAGTTCAAAAGTAATAAGATTCATCCTGCCAGTACTGCAGTACCGGCTGTGATGAACTTCACTGACACCCACCGTTCTGTGAACCGTCCATGTCACAGAATGGCTGGTGTGTCACGTTGTGTGAACCTGGCCTCAATCTATACTTCTGTTCTTTAAATAGTGAAAGATACAACAGTGTTGTCCAGCATCCCTTGCACCACCGCTAATAAAACTATGACAGTGCAAGTATGAGCACCGGTACGCAGGCCGTTGCGCTTTATGACCCCATATAACTCCAATATCCTCCAGCTACCAAGAATGGTACCATTTCTTAAGGGGGAAAAACAGTTTTCTCATTTCTAATAAGCCTTTTAATCCAATTTATACTGAAGTTTTGAGCCGTGACCAGAGTGTTCTTTTATTAGTGTATGTGCAATTGCCTAATATATCAGTGCCTCCAAAGATGGATCTCCACTTTAACTAAAGATATTAAAGAATATTACTCATTAAGGTTGCACTCCTCCAAGCATACAATACACAATATAACCGGTACATAATTATCTCAAGAACAGAGAAGATGCCGGTCACAGTCAACCAATGGTAAAATGATGTCCTTTGGATTATATTAGTATTTAAAGGGGTTAATTGGCAGTCCAGCTAGACCAGTCATCCTCAGATGTCCTTACCCTGTCACTTATCAAGATAAGATATTGTTAAGCACTATGAAATGAGATGCAGTAATTACATGTCCTCCAGGCTTCATCTGGAAAGGAGAACCCCCTGTGTGTCACTGACTACGTGATCACAATGCTGTAGTGTACAAGGAGATCAGATGCGGACCTCATTGATCTTCAATGTTACAAACCATACATCTCTGTCAATCTCAACGTATTACATGGTTTATAATGATTTAAAATCCACCGTGTTTCTAGTGACAGGAGGCATAATAGTATACCTTCAGGGAAAATATCAATGTTACAGCCATTTTGTTTCTACATAAACAGAGAAGCCTTTAGAACCCTTTGCTTTTTCTATTACATTTAATGTCTTCTTTGCATCTTTTTGACCTTGACATCTTTATCTACTGTCAATCATTTTCTGGCTGATAAACAAAAAAATCAATATTGTCAGTCATAAAATGCGTTGGATGTGTTTGGAAAAAAATTACATTTGGAAAGATATTAGACCGTGTTCATTCTGGGGTCATGATCTGTTATGATCCTTCATGATCTGCTTTGATCTTTCATGTAAATGATCTGGAATGATCCAAATCAATGATTTATGATGGGTTGGTTAGGTTAAAGGTTTTCTTTTACTGCATGGAAAAGCATAACATGCTATATCATTCAGGATGTCAAAAATGGAAAACGGAGGGGGGGGGGGGGGAATCAGGTGTTCCATGCAGGGTCCGTGTGTACAGCCATTGTGCTGCAGAATGGAATCTGGAGCTCTCAGCATCCGTAGTTGTTCGCAATGCACAGTTCTCTACATAGACAGATAATAATTGCGGGTCCATTTTTTTGTGGCATGGATCATGGACCTGCAACATTATATGGACTAGTGAATGGGACCATTGAAATGTATGGGTCTGTAGTGCAGTTCACAATTACGGGGCGTATTACAGATGTGTGAATGAAGCCTTAGTTAGAGGTATAACAGGAGACCTTTGTGCACCCTGTTGATGTGAGGCATGTTAATTTTCCCCTAGTATGGTGAAATTGCATCATAGGGGTTTTTCCATTTCTCTAGATAAGTCATTGGGGTTATGGGTTGAACTTTAAGTGATACACCATTTGGGCCCACAGGACATGTCATCAATGTACTCTAGATGCAGGTCCCACCTCTGGGACTAACACCTGTCTTCAAATTAAGGGCTCCTCAGCTCCCTCTTGTCCTTTTGAGGCTGCCAGAGGAGGTCAGGAAGCCAAAAAACAGATGAGTTACAGGGGTGGTTCAAATCAACTGGTGTCAGAAAGTAATTTAGATTTGTAATTTACTTCTATTTAAAAATCTCAAGTCCTCCCATACTTATAAACTGTTGTATGTCCTGCAGGAAGTGTTGTTTTATTTACATGCAGAAACAGCGCTCTCTGCTGACATCTCTGGCCAAGTTAGGAACTGTCCAGAGCAGTAGCAAATCCCCATAGAAAACTTCTCCTGCTCAGGACAGTTCCTGACTTGGCCAGAGATGTCAGCAGAGAGCACTGTGTCTGAATGTAAAAAAAAACAACACTTCCTGCAAGATATAAAGCAGCTTATAAGTATGGACTTGAGTATAAGACTTGAGATTTTTTAACATAGAGGTAAATTACAATTCTAACACCAGTTTCTGTCACTAGTTTGATTTAAAGTTAACTACCCCTTTAAGTTAACTTTAAGGGGACTGCACAATGGTCCCAATCCTCCAAGCTACACTGGAGTTTTGTAAACAGCACGGACTGCAGTTTACGTTTGCACATCTTCCAATAAAGTCAATGCCATAACTGACTGTGATGGGTACACCCTTTTTAACTCATTCCTTAACATCAACATAATTATTCATCTATTTTTGCGGTGCATTCCCACTCAAGAACATACAGTTGCCAAACTGGAATTGTGGTAGGTAACCCTAAAGATCCTGCAATCAGTGTGATCACAGCATCTATAGGGCTAAACAGAGGGAGAATTTTCCCTCTGTTCACCATCGAGACTGTGCGTAGCAATTACACAGCCTCGATAGTAGCTATGACAACTTAAGGCCTTCCTGAGGCCTCCAGTGTCAAAGCTATGGTAGCTGATCAGGCTCAACCCCAATGCTGCAGATCAGAATTGCAATGTAATGTGCTTGTCATCAGGCAATTAGATACTGAAGTCTCCAATAAAGTAAAAGTATAAAATAAAAACAAAATACACAAATAAAAATATAAATATAGTAGGAAACACAATATTATCCCCGTAGCCCCCAATGCAATGATAAATGAAGGGGAAAAAGTACCCATTTAGTATAACCTCATGCGACACAACAAAGTTTATGACTAACCTAAAGTACAATATGTCACAAAAAATTTATGTCAGAATCACATGGCTAAGTTATAGCATCATGGGGCAGGTATAGTGGTCGCCGCCTGCCTCATGCTCCAAGTGCCATCGGAGGTGTGGCAGCCAACGACTCCTATCTAAGAGGTGACATTTATTGATTGAAGGAAATCTACAGTGGGACTCACGGGAGGGATGTTCTTTCCGCCTCCCCTCCCCCCCCCCCTCTATTTTTGTTTTTTTTGGGTCATTTTACCCGTGAGACGAGACAAGATTGAGACATAAATCACATTGTTGTGTTCTAAAGGACCTAACGGATGTTAGGTTTATGGACTTTATTTTGTTAACTTTATAGATCATGTTTGTAACCATGTGGGTTAGAATTTAATGTGTCTGCTTATATTGTACAAAATGGTTAATGTTATTCTAAATACTGTATATATACACTACCGTTCAAAAGTTTGGGGTCACATTGAAATGTCCTTATTTTTGAAGGAAAAGCACTGTACTTTTCAATGAAGATAACTTTAAACTAGTCCTAACTTTAAACAAATACACTCTATACATTGCTAATGTGGTAAATGACTATTCTAGCTGCAAATGTCTGGTATTTGGTGCAATATCTACATAGGTGTATAGAGGCCCATTTCCAGCAACTATCACTCCAGTGTTCTAATGGTACAATGTGTTTGCTCATTGGCTCAGAAGGCTAATTGATGATTAGAAAACCCTTGTGCAATCATGTTCACACATCTGAAAACAGTCTAGCTCGTTACAGAAGCTACAAAACTTACCTTCCTTTGAGCAGATTGTGTTTCTGGAGCATCACATTTGTGGGGTCAATTAAACTCTCAAAATGGCCAGAAAAAGAGAACTTTCATCTGAAACTCGACAGTCTATTCTTGTTCTTAGAAATGAGAACTGCGGGATTTTGGGCTTCAGGGCAGAGTGGCAAAGAGAAAGCCATATCTGAGACTGGCCAATAAAAGAAAAAGATTAAGATGGGCAAAAGAACACAGACATTGGACAGAGGAAGACTGGAAAAAAGTGTTGTGGACGGATGAATCCAAGTTTGAGGTGTTTGGATCACAAAGAAGAACATTTGTGAGACGCAGAACAAATGAAAATATGCTGGAAGAATGCCTGACGCCATCTGTTAAGCATGGTGGAGGTAATGTGATGGTCTGGGGTTGCTTTGGTGCTGGTAAGGTGGGAGATTTGTACAGGGTAAAAGGGATTCTGAATAAGGAAGGCTATCACTCTGCAACGCCATGCCATACCCAGTGGACAGCGCTTGATTGGAGCCAATTTCATCTTACAACAGGACAATGACCCTAAACACACCTCCAAATTGTGCAAGAACTATTTACAGCAGAAGCAGGCAGCTGGTATTCTATCATAGGTAATGGAGTGGCCAGCGCAGTCACCAGATCTGAACCCCATTGAGCTGTTGTGGGAGCAGCTTGACCGTATGGTACGCCAGAAGTGCCCATCCAACCAATCCAACTTGTGGGAGCTGCTTCTAGAAGCGTGGGGTGCAATTTCTCCAGCTTACCTCAACAGATTAACAGCTAGAATGCCAAAGGTGTGCAATGCTGGAATTGCTGCAAAAGGAGGATTCTTTGTCGAAAACAAAGTTTGATGTAAAAACAATGTTATTTCAAATACAAATCATTATTTCTAACCTTGTCAATGTCTTGACTCTATTTTCTATTCATTTCACAACTTATGGTGGTGAATAAGTGTGACTTTTCATGGAAAACACAAAATTGTTTGGGTGACCCCAAACTTTTGATCGGTAGTGTACATAGCATGAGTTTAACCTTTTAGACAATTTTTTGTTTTGTTTTTCATGTACCAATGCAAAAGTAGGACTCAACAGTGAGAGACCTTTATATAGACTTGTGTGTCTTATATAAGATACCAATAATAAGGCCATACGTGTTCATCAAAGAAAACAAATGTGTCCCACATAAAGTGAACGTTCTCTTTGTCTCATTACACACTGCCCTAATTTGTGTGTCTTACTCTGGAATGAGGTTATCATATGGAGTTCATAGCATTAATCCCCTCCATGGGGACCGAGAGCACACTGTGCTGTGAATGATTCTCTTAGGTATCCACTGATGCCTTCAATAATTTATGATCAGAGGGAAAAAAATGTATATTGAAAGGAAGACCTGGAGCACGGAAGCTCAAATGTCCAATGCAGAAAAGACCTACTAGTCATAACAAGGAGCGTCACCCCCCCCCCCCCCCCCACCAAAAATAAGCAGGGACAAACAAAATAAATAGCCAGATTTCTCCACTCCATGTTTATGCAAAACGTTTAAAAATTGAGGTTATTAATAAAGTATATTCTGCAAAAAATTATTGAGGTACATTATTGAACTACAAAACCACACCCAAACTGAGGACAAGAGCCGTGCTGTTTCTAGAAGAATGTTGTCATGTTTTCCTGAGCCTGGATAACCCCTTTACTTTCTTCTGGTCCAAAGTCCCACAGTTGGCATGTTAGCATATTTATAATACCTCTGAAAATTGACATGTAAGCGCTAAGGCTTTGGGCCTAGAGAACATTTTTCTAAAACCTATTTGGGAACTCTGAGTAAATGCAGAATTCATTTAGAAGGATGTCTGTTAGGAACCGTCATCTAGTAGCCAAATAAGAAAGTGGCTACGAAGAGTGTCACAAGCTCTGGAGTACCCAATAGATTGGTGGATTATTCACCAGCCCACTCATAATGTGAATATTATGTAATGCCTTATTTGCCCTAAGGTGGTGCTATAGGGAAGCTAAACACTTAAGGCCCTATTACATCGAGCGATTATGTACTGATCAGTTGAAGAGCAAGCAGTTGTCTGCTGATTATTGTCTTTCAACATGCTGAAAAATCAGCGGCTGCTGACCATGCATCACTCCAAGTAATATGTGATGCACGACCAACAGTAGTGATGAGTGAATAGTGAATTATTCGAATATTCGTACGAATATCTCCGGATATTCTAATCTTCGATCGAATATTCGATCCCATTAAAGTCTATAGGAACAAATATTCAATTATTAAAAAAACATCTATCGGACCACCTGGAGGTAAAAAACGGAATCTGGGGGATTTGAACGCTTATCGAATATTTATCGAATATTCAGCAAACTATTTGATAATATTTGATAGATCGAATACCTTACTATTCGATCGAACAGTATTCACTCAGCACTAACCAACACATGATGACAGCAAGGGCTAATGATGTCTGTGCAGCCCTGGTCTCACAATCATCAAGGCATCAAATAGGCTTGATAAGCGAGCGCCTATCTAGCAGATCAGCACTTGCTTACAGCAAAAAGCGAGCGGTCTGATACGACCTTTACTGCCAGGTTCCTCCCCAGATTGCAGCTGATCACAGTGGATCCCAGCTTTGTGCAGTGATCGGTTTATTATTTGATTAAAGTTTTAATATAAAAAGATTGCCCAATGAGGATAGCCCCTGGAGCATGTTTTAATATGTGTGTGTAACAAAAAAAATTTGACGAATGTTGCACAAACGGTAGTAGGTATCCACAGACTTTTTTTTTTTTTCCTCTGGTTCTTGCAGATTTCTTCCTCTTCTCTATATTTCAGTATTGCAGAAGATATTAGTAATTTCAGCTGTTCTTTGTGCAATCCTCCTGTCTCACAAATAAGTTATTGGATTATAATGATTACATTTGTACGAGGCTGTTATTGCAGCTGCTCCGATATCCTGGACTTCTTACCCTTATAATTTCCACGATCATAACAAGATTGCAGTTCCACTTTATATCATAAGAGGCTTCAATGCCAGCATGCCAACCCGAACCCACAGTGAATTATCTCAGCTCTGCCACAGGGTAGAGACATGTATAAATGAACAAATACTGTATGTGTATGTGTATACGGTGCTTTTGTGCTACATAGATGCAAAAATAGACTTTGAATAGAACAGTTTAACATGAAAAGTGAAGTGGTTTCTAGTAAAATTTATATTTACATTTGGAGTATATATATATATATATATATATATATATATATATATATTTTTTTTTTTTTTTTTTTTTTTTTTTTTACAAATGACTACTCTAGTCTGGTAAGTACTGTAAGTATCTACTCTAGTCTGGTAAGTACTGTAAGTATCTAGTCCAGTCTGGTAAGCACTGTAAGTGTCTAGTCCAGTCTGGTAATAACTGTAAGTACTGTATCTAGTCCAGTCTGGTAAGTACTATTTCCTGAGAAGAAATTGGATAAGGAACTGATTTCTTCCATGATTATTTATTTTTCACCTGCTTAATATAATTTAATTGGGATCATTAACAACTCAATAATGAACCATCTTAAAAAAAAAAAGAACACAAAATAGATGAAGATTATTTTATACATATAAACCCAAAGGCAAAACTTTAACTCCACCATGTATGTATCCCCACATACTTTTCTTGGGGCTGGTATATGTCCCCTAATTGACAGTTGCTCCCCCATTATACAGTTGCTCCCCTGTAGGTAGCCAAGTACTGAACTTGGTGCCCCCAGTATGTATATAGTAGTAGGTAATTTCACCCCTACAGGTGGCTAGATACCCCCATAGGTAGAAATATTCCAGCGGTAAGTAACTATATGTAGCTGTGCCTCTTCCCCAGTAGGTATATGCTTCCAGTAGGTACTTGCCCCACAGTAAGCAGCTGGTGCCCCCAGAAAGTATATACCCCCCCCCCAGTTTGTAGTTGTCCCCATCAGATAGAAAGGTGCCCCCTATAAACAGTAGAGGAAAAAGAAAACAGGCAAGAGGCGGCGCCTCGTGTGATACCGTACAGTAAGGAAGAGGGAAGGTGAGGTACTGTAAGTAGGAGGCTCACCTTGTTGCCACTTGGGCTTAATGCATATCACCCCTGAAATGGGGTACCGATGTAGAGTCCGAATGGTCCTGGTGCTGGAGACTGCAAGCTAGTAGGGAGTAGCACGCTGGGATGCTCCCTGAGTGGGGGCCCGTGTAAAATTGCAGGAAAGGAAAAAGGAAAAATTGTCAAACTCCTTTGGAAACACCAGCGCTGTCTTCACAAAGTCATGGGACCAAAGTTTTTAGGTGAAAGCAATAAGAAGCGTTTATTTCAAATAGCACAAATATAACGCGTTTCCAGAGCCTAAGCTCTCTTCATCAGATACAGTGCATCTATAAACACATAGGTGCCTCCCCAGTAGGTATTTGCCCCACAGTAAGTAATTGGTGCCCCAAGTAATTATATGCCCCCCAGTTTGTAGATGTCCCCATCAGATAGCAGGGTGCCCCCTATAAACAGATACGTGCCTCCCCAGTAGGTAGCTACCCTCAATAGGTAGCTGATGCTCCCCCAGTTGGTAGTTGTCCCCATCTGATAGCAAGGTGTCCCCCCAAGTAGGTAACTGATGACCCAAGTAGTTATATACACCCCAGTAGGTAGCTAATGTTCCCAATAGGTATACGTACCCCAGTAGGTAGCTGGTGTTCCCAGTAGGTATATGCCCCATTTCACTGTAGACACCCCATATGTAGATAGGTACCCAAGTAAGAAGCCACCCCCAATAGGTAGCTGTTGCCCTCAGTAGTTAAGTTCCTTCCAGTAGGTAGTCACCCCTTGTAAGTATTGAGGTACCCCCTTGTCTATAGGTATATGGGTCCCTTCATCTGAAAAAAAAAAAATAGTAAAAAGTGGTAGACAGGGTACGCAATCTGGTGTTGAAAATGAAAGCATTATCCAAAAATACAGAACAATTGTGGGTGTGTCTGTCAACAAAATGTTGACAGACTCTACAAGAAGCCAGTAAAAATCTAAATACAAATCTGGACAAGGGAGAGAGAAAAAAGCCAGGCAGCAGCGCCTCGTGTGATACCGTACAAACAAGTCAGTTAAAAATGCAAGGTGCTGATGGGGTGCTCACCTTCAAGCCCCTTGGGCTTTATGCATATCACCCAAATGGGTACCAGGTCTTCAGAAGATGCCAGGATATGGTGCTTCGGTGGAGAGTGCAGGGCTGCAGGCCAACTAGGATAGCCCAAACGGGATGCTCCCAAGTGGGGGCCCGTGGGAATAAGGCTAGTCTAGGTACAAAAATGGAGCGTGGCTAATCCATAAATGTTAGCGCTGCCCAAAAGACTCCAAATAGAGGCTGAATAAAGTAAAAATATTTATTAAAAGTGCACAATATTTAATATAATATTGTGCACTTTTAATAAATATTTTTACTTTATTCAGCCTCTATTTGGAGTCTTTTGGGCAGCGCTAACATTTATGGATTAGCCACGCTCCATTTTTGTACCTAGACTAGCCAAATACAAATCTGGACTGTGCTGTAAAAATCTACACTACACTACACTAAATGTGTATATTTTTTATGTAAATTATATGATTGAAGATAAATATGAAAAATTCAACCCAAAATGTTACGACCAAACATGCAGTGCTGCATATACAATAAATCTGACAGCCATAACATAATAATAAATCATAGCACGCGTTGTAGTTTCCAACTGCAATAGATCCAGAATTGGAAGACATAGGATGGTATAAATAATGCTGCTTTGTACAGCTATACAGTTTATGTCTTACTTTGTAATTTTTTTTTTCATGAACATTTTCAAATTGGAAAAATTCCACCGACTGTTCACTCGGCAGTGATAAATTTGATTGAGATTATTCATTGTGTCCAGCTGAAATATCAATGCAGCCAATAACTCACCTGTAATGTTCGTTCTTTCCTAGAACACAGAGATATATATATTGAATATGATCCCAATAAAAGCCCCGCAATATTATTTAGTGCTAGCAAGATGGCTCGTTCTGCCAGCTCCACGTTTGTTTTTGCTGACAACTGAATTTATTTGGTGATTTATGGACATTGTGCGAACCAATAGGTTATCCCAGTACAATAGAGAGGAAATGAGGAGGAGGCTTTAGATAGCAAAACCAGTGGTGATGAATGATAATTTCTTACTCTCTTGCAAATTACTTGTAGGAAAGAAAAAAAAAAAAGATAAAATAAATGTGGATGTTGGGAAACACAGAGAAATGAGATTCTTCCCACATAAGAAAAGGTTTGTGTTTGCGTTAAGAATATAATTTGGAAGCATGACTGGGAGATACCCATAAAAACGGAAAGATGAAAAGCTTAATGGAATTTGGAAAGAAAGAATTTCCCGGCGATAAATATGTATAAGTCTGCAATTAATGTGGTACTAAACTCTGCAGAAAATGTGATTTTCTGTAGAATAATTTGATCTGTAGTGATCTGTAAATGGAGAATTAGCTTTGCTTAATCAGAGACCTACTCTGATTATAGATTCCATAGGTAAGTCACAACAGCAATGTTTGGGTCAGGGGTGTACAAATCTCACAGACTTTGAGAAGCAGTACTGCCAACACTGACATAATGTGAGCAGGCGCCATGCCGTAATTTCTAGTGTGAACATAGGTAAATTCTGTCTTGGCCTAATTGTTTGCTTTCTGGTTAAAGGGGTAGTGCGGCGTTAGAAAATTATTCACTAAATAACACACATTACAAAGTTATACAACTTTGTAATGTATGTTATGTTAGTGAATGGCCCCCTTCCCCATGTCCCCCCCCCCATCCCCGGATGTGTGGTGCACTATACGTACCTGAT
Organism: Dendropsophus ebraccatus; assembly: GCF_027789765.1. NCBI lineage: Eukaryota > Metazoa > Chordata > Amphibia > Anura > Hylidae > Dendropsophus > Dendropsophus ebraccatus. The sequence continues at coordinate 87,620,729 of NC_091462.1, forward strand.
TCGTGTCCACACGATTCACCTGTCCACCTGATTCGGACCGCACCAGCCCTCCTTCATGCCGGCCCCCCTCTGCTGTGTCATCAGCTGCTCAGCCGCGATTGGCTGAGCATAACTAAGCTCAGCCAATCGCGGCTGAGCAGCTAATGACACGTCCCTCATGCCGGCCCCCCTCTTCCTCATCATCAGCTGCTCAGCTGCGATTGGCTGAGCTTCGTTATGCTCAGCCAATCGTGGCTGAGCAGCTGATGACGCCGCAAAGGGGGGCCGGCATTAGGGGCGGCTGTAGCGGTTCGGCCGACCTCCCGAAGACGATGTCATTGACACAAGATGGCGGACGGGGGGTCGACACAAATCAGGTGAGTATAATGCACCACACTTCTGGGTTTAGTGTGGGGGGGGGGACACGGGGAAGGGGGCCATTCACATACATTACAAAGTTGTATAACATTGTAATGTGTGTTATTTTGTGAATAATTGCATAGCGCCACACTACCCTTTTAACACCATGCATTTTTTGGAATTAATTCTACCAGCACCTTAATAGTTAAAACCTTGCCTGTGATTGACAGTCCTATTCTCCTGTGTATGTCTGCCCTAATCACCTGTGAGGGCAGGGCTTTGTTTTATTTAAAACTCAGTCATTTGGTGCGCGGGGCATAGTCATATGATGGCCATCTTATGGACAGAATCACCACAGAACAGGGCAGCCCAGCCTGGAGAATGGGAGTCTGATATTAGCTCTATGAGGTACATGGGAGCTGCTGTCAGTAAGTGCTGTGAATACACTTACTAATACTGTATACTGAGCAATTTTATATAAAGTGGCCTGCCCCTTTAAGAGGGACCATAAGGAATAGTCCGGCCCTCTATTATATCCATTTACCCTTACATATAGACAGATGTTGTCCTCATGAGAACACTCCTGTATTAACTCTCCATGACACTACATTGTATAACTATAAAGTACCAGGCAATACCATGAAGAATCTGCGCAGAATTTGCTTGCTTTAGAGAGTACTGTGTCTAGCTAGTTTGATACACGATTCACATTTTGAGCTATCACTAAGTTCCGTAGGTATGAGTCATTTTTTCTCTATCAATAGAGATGGATTAATGTAGTTATAGTTTGGTGCATGGCAATTCATCCACCGCCGGTAAGGCATTATATCATAACACCGAAATATTATATTACCTGACAAATATTTAGATAGTAAGTGTCAGATAAAAACAGTGTTTGAATGTAAATGTCATGTTGTTCCATTACCCTAAAACATTACAGCATGGAAAAGTCTAGGTAACATTACAGCCAAAAGAACTGAATAGATGATGAAAATGAGCAAATCCTGTACATTAATATGGATCCTTATTAGGAATGAGCAAAGCAAATGGGATGGGATGAATGATAAATTTATTGGACGGGATAAATTGAACATGATATATTCATTAAAGGGGTACAGCGAAAAACTTTTTCTTTCAGATTAAATGGTTTCCGAAAATAATATAGATTTGTAATTTACATCCATTTAAAAATATCCAGTCTTCCAGTACTTATCAGCTACTGTATGTCCAGTCTTACACAGTGTTCTCTGCTGCCACCTCTGTCCTTGTCAGGAACTGTCCAAAGCAGGAGAGGTTTTCTATGGGGATTTGCTACTGCTCTGGACAGTCCCTGACATGGACAGAGGTGGCAGCAGAGAGCAGTGTGTCAGACTGGAAAGAAAACACCCTCTCCTGCAGGACATACAGCAGCTGATAAGTATGGGAAGGCTTGTGGTTTTTAAATAGAAGTAAATTACGAATCTATATAACTTTCTAGCACCTGTTGATTTGAAATTTAAAAGAATTTGCCAGAGTACATATTTGCAGATATTGTTATTCTAAATAATACTTTATCTTTGAGTTTTTGTAGCTTTTTTGCTTTTCATAGAAGATAATCAATTTAACTAAATTATTCCAGTGGAAAATTCAAATGAGGGTATAGCTTCTTTTCTGACAAAACTTCTTGTAGCCAATATGTCCTTTTACACTAGGCTCCCCACCAGCTCTGATACATTGTTCTGCTGCTTAGGTATTGATTATTTAACTTACAGAAGTCTGGTATTATCTAACATTGATAGCCAAAGTCGGCCTAAACAGTCTGTAAACATTATCGTTATCACTCATGCGAGATATACCGACTCCATTAAGCTGAAAATGGCCCCTATTGATTTTCTTTTGTCTGGAGATATATTATTAATTTGTATCATTGCTATCTAAATTATCTTGTCTGGAGGTGAGTCAGTTCTTGCTATAATACCTCTGCTTAACACCTACATAAACAGCCAATAAGAGTTGTGTCTTAGTCAGACTTGATTTAAGAGAGCAGAAGAAAATCAATATTAATACGCTTCCATGAGCGTGAATACAGTAGGTGCATGTGTGACTGCTTTATCATGATGCATTTACCTATAAGCACAGTAGGCTCCTATCTAAAGGTAGTGCTGGGGAAAGGGGGCCTGGTGCACTGAATCACTTCTAAGCATTGGTTTCAGTCTGGCTTAAATTGTATTTATTCTGGCCCAATTGCTAACCCTGGCAAGATGCAGGTTAATAGCATTTCAGAGGTACTGACTGTATATGGCCAATATGTGTAGAGTCAGCATCGGGCTTCCCAGGGCAAGTGCCGGGGCCTGCAGCACCTCTAGGGGCCCAGAGAGAGAGAGAGGGGCTCAGTGTTCTAATGTTCAGCCCGCTCACTGTAGTGCAGGGTGAGCAGGCTGAACGTCAGAAGACACAGGAGATGGAGCAGGACCTGCACAGGACCTCGTCACATGACCCAAAGGTCCTCAACCTTTACAGTGTGGAGAGCAGCCTGACAGAGTGGAAGAGGAAGTAAGAGTTGTCGGTGTCAGTCAGTATCTGTGTCAGTCTGTGTCAGCCAGTCCATGTCAGAGTCAGTGTCAGTCAGCCAGTGTCAATGTCAATCAGTCAGTGTCTGCATCAATAATGCGTGTTTGTGTATGTTATGGTGTGAGTGTTAGTATGAGGCTCTGTTACCCAAGGGCCTACAAAAACCTGAAGCCGGCCCTGAATATGTGCCCTATAGAATATTCACCCTATAGAGTATGATGACTTAAAGTGATACTGTCACCCCCTTTCTGTATGAGGGCCTCTCTACACGGCTGTAAAGCCTAAATTTTGCAGTTTTCAAACCTTACTTTATAATAGATTTCTTGGTGCTTGGTCTAGTGAAAAATGCTTTTTATAGTTGGTGGATTGTGCCACCTGGGCAGGGCTTTACGGCCGCTGTGTTACTTGGCCCCGCCCACATTGACGTCTAGGCCGCCACCCCCTCTGCGGCCATTGGAATCGACCGACCTATAGGGGAGGGGTTTGACCTCTAAGCCAGCCCATCACAATGGCTGCCGAGGGGCGGGGCCTAGACACCAATGACACCTTGGAGGGGCGGGACTTACAGTGTTGGTGTGGGCGGGACGAAGTGGTGTTGCGGCCGTGAAGCCCTGCCCAGACTGCACAATCCACAATGATTAAGTAAGGCATGAAAACTGCAGAATTTAGGCTTTACAGCTGTGTAGAAAAGTCCTCATACAAAAAGGAGGTGACAGTATCACTTTAACAAGTTGACAATGCAAAAACTGACAGCTGCAAATAAACAGTATAGCCACGTGGTGGTTTAGGGTTTAGATTGGCTCTCCATAACAAGATGGTGGGAGACTAATCTGTTCTTACGGCAGTCTGAGGCCTTCATGGCTGCTGTGATAAATCGCATCTTACAGATCACCAATAAATCAATTCAGTGATTGTTTATAGAAGCCCCCTAGGGAGACTTAAAATTAAAATTCCTTCTTTATTTCATAGGTAAAAAAAACAACAACAACAACAAGCAGTAACTTTCTAGTACAACAATTGTTTTTGGCCCTACCCAGCCTAATAATACGAGCCTGCTTCCACCCCAGACCCGGAACGCCATTTTTTTACTCACTTGATCTAATAGCACATGGCTCTTCCCAGTACACATGTGGCAGTGGGTATCGGGGGAATAAAGTTTAGTGTTAGCTCTTTTACCAGATGACACTAAACCTCAGCTCAGTAATGGACACAGTCTATCAGTCAGCTTCACTATTGAGCCTGTAAAGTGGAAAAAGTGATTTTTTTTTCATAATTTATAAAAAGAAAACACCACACACCTTTCATTGACCATGTTATTAAAATCTGCCAGCCATCAATATAGTCCACCAAATCCAATGTACCATAGTCCTTTACATTTAGGAATCTGAAAAATATGTTAGTAAATGAAGAGCTTTCTTCCTTGTCGCACGAGCAGCGATGATGAGCACATGTGACTGAATTGCAAGCCCAAAAGTCCAGATATACTAGCACATAGCTGCCAACATTTACATTTTTTTCCCAGAAACACTTTAGCGTTAAAAAGGGGTGTGGCTTTTTGTCGGTGTAGTTTCAGTGCGGTGTGGCCTATCATGGGTGTGGGTTCAAAATTTTCCAGCTAGAATTTAGAGTCAGAACAACACAAGAGGAGCATTACACACACCAGTTTCAGGTCCTCAGTATATTATACACCCCAGTATTAGGTCCCCAGTATATTACACACCCATATGTGGGTCTGGTTCCGGCAGTACAGTGACGTACAGTAAATTTGGGAACACGGACTAAGACTGATCAGATCAATGTGATGTTCAGAAACTAGAAAATCATGATGCTAATTGGTGCATGAAGATGGGGCGTCTGCAGGTTTAGTGCCCAGGGCAGCAGCAGCTGTTAATACGAGTATAAAATGTTTGCCTCCTGCTCAGCTCAAGCTGGGCCAGCAGCTGTATACCCACGAGCCTAGGTCCAGAACAGGAGGTATGCCACATGTGGCAGACCCTCTGATCTTAAACAGAAAAGCCTGTTCAGAGCAGGGAATCACTTCTGTCCCACTTCTGTACAGAGAACAGTGGTGCACTATGCACTGCTGTTTATTGTATGATACATGGAGGTAAGTGGTGATGCTGGGCCGGGCACTTTGCATCCAACCCAGGAAGTGTAAAACTAAGAGATTTGCTGTGAACTAGTAGAGGATTACGAGGGGCTGCTGATAAGTCTTTGGCTTTCTGTTTTGTTTTGTTTTCCTGTGGTAACGAATGTTACATCACATGAAAGCCTTATGTGTCTAATATATGTTTTCAAAATTTTGTGTATGTAGCTTATGGCAACAGTGATCTAGGCGCAGAGGAAAACAAAATGGCGGAGTCTAAGGCGATATTCACAGCAAATGAGAGCAGAGGAGTGATAAAATTCTTGTTTCTGCTAGGAAAGTCGGTGAAGGATATTTATGGTCATATGTTGCAGACATTGGGGGAATCAATGCCCTTCATATTGTACAGTTAAGAGCTGGGTTGCAAAATTTAAAACGGGCCACTTGAGCACCAATGATGAGGGACGTCCTGGACGACCGAGAGTGGTTGTTGTTCTGGAGATTGTTGATACTTATTCTTATTCTGGAGAATCAGCAAATTTTAGCTAAAGGAATAGCAGACATCATGGGAACTTATCCTGAACGTGTTTGTGTCATTATCCATTAACATTTGAACATGAAGAAGCTATCTGTAAAGTGGGTCCCCTAATGTTTGACAACAGATCAGAAAAGCATGTGAGCGAAAACTTCCTGGTGCATTTGTCAATTTCTCCGGACTGATAAGAAATTCCTGGATCGACTGGTCATTATGGATGAGACCTGGATTTATTTGTATGACCTTGAAACCAAGGATCAGTCAAAAGACTGAAGGCACAATGGTTCTCCTGGTCCAAAGAAGTTCAGGGTGCAAAAATCAGCCTCTAAGGTGATGGCGTCTGTAATCTGGGATAACGAGGATATGCTGCTAGTGGACTACCTTCAAAATGTTTCCTCCATCAATGTGGGGTGCGGGCTGCCGCAGCAGTGACCAGTCACCTGCTAGGTGGTACTGTGTGACTCCACCACTGTGGTGTTTGGTCAGTGGAATATAGCTAAGCCAGGTGGTAGGTTATCGTGACGCCAGTCCTAACTCAGCACACATGTATAAGGGCACACCTGCTTTTATTTTTTTTGTGGCTGGCTATACTTTTCCCCAATGGTTGGTGACCTGCTGTGTTGTGATGGGTCCCTTGGGTGCTTATCACGGTGATCCGTGGTGAAGTTATGGCCCACCCAGACTGTCGGTACCGCCACCCACAGAAAGCGGAAATGACCCAAGGATGGTGTAGCTTGAGTGTAGGTGCCAATAGGATAAATAAACTTTCTTTTTTACTGATAAACCTTCTGTGATACAGGTAAGTAATACTTAACTGATACAGACTTGACTTCACTAGATCTGTACCGAGAGCTGTTGAGGTAGAGAGTAGAATAGCGTAGCAGTGCTGACTTGCTTGCGTGCTGAGAAGAGTAGAGAGAGTTCGGTGTAGTGGAGAGGAGTAGGTCGTGAGAGTCCCAAGCCAATGTAGTACTGTGCTCTGCAGGAACTTTAGAAGAAGAGATACTTAAGAAGTGAATACTTGAAAGAAGAATACTTGTGCTCGTGTTTTTCGACCTTTGTCACTATACCACCTTTTGCCCTGCAGTGTAGAGTTACCCATCCTATCAGGGTGACACAAGCCCCAGTCCTAGTTACCTGAGTTGAACGAAGTGTCCGAGGGTCCCGGTATCACCTGCGTTGTGAAATAGGGTACGTAGGCTCTTAGCCGCTTTGCTCTATCCGTATCACTTCCTCTACTTTAAGATACTGTCCTGCACTTTTAGAGATGTTCACAGCATGGGTTGTGGTGATCCCTGACTCGTCCTCTCTTTAGTGTTTAGCACTGCACCTTGAGGATAAGTGTTGCTTTAAAGAAAGTCTCTGTGTTCTCCATGTGTGTCTGTACACTACAGCTGGTCTGTCCCGGACGGGGAACCTGGCAGAGCCAGGTCCCTGGCTAACTCAGCAGGGATGCCTGATTTGTGTGTCTTGCTCCACTGAGAAACAGAAGAAGACTGCACTAAGTTTGGGTCTAAACTTCCTCTCCGCATGTGACAACTTCCTACAGGGTGTATGTAACAGCTCCTGTGAGTAGTGGAGAAGAGAGTGCAAGAAGAAAGGAGGATAGAGATAGGTAGAAGAAAAAAGAGTAGCTATCATTGGTGTACAGATCACAGACAAAACAATAACCCTTACAAGACTACAGCTGTGCAACATCTATACATGAATAAACATACTACTGACATTTAGTGGCAAAACTTAAAAATGACTTCATTACCACTTCACTTTTAAGATGCAGGCTTTTGCGAGGGGTGTTCAAAGTAATAACACCTGTGGTATGACACCACAAATGTAAGGTATTACATTGAACTTTTGGACCAATTGAAGGCATCTCTAAAGGCCAAAAGACGCAGCAAGCTCTCCAAAGGAATCTTGTTCCGGCAAAGCAATGCCTCCGCTCACACTGCACAAGCAACCACAGAAAAACTGGTGGAGCTGACCTTCCAGCTGTTGACCACCCACCTTATTTACCAGATTTAGCTCCCTCCGATTGTCATCTGTTTCCCAACCTGAAGAAACACCACAAGGGAACCAAATTTCATACCATTTCTGACACCATGGCTGCTATGGATGACTGGTTTGGGGCACAACATAAATCCTTTTTTTTTTTTTTTTTGAAGGGCTTACAGAACTTGGAATACTCAAGAAGTGTAGAGAGTATGATGAATAAATGTAAAGTTTCATCTTCCTATCTCGCTTTTTTCTGGGTACAGCCAAAGACTTATCAGCACCCCATCGTACACAGCTAAATCTGATGTGAACCGAGAAGTTGCGAAGATTATACTGATGTTTGCTTCAAGTGTGGTGGTGCCCAGAAAAGCCTCATTGCTTCAGAGTATATTCTGTGTCTTCCAGTACTTAGTAGTTGGCTCCCGTCTGCATTATAAAGTAAAATCTAAGTAAAGTTTTACCTTTCCCTAAAAAAACAACAATTACTGAGTCAGACCTAAAACTAAAAGCAGGACAAGGCAATATACTGTAATAGGTGAAATGTAAAGAGTAAAACACAATTCACCAGGAAAGGTGAGGTGAGGTAACAAAATAACAGTGAAATAATCAAACTGCGGCAGATCATGCCCAGAAAACAGGAACATAAATGAACACAATGAGGCATAACATAGTGTACAGTTCAGAGGAGGACACAAGAGCAGGCTGGGGCCTTATGTCTATTGTATATAAATCAGCATTAACTAAGAAGTAGTGTGCAGGCACAAGCATCATAAGAGAACACCTAAAGATACGCATCAGGCAAAGGTTATCTACTCTCGGGGTAAAGAGTCAGTTTGGTACCCCCACAATACTGCCACACAGCACTCTCTTTATATAATACCGCCAATCACCGCACAATCAGAATTTAATACTGCCACATACTGCTCTCCTTAAATATAATACTGCACCCTCAGAATATAATACTGCCACATACTGCTTCCTTTTAATATAATACTGCCCCCACTGTACCTTCTAAATATGATAACAGAACATAATGCACCCACTGAATATAATACTGCTGCACACTGGATTCATTGAACGTAATACTGCCACACATTGCATCCTCTGACTAGAATACTGCCACACACTGTGCTGTCTTAATATAATAGTGCCTTATGCTGCACCCTCTCTCTATATTACTGCCACACAGTCCATCCTCTGAAAATAATACTGCCAAACACTGCAGTCTCTGATTATAAACTTCCCCCTCTGAATATAATACTGACACGCAATGTGCCCTGAGTAATTTGTTATAATACCTACCATAACTCAGAATTATATTATACACTGTACCCCCTTAAGAATAATAATAGACGCTGTGCCCCTTTAATAATGCAAATAGTTTCACCCTTAAAGAGGACCTGTCACCCCCCGTGCCAGGGTGACAGGCTCCCGACCCCCCGTTACAGCCCCCTATACTTACCTGATCCCGCCGGGTCCTGCTTCCTGATCCGGTCAGGTCATGGAGATATGAGCGCCCGAAGCCCGGCGCGCGCGCTCACGGGAGAGTCCGATGCCCATAGAGAATGACGGAGCATCGGACTCCCCATTCATTCTCTATGGGCATCGGACTCTCCTGTGAGCACGCGCGCCGGGCTTCGGGCGCTCATATCTCCGTGACCCGAACAGATCAGGAAGCGGCACCCAGCGGGATCAGGTGAGTATAGGGGGCTCTAACGGAGGGTCGGGAGCCTGTCACCCCGGCACGGGGGGTGACAGGTCTCCTTTAATGGGATATTATGCCCTGCTCTCCCTTTAATGGGTTATAATAAACTGCTTCCTTAAAGGGGTTGTTCACCAATAATGTTTTCTTTCAAATCAACTAGTGGCAGAAAGTGCCAGAGATTTGTAATTTACTGCTATTAAAAAGTGGTATTCTTTCCAGTGTGGAGAGCAGGAGAGGTTTTCTGTAGGGATTTGCTACTGCTCTGGACAGTACCTGACATAAACAGAGATGGCAGCAGAGAGCACTGTGTCAGACTGGGGAGAATACACCACTTCATGTAGGACATACAGCAGCTGATAAGTACTGGAAGACTTGAGATTTTTTGGAGAAGTAAATTACAAATCTTTGGCACTGTCTGTAACCAGTTGATTTGGAAGGAAAAAAAAATTGTGAACGATACAGTATAATGCACTGTGCCTCCCATTAGTGAGAAAGAATGGACTGTGTCCCCCTCCTACACATTGAAATAACATGTACCGTATCCACTTAAGATACATTATAATGGACTGTGCTTCTTGAAGATATAGATGTACTGTGCCCTCCTCAATAAGGTATATTGTACTGTGCCCCCCATAGTAGGACTTTATGCTCTCCTGTCCTGTTCCTGTGCTGTCCTCAGCAGATACCTTATACTTCATACAGATATTTTGTGAGGCCTGGCTTCTAGGAAGGATGGAAGCAACATGATAAGTAATTCCACTGCCTCCATCTCGCACAGGTATATACTGCTAAGGCTCGGGGTGCTGAGATGTTATGCAGTAGGCTGGCTCTGATGTTTTTGCTGGGACACTTGTCACGTTGCAGGTGCAGGTACAGCGGATAAATCAGCAACTCTTAAACAAGTAACAGCTATACTTGAAAACTTCAGTGCAATACAGTTAATGCAGTATACAACTTGATAGCTGCAGGTACAGGTGATAGTAGTGCTTGAGGTGACAGTGAGCAAAGAAGTGTAGTTTGACTTGAGTAGGAAAGTATAGTTGAGCTGAGGAGAGGCTTGACTTGAATAAGAGAGTATTGGGACCGTCTTGGGGGCCTTGTCTAATGTAGCAATGTACTCTGCCGGGATTGTGTTGAATGAGTGAATACTCGTACTCAAGGTTAGTAGCAACAATAAAGACCGCCTTATGCCCTTCCAGATCAGCCAGTGCCAGGTTGAGTAGTCCAAGCCCCAGGCCTTTACAACTGGGAGTAGCAGACTACTTAAGACCTCCCATGATAGCGTGATTCGTGATCAGTAAGATACTTCAGCTTAGGCTCTTTGTCTTTCTGTCAGTCCCTTGACTCTGGAATCTGTCCTGACAGATCCCTGGTGTAGACAAGATTCCTTAGAGGACCGTCACCCCAACTGTGGGCTTGCAGTGCATCTTAAGCAGAGTCTCTCTCATAAAGGAAATCTATAACTGTGTCTTGTTCCTGACAAGAGCTCTGGTCCTGGGCCTGGCTATCACTGCAGCAGGAACTCTCTAGCTTGCTTGTTCTCCTTCCCATAAACCAGACAAAAGACTAAGAAAAGACCTCCCACCAGGAACTAGCTACCCTTTTATAGGGATGACCGGGCCTAACTTCTCATTGTTGGGACAGTGTGGAGAGATTAGAGAGAAGTGTAGATGGAAAGCGTGTGTAGTACCTGCACCTGTGATTGGTTGGAAGAACGAACAGAGAAACACATAGTTAACCCTTAGCCTTCAGCTGTGCTCTTACAGTACAGATAGGGGAGAGTGAGACACCAAGAAGTGAAAGTGCTAAGGGCAGCTTCATCCCCCAGTGTGACACCTGACAGAGTTAGGCTGGGTTCATGCTACGTTTTTGCAATCCGTTTTGTTTTGTTTTTTTCATCAGTTTTTTTTGCAAAAAAAGGATTAAAAACTAATGAAATAAACAGACGCAACTGTGTGCATCCCATCCAAAATAGATAAAGAACCAGGCACTCACCCATCTTCTTCTTTAATTTTTAAAAACTTAACAGTAAAATACCGCAGGGAGAGTGAGCATGGCCACCAGGTCTTAGCGAGGCACATTTCGTATTGCTCAAAACACTTCCTCTAGCTGATGATCATGAGCTAGAGGAAGTGTTTTGAGTAACACGAAACATGCGTCGCTGAGACCTGGTGGCCATGCTCCCTCTCCCTGCGGTATTTTACTGTTAAGTTTTTGAAAAATAAAGAAGATCACACGTTGATGGGTAAGTGCCTGGTTCTTTATCTATTTTGGATGTGTTGGACTGTACTGCTGTAACACGGAGCACAACCTAAACGAGTGTGGTAACGTGTCTTACTCGAGTTGCGATCCATCCCGAGCTCCTGTAGTGCCGGGTCCGCTTGGCTTGTTGGGCCAACTGTGTGCATCCTTTTTGTTCCGTTTTCCATTGACTTCCATTATAAAAAAAACGGATCAAAACGGATCCATTTTTTTTAACACACAAAAATGAGGTCGACTACGTTTTTGTCTATGTTAAAATAACGGATCTGTTTGATCCGTTTTTTTTTATAATGGAAGTAAATAGAAAAACGGATGAAAACTGATGCACACAAACGCATATGTTTTTTTTTCATGTTTTTCATCAGTTTTTTGCAAAAATACGGATTGCAAAAACGTAGTGTGAACCCAGCCTTACCTTTACCTGGGTGACATAATACTTAGTGGACCACCTCTACCGGGACACTACATATACCACTCCAAAGCCTGTGACAAGTGCCACAGCAGAACACCAACACTTGCCCTTGTAAGATCCGCCAAGCACCCCTGGGTTACCACATTAATAGGTTACACAAGCATCCAAGCTGCTCAGTAGATTTAGCCTTGTAAAGGCTCTGGAAACGATTGATGACCTTGCTACATTGGGTTGCCTCGTAAAAGGGCCCATAGACAAAACCAAAATCCCTGATTCTATCTTTATAATTTCACAAAATCAAACTTATCTTAAACCTCCAAAGTAATGTTTGCTTCAGATTCCTTACACACATAATTGTACAGTAATTCTCTTAAGTCGGAGCATGAGGTTTGCAAAAACCTTTGATAGAAAATGGAATAAACTAATTTGAATCGGGATATTATGTAAATAGATTGGGATCTGTCTCTCGGAAAGAGTTGACATTCCAGTCAAGATGGTAAAAAGAAACTTCAGAAAGGCTTCAATGCAGCTGGCCTGTTATCATGGCTGATAAACATAAGACATCGACATGATTTGCAAAGCAAATACACAGGCCTGAGGAGTGATGTCAGCCTATAAAGTGGCTCTCAGCGATTCAAGAGAGTATTCATTGGAAAGGCTGAATTCTTTTCCTTAGATGTTCTCTTATTGGTTCTTATATAAAAGGGAATAAAAAAAGGTTGCACACCTTATAGACTGGCACGTACTCCGCTGTATTTGCCACTTATACAAGTATTGTCAGTTGTCACAGAGAACCCTGAATACAAGTATTACCTGTGTCAGTCTTAAACTAGTTAAGTTACAGTAACCATGCTATAAATTAACCTTTTTAACGTCAGTACCAACCGCATTACCGCCTGAAAATAATGCTAAGACTATCTTTGACCCGTCTCCCAAGCTCTATATACTAATAAAGCAAGTACTAAATAAATGAATAACGTTGATAAAATGGAGATTTTTGCAAACAGCAAAAGGACTGTGCAGATTATAGTTACTTTGGTAAAACTTGGCTCCTCAGCTGGGCCTCACCAACATCTAGGGGGCGCCTCACTGGTGAGCCCCGCCTCACAGTTTGAGAAGCACTGCTATAGGTGATATGTCGATTATTGAGCCATGTAAAAGGCTCAGTAAGTGAGCACTCATCTAGTGGATCGACACTCAATAACCCTGCAGTTCGGGATATCTTTCCTCCCTTCCAACCAACTTTTACTGCTCAAATGCATTTAAAAAAAATAAATAAAATAATGCAACTTGTCTTGATGAAAAATATCCTACAATTTTTGCAGTTCCTATGCAGATTTGTGTGTATTCACGGCTGGACTATAAACAAACCCTAAACACCTATACTCCCTTTCACCTATTCGTTACAGGGGTTGGCCACTTTATATTGAAAATAGTTTAGTTTACAGTATTAGTCTATGTTCACATTTTGTAACACACCGGCCGTTCTGTGACTCGGACGGGTCACGGAGCGGCTGGTGTTTGAGAAGATCATCCCTGCAGTACCGGCTGGATGATCTTTAGCGCCGCTGAATTCTGATGCGGGCGCATCCGTGCGCACCCGCATCAGAATTCCCCACTGCTCACTGTGCCAGAGCAGCACGATCCATTGTGAGCACTGACAGGGTTTTCTGCGGCCGCTATTCAATGAATAGTGGCCAGACATGTCAGTTTCTCCCGGCGCCGCTAGGGATCCCGGTGGGAGGGTATACCATGAGTATACACTCAGGCCTGGATTCCATTAAAATCAGCACTATGCAAGCTACGTACTAATCATGGCCGTTGTTGCTGATTTGCAATTATTTGCGAATATTAAGTAGCCTACATAGTGTGAACATATACCTATACGTAGTGTGAACATATACCTATGTAGGTATACTCACAGCACTTACTGAAAGCAGTTCCCTGTGTACCTAACAGAGCTAAAGTTAGACTCCCCTCCTCCAGGCTGGGCTGCTCTGCTCTGTGGCCAGTCTGTCCATAAGATGGCTGATATGGAGAAGCATGTGACCATGCCCCGCCCTCCAGTGTTCACCACTGAGCCTGTATGTGCCAATGGACAACACTGGGGGGGTGGGGCATGGTCACATGCTCCTCCATGTCGGCCATCTTATGGACAGAATCACCACAGAGCAGGACAGCACAGCCTGGAGGAGAGGAGTCTGAATTTAGCCCTATAAGGTACAAAGGGAGCTGCTGTTAGTATATACAGTGAGTACAGTTACTAATACTGTACACTGAGCAATTTTACTATAAAGTTACCAACCCCTTTAACATGCCTAATATACAATGGCACACAGGATATGACTACACACTGTTTGTTGACTGTTACCATGACTTCATATAGGTAGGTATACATCTATGCATAAAACGTTAAGATATTTTAATCCAGGTCAACATAGATGCACCGGAGCCGGAAAAAATTGGACATTCTTTTTGGTGTACAGGATTAAAAAAACATGGCTGCTTTCTTCCAAGCATAAAGTACTACATTTCCACAAGTGTGTGATATTGCCGCCCAGCTCCAGTCGCATCAATTGAATTACTGTAAAATACTTTATAGGGCCTGCATTATATTAGACAACTGGTACATAACATTGGCTTTATTAAGTAGAACAGTCAAGACAACTCACAGCACAGTCTGTACCTTTATAAGTTTTAGATAAGTATTCCTAATTTATTACTATTGCTCAAGTTGGATAAATGAGGAATATTGCATTCAGCAGTCCATCTGTCTATTACATATAATGCGACTGAACACATTTCAAGAAATATAAAAAAAAAAACCTGAACCGATTCCACTTTATCCATATTATGAATACAACAGCAGCCAGCTTTCTATTGTACCTCTTCCAAACCTGTGCGAGTAGCTCCAAGCCAGCTGGAAACCCAACTCCTGGTTACCTATCAGTAAAATGAGAAGCAGGTCTCCTAAGGGAAATTGGTTTTAATTTTGTTATTCCGTTCTTTACTTTTAAAAGCCATCTGGGTTCCTGAAGCAAAAAGGAACTAGTCTTATACTGAAGCCGGTTGCAATGTGGTGTGGAGGCCTCCCAAAGCTTAATCATTCCAATAGTTATTATCATTGTGCCAAGCGTGGCTCTAAGCTAATGTCCAACAAAAGAGATCTCCTGAATGAGAAATCATCATTACAAGCTGTCCCGTGTACATCTCCGCCAGCAGATCTAGGACATATTGTCTTACATCATTTTTACTTCTTCCTACTTCGCAAACATGTAGGACTTGATTTTCCTATGTGTTCCTTTAGATAAGATGTTAGCAATGTACAAAAAATAGGCTTCATTTTCCGAGTCTTGAGGCTACTTGCAGGTTGATTTATAGCGTTTATCATGGTTAAGAGCATGATGTCTCTGTGATACATGGTCTGTGTGCTAGACATATTTCATAGACAGAACACATGTTCATGACACTACTGTACTAAATTACAAAGCTTTCATTTTGGTGCTGTAGTGCTCTGGCATATAGACATCTAGTTACTTCATCATGTTTTTTACCTTTTTTTATAATTAATTTGCAATAGACTTGTAGTGTACCTTGTAACTGTAGCCAGGAGACATTACACCACTAAAAGTATAAGTCTTTTTTGGAGGCCATGGGCCCCCCAGGAGCTCAGGGCCCCGGGCTACCACCCGAAACAGACCTATTATTACCCGCTACTGCGCGAGAAGGCCGTACTAAGCACAGTCCTCTCCCAGCTCTGTCACGTGATGAGTCGGTCCGACACAAAGAAGGGAGCGTACCATTCTCCTGATCGGTACGGGTATGAACACTGAACTTTTGACATGTCTCTATGAACTATCAAATTTTTTTTTATGGCGATAGGTACACTTTAAGCATAACTGCCATTTGAAAAGAGTTTTATAAACCTTTATGGTTATGTTAGGTTAACCCTTCGGAGTGGTGTCAGGGTGATTTTAGTGGTCTCAATTTTGTTATTTATTGAGCCCCTGAGAGTTCCATCCATGGTGCACAACTATTTCTCACTCTCCCATTTTAGAGAGTTGAACCTGCGCTGGACTGATTGACAGAGGTAAATATACACGGACTTCCTTTTTCTTGGCCACTCAAAGTACGTACTCTACTATAACTCTGCTCTGTCATAATATAATACAGTATTGGAGAAAGTGCTCTGAGACTAAACAGGCTGGCGCTGTGCTGGGCTGTTGATTTACACAGTTCACTACTATAGGAGGTATGTGATAGGAGAAGGGGTTTCACATGCCCTTGGTTTAAAAAGTTCTGTGGGAGAAAAATGGAAAGAAGCAGCAGAAGCTGCTATGTTGCTGCTGCTGAGAAGCAAAAAAATGGGGGAAGGGGGAAATTATACTGCAGTAGTTCCACTAATATTTACACAAGGAACAGCTGCCCTGAGCTTTATAGACAGTGAGAGATGAGAGGGAAGCCTTGATTTACCTTTGAGAAACATTGAAGATCTTCAACAGAGTAGCTTAGTTTTAGGTACACAGCCCACGCTTTCTTACTCTCTCTCTCTCTCTCTCTCCTGCATAAAGCACATTCAAAATCCAACCCCAACTCCTATGTCCTGATTAAGCTGTTACTATAGGCAGATCTTTCCTGAGAACAAGCAATGCTCAGCAGATTGCAGATAAGTGGAACATCTCCTGGTCCAGACTTTAAAGCAGTTTTTTTTTTCAGGAGTTAGGAGTCATGTTTGATGATGAAGTGATTTACAAATGTCTTTTAAAAAATCACATTGGCTATCACATGGAGGGAAGTTTTTTTAAACAATTACCAAATAGGTCTAGGTTCACATCTTTTTATTGTTCTGTTCTAACATAGGAGCACAACAATTAAGAAAACAGCATTGTTTGATCCCCTGCATGCAGGACATGGGCGCACATGAAAAACTCCACTGACATTACCTGGGGGGTCTGCTGAGTTTACCTCTTAGTGTTTAGCATTCTAACAAAAAAGCACAGCATGCTGTCTGGGACTTTAGTGGAACCTGCAACGGAACCTATGGCACAGATGTAAACCTAGCCTAAGGGCCCTATTCCACGGGCAGAGCAACGATGTAAACGATCTGCTAGATCGGTGCTCGTTTACTGGGCCTATTCCACGGCCCCGATGATCGTTTAGCGAGGGTTGCAGGGACATCATTACCGATGTCCTTGCAGCATACATTACCTAGCAGGGCTTCTCCTGCACTCTGTCTTCCTCCCCGAGTCCCGCGGCGCAGCCTCAGTGCGGCCTGTCTGAGCTGTCAGACCGCTCTGCCAATCACTGGCCATGGCGGTCCCGGCCTGTGATTGGCTGAGCGGTCTGACAGCTCAGTCAGGCTGCTCCGGAGTTGAGCGCAGGAGAAGCCCTGCTAGGTAATGTATGCTGCTTGGATCGTCGCTCGCCGCCGCGCACTACTATTCCACCGTAGCGATGCGCTGGTGACGAACCTAAATGAACAATCAGCCGATGACACGATCATCGGCTGATCGTTCTCTCTATTCCACCGAGCGATAATCGGCCAAATCGGGCCGATTCGGCCGATTATCGCTCCCATGGAATAGGCCCCAAACCCTTCTAAAAATGCAAAAAAAAAAACAATATGCATACAAACAAATACAACAACAACAAAAAAAGACTGCTGTTTTTAAAAAGCTTCCTGTTGTTTCCTGTAATTTACTTTGCACCATGAGGCACGGCGCTGCGTGAAATCTTGGAATATAAATATGCTCTGAAGATGACTCTCAAACCTCTATATGCCTTAGCTTTTCAATCTTCAGAAAGATATGATCCATAAAATATAAGTGGTATGATATAGTGAAAAGCAGATTCTTTTTCTCATTTCCAGGAAGTTGGGAACAGGTCAAATGGGACTATGCACACTACATCACTTATACTTGATGTTTTTATAAAGAAACCCCAGAGGTCTGCCTGGAAGTAGACAGTGTCTGATGGACAGCCTGGTGACAAGCCCAGGGGAGCTATGAATGTAATCTTGTAATTCTAGCGAAACGGATTCAACTTTATCACAGGGACATAATAAATGCTTATACAAATAAAAAGAGTAATACATAGCAGAAGGATAATAAAGGGGTACAGGCATGAAGCATATAGTATGAGGCATGATAAAAACGTGTTCAATATAATAAATTATGTATTTGCACTTTTTTATTCACGCATCCATCATTGATATATAATATATTTAGAAAATTTGCAGTCAAAACAGTCATAAAAATAGTCGTCCCATCAGGCCAAGCTTATACTAAGCGCAAACTGATATCACCGACTAAGGCTGTGGGGGACACAAACATCATATATTGCAATGAAATATGTCCAGTCACATGGAATTGACTGGACTGGACACATGGAATTGTTATTGTGATCCATTGTCATTTATCCAGTATATAAGGTCAGCTTACCGTATTAGTTTTTATTTTCAAAAACTGGGAACGTTTTTAATTCGATGAATATATTTTATACATCCAGCCATGCAACCTCTTCATAAACATAAGGTGGGTTTATAGAAATGTGTGCGTGACTTGTAACAATGACATACTGAAAGCACTCCAGTGCTCGCTTCCACCTTTTTCCGCACTCGCTGCCTGACAGAACAGACAGTGAGCAGGAGGGGATGTAGGTAGCTGCAGGAGGAGCTGCCCGGGCGATCTTTAGATTGTCCTGGTTGCCCATTAAAGTCAGTGACCACGATCAGCCAACATTGACCATGTCAGCCAATCATGGTCTTTTCACATGCGCTATTACACCAAAAAATGACTGCCCAGAACAGCCAGTAATTGGCCAAGTATGACCAATAATTGTTTGGGGTAATTGGGTTTTTTAGGCTTCGTTCACACATAGTATTTTGGACAGCATTTCTGTCAGTATTTTGGTCAGTATTTGCTCAGTTTGGCTAAATTCCCAAAACGTCTTTTTTTGATGACCAAATAACGACCATAGGTCTGACAATTGATGAAAATCACTCACCCAACCACAAAATGTAAAAAAAAGTATGGGGATACTGCATTTATTGATGCAAATAATAAACATATCCAACTACCTTCTCAACCCAAAAGCCTTTATTATTTGTTGTGGTATTATGATTCAGCTCCATTTACTTCAATGGAACTGAGCTGCAAACCACAGCCAAACTGAGGACAGACATGGTGCTCAGGGCTTTATTACCAGCTGCTGCTGCCCTAGGTACTAAACCTGAAGACGCCCCATCCTCACTCACCAATTAGCATCATGATTTTCTAGTTTCTAAACGCCATATTGATATCTGATCAAACCAAACCCTCATGCGGTAACCAATAGGCGTATGGTCAATAATCCTGGTAACACCCAGATTAACACCCCCATATCAGACCTGACCAATGCCAACCTACCTCACACACAAACCCCAAAAGACACCAGATTTACTGGCAAGCCTGAATGGGAGGTGGGAGGCTACAAAATAAAAACAAAAAAAAAATGTTTTTCCCTTTCCCCTTCTCCCTGGTGCCGCCCCCCTGCAAGTTGCTGCCCTAGGCACAGGTCCACAGGTGCCTAGTGGTAAATATGGCCCTGGTGGTGCTCTTTTTGAAAGAAAGTAGCCATGTTTTTCTTAGCCTGCATAACCCCTTTAACTAGTGGTAAGAATACAGTTCCTGGACTGAGGTGAACGGTATAGTCATTGCACTGGAAGTAGAAACAACACTGGTCTGAAATACTTATTCTCTTTAATTGTGATAGTCGTACATCAGATGTCTCTATTTAACTAAATCTCCTACTGGCCTAATCTGGCTCCTTTAATGCTATGGTCCCTGTGGACCTGAGACATACGTCACACCTGACAGAGCAGTGACCTGCTCCTTCTCTGAGAACCAATTCTCTCTCTAGGTGATGTCACAGTGATGTCAGAGGAGGTAGGAGAATAATAATTATTGAATATATATATATATATATATATATATATATATATATAAAATCAGTGATTGCTTTGATAACCCATACATATAAGATGTACGTTGCTATGGTTTCACATATATTAATCCACAAGTGACTTTCACAGCCCACATGCTGTAAATCACCTGTCACCTCACAGCGCGAAATGAAGCGTGAAAATGGCATTTATGTACCAAGCTATAAAAAAAAATGTGTATACGTGTAATAGTCAGGGTGTTCATGAATACTCAATGTCACCGGCATGTTATATATCATGGTAATTAAAGGTTACTCATAAAACAAATTCAATAACCAATGCATTTCCTAGAGCCGTGTAACACCAGAACATAGATAAATAGCAGGAATAGTCTTCTGTTTAGTGCTGATATTTATGGCACTCCTGGCATCCATTACACTGCCTACATAGGTTGTCAACTAAATTTCTGCAGGCTAAGGGTATGTTCACACTGAGTATGACATGTCAATTCTTTGAGCGGAGAGCGGCGGAAGCGGAGGCACGCAAGCCATCTCATTGACACACTGAGGCAGGTGGGATTCCATAGCGGAGAGCTCTGCCTCAGAATTCCACCTGTATTACTCAGTGTGAACATACCCTAAGATTAGAGTTATCTTGGATCCCAGCCGGTACAGAATAGTGTGGCTGTCATTCAGAACTGCCCTCCCATGGATAACTATGTGAGCACAGCCGCAATACTCACAAGCTCACTGTGACATAACTATGTCATGTTACAAGAAGATGTCGTAAAGGTATTATTATCTACCGTTATGCTATTATGGAGGATATGTAAATCATAGAATTCTGACTCCAGGCTTGGAAGACATGGATGCTTTCTATCAGAAAAAGTACCTCTCTTATGCTCAGTTTGAGTGCGAGTTTTGCACTCGTAAAAAAATGATTTAAAGCATTACCGTAAGTTATAAAAACTTTCAACATCATGCAAACATGTCAAAAGTTTTGATTGCTTAGGTTCTCGGTGCTAAGATCCCCACGATCCCTAGATATAGTTGAGAGAAGCGCATGATTGTACGCTTCACTCCCTGGCACAGTGATCAATCCTACTGATTGCATGAGGCAAGCTTCATAAAGTTATAAAGGGGGCCTAATCCTTCAATGAGACAGATTGAGTGCCGAGCTGGGGAGTGCACGTCAGGGGCGTAACTACCACTGTAGCAGCTATAGCGGCTGCTATGGGGCCCACTGCATCAGGGGGCCTCATGTTCGGCTCCTGCAATACACTGGACCCACTGAGCTGTCATCATTTGTAGCATCCGCTGGGCCACCCGGGTTCTGCAACTGTCCCTTTACTTGCAAGCACTCTTCCTGACCACAGCTTGCAGTCAAAGTTATGACTACAATTGATGGCTTAGTGGTCAGTGGGGGAGGGGGGGGTAAAAAAAAAATGGGGCCTAGCCATTTCTATTTACGCCCCTGGTGCATGTACACATTTCTTCAGGTTGTCTAGAGATCGGCTTAAAACCTTTGACATCTTTGCATGGCATACCAAGAGTAAGGGGGTCCGACGGCACCATGGGACCTTGTCCAAATGGCAAAGTAGATGGGAGGATGCAGGTGCAAGTGTACAAGGTGTTTGCTTGATAAAGATCATATACGGTCAGAAGCTGCGTATTTGTACTCAAACATGAAATAGAGGTTTGAAGATTCTTTGCACTACTTGTGTATGCTGTTGGACTCCTTTCATGTTACATCTTTGCATGACAGGGCAAAAAAAAAAAGAAAAAATTAAATGAGAATACTTTAACATAAAACACTATTGGTAATTTTCTGACACATTCCCTTTAATGGCGGCACACTTTGATAACACAGCAGCAATCCATTGTCTCAGTACGGGATATAAGGGCAAAGTTTCTGTCTGTGAATGGAGCTACTGGGATCATTGTGGTGAATTTTGGTGGTGATCATTCTGGTGAATTTGGAAGCGCCCGCATCCCAATTTACCGCTGCACACAATGGAGCGTGCGGCAGGAGCCGCACGCTCCATTGTGTGAACTGACATGTCTGTGTGGCCGCTATTCAATGAATATCAGCCGCAGAAAACTGACATGTCAGTTTTTCATACAGCCGCATGGAATCCCGGCCGGAGCGTATACTGTGTGTATACGCTCCGAACGGGATTCCATTTATTCAAATACAACATATGTTTAGCATAAATTATAAATCATAAATCTATGCTAAACATACGTTGTGTGAACATGGCCTTAAAAAGTAAAGGAAAAAGGATTTCAAGGATTCAGACTAGGACCCTTTTCAGTTCTGCATATGTACTTTCTTTCTGATGATTTCCATGACAGACTAAACCCCGTCATTATCTCCGAACCTCTTAATCTTCTCCTGTGTTATTACAAATTACTTTTCCTAATGTTCCAAACAAAAAAAAGCTCACAGCGGCAAAGCAATTAATGGCTCCAGGTTACCTCCAATCATTAATAAACTCCTGTTATTCTCTGTCACATTCAATACACTGTTTTCTTCTGACTCCAAATCAATGTTCAGCCTCCTCCAGCGCAGATGCAGCCAGAAGACAGACACAAAAGGTAACGAAATCTGCATGCGAGGTAATTACGCTCCTCATCCTGAATGCTTATCTGATGGCAGCTAAAAAGAATTCTGATTAGGAGGGATCCGAAACCACGTACTACAAGCAGCATTGATTCCTTTCTCTACCCGCTGCAGATCATAAGCCTTCTCCAAGTCCTCACACTGTCCTTGCACAATATACATAATAATAGTAGGATATCTGCTTCTAGTGGTCAATGGAAGATGAAGGCAATCGATGCTGAGCCTCCTGTGGTCTAATAGAGGAATAATAACATTGCATAATAACGTATTGGTTAATGTTTAGACACCTAAGATTCAATTGATCATGAAGAACTGAATATTGGAAATACCAAGCTGGCCATTCATATTCACATATCTCTACCTAAGGCAGCTGATGTAGGCCACTGAGAACTGAAAAATGATATACATCAGGGTAACCAGAGACTAGGCACAGTGTAACCACCTACTGTAAGGGTATGTTCAAACTGAGTAAGATTGGCGGAATTCCACCACGAAACCCCGCCTGCCTCAGTGTCCCACAGTATCTGAGGCAAGCAGAATTCCATTGATTTTACTCAGTGTGAACATACCCTTAGTCACTTGGATGTTTTATATATACCTAGATTATTAGATATTGACCAAGTGCACACCATTAGGTCACTATAGGGTCATTTCCATATTCAGATGACCTGGAATAAACATTTGTACAAATGTCTGTTCAGCCGATCACTATCCTATGTAAATATACCCTTAATTATTTTTTTTTGGCAGATAAGATCATTACTGTGGGGAAACGTTCAGTGGCATTAAAGGGGAACTCCAGAGAAAAATAAAATTTAAATTACACAGTACTGGATAAAAATTGTAAATGATTTCTATTTAAAAATCCCATCCTTCCAGTACTTAACAGCTGCTGTATGACAGAGTGCTCTCTGCTGCCACCTCTGTCTGTGACAGGAACTGTCACGAGCGATAGCAAACCCCCATAGAAAACCTCTCCTGCTCTAAACAGGTGGCATCAGAGACTGGAAAGATTTCCTCCATGACATACAGCAGCTGACAAGTACTGGAAGACTTGAGCTTTTTAATTAGAAATAATTAGCAAATCTGTATAACTTTCTGGCACCAGTTCATTTGAAAAAAAACGTTTGTTTAGAGTACCCCTTTAAGTTTCACTACATAATGCTGGAGATCGAATGACTAGTTGCATATGTGGGTCCAAGCACTTCAAGATAAGTCAACATTCTAGCCATTTAGACAAATCTGCATGTAAACTCCTGGGGGCGTATGCCAGGAAGAAGCTGCAGATTTGCCCCTTCTCCCTGGTGTACGCCTGCCATATCCTCCGCTCACCCAATAGGTGGGCAGAAGGGGGTTGGGGGGGGGCTCTTAGTAAATTTAGAAAAGGGGACAGGGCCTAATTTTAAGACTGGTGTACCAGAACCCCGGTCTTAATAAATTCCCCCCCCCAAGCCTCTTGCCTAGGTGTTGCATGAAGAGTACCTGTGGTGTTAATACATGCATATAACACATGGTATTATCACTATTGTCAGTATGTTTTCAAGTTAGATAACTTTATCATAAAAGATTCATTTTCACTCACCGACTGTACAGAGAGGCATCCTAGAAAAAGCCCCCTCTTTTCTACGAACAACCTCATCTCACCTAGATGTGAACTGCTTGACGTCCTGAGCTACTGTACGTAACCCCCGCATCTTAGCAATTTCATACCAATTTTCAGGTGAAATAAAGGAAGCTGGCGACTCCTATAGATTTGCTTATCGGAGCGGTATCAAAGCTTTGATAAATATTTTCTGGTACATTTTTTAATATAAGTCCTAACACCTATTACATTCAAACATGCCCCCGTGTCTATACATTTAGAACTGTGACCTCACGCGGGGAAAGACAAGCGAGCTAGACGAAAAGATGTAATGAATAGCCCAACAAAGGACATTGAAAAAGAATAAGTTTGAAGAAAGGATTAAAACATACATTCACCTTTGGTGAACTCACTCTTCTATATTGAGGAATTGCAATGACACCGATTCCTCCATATGTTTATTTGTATTGTTACACCACTTTTTAAGTAAAAATTCTATTTACGGACTAGGAGATTGAGGAGGTAGATGGCGACATCGTTCATGTCAGCTGATGGTTGCCTTCTATTACACGGGACGATTATCAGCCGTTACGGCGCTTACGCATACTGTGGCTTACACTGGTTAATAATTCACAACCCAGTAATGGCAGTAATATCAGCTGATTATCGTTCCATGTAATAGGGCCTTAATCTGGTGCTTATCAATTGTGACCCTAAACCTCAATTCCCTCTCTGTTAAGTCTGCGTTCTATGTTATGTCTAATCCTGTTAAAGGTCAGCGACTGAGTAGGAATACTATTCCTGTGAAAGATAGCAATTCCTCCCCCCAGGACCTGTGGAAGTGGACTGTTAATCCAGCTGTAGGTATTGGATACATATTGGGAGATATTTATTAAGGCATTTATTAATTTCTTAAAGCAAGCCCTGCCCCCATTCACCCCTACCAGATTTCCTTAGAGGCGCATACCTTGTTCCTGTTTCCAGGTGTAAACCATGATAAATTAGGCTGTTTTCACACTACGTTTTTTGAAATGTTTTTTTTCATCCGTTTTAACAAAAAAAAAAAGATGGAAAAAAGGATAGAAAAACAGATGCATTTGTGTGCCAAAAACATGGATCAAAATGCATCCACATTTTTGTGTGCTAAAAAAAACTTGATGATTTTTGATCCGTTTTTTTATAATTAAAATCAATGGAAAAACGCATGCATGGTTTTTTTTTACAAAAATGGATAAAAAAAAGGATTGCAAAAACGTAGTGTGAACCCAGTCTTAGGTGCAGGAGGAGGCCACACCTCCTCCCTACCTTGCCACACTGGCCCATCCATCAAGCGAGTTGAGTTTATACCCGGCGTACATTATGGGAGCACATTGATTGGTTGTGCCCCATTGTGTATTATTTTTGCATATGCCATATACATAGCCTTCAATACCAAAGCAAGTTATACGGCTTATTACTTGTTGTCACAATCAGGTTCCAGGCTGCATTTGTTATCTCAAAAGGACTTCTACATGATTTATTTTATTTTACTCACTTATCGAGCACCAACATATTCCACAGTGCTCTACGGCGCTTGTTACCATTGACATCCGTCTTTGTCACCCTCAAAATCTAAATTTCAAATACACCTATCAATATGTTTGGCTGTCACAAATGGATATGGAATGGCTTCCACTTCATGCTGTATGCATCATAATTTACAGTTAGCAGTGCCACATCTCCATCGCTGTACTCTGCTGCTTAATTTCCATATATAAGAAAATACATATATTTATGTTGTAAATCGTGTCAGCCATGATTCATTATAGGCCACAGCTATTCTGCTGTTGTACAATACAGGTAAAAATTATTCTTTCACTCTTCAAGCTTTTGTAATCTCTGTATTATTCGGAAAATCTCAGTATTGCTTAGGTATATATTCATCTTGTGGATTGGGTTTAAATGTTAGTCCTGAGGTAGTCATTATCCTGAGTGGTTCTTAATGAACAGACACACCTCAACCATACTAAATAGACTGCGGACCAGACATTTCGGCTGCTCATACTGTGGCAGCTGCTGAAGGGAGCTCGGGAGCATCCTCCATGACCTTCAATCACAAGGGCATTGATGACAAGTGATTTATCAAATTATTCACCTTGTCTTGCTGATACTAATTTTTTATGCACCTTATCCTGTTCCTCTGATACAGAGGATTATTAGTGCAGGACTTAACCTTATGCCATGAAGGAGAGCAATTATGGTAGCTGCTGATCACATTATTCCTTATCCATGTTCCCTTTTGAAATTCAATTCTGCAATTTAGTACTTACATTTAGACGCAGAATCGACTTCCCCAAATCCACATTCCCAAGCCTTCCTTATAGACCTTAATTTCCAATAAGGAGGATCAGAAAAGTCTTTTGCCTTCAAGAAAGCCATTAAATGTTAGTAGGATGACCCAGACTGGAGCGTCTTTTGGACTTCAGATGTATGAAAAGCATTTTATGAATTATATTGTATCATTCTTCATATTATTATACAATATATAATTACCATTAGTAATTCAGGGCCAGATTAAGAATGAAATTCAACATGCTTTAGTAGATACACTTGCTGCTTACAAGCAGATAGATACTGTACATAGTAACATAGTAAATAAGGTTGAAAGAAGACAAGAGTCCATCAGGTTCAACCTAGGCAAATCCTACTGTGTTGATCCAGGGAAGGCAAAACCCGCCATGAGGCAGTCGACAATTGCCCCATCACAGG
The DNA here is from genome assembly GCF_027789765.1 of Dendropsophus ebraccatus. Lineage (NCBI taxonomy): Eukaryota > Metazoa > Chordata > Amphibia > Anura > Hylidae > Dendropsophus > Dendropsophus ebraccatus. The sequence continues at coordinate 87,647,483 of NC_091462.1, forward strand.
GAGAAAATTCCCTCCCGACTCCAATGGCAACCAGAACAATCCCTGGATCAACGTATCACCGGAAATCTAATGCCCATAACTTGTAATATTATATTGTTCAAGAAAAGCATCAAGTCCTCCCTTGAACCTATTAAATGAATCAGCCATGACAACATCATGTGGCAGAGAGTTCCAGTCTTACCGCTCTTACAGTAAAGAACCCGCATTGCTGATGATGAAATCTTCTTTCCTCTAGACGTAGACGATGTCCCCTTGTCATGGTTACAGACCTAGGAGTAAAAAGACCACTACAAAGATCCTAAGACGTCTTTTTTCTAGCATAAATAACCCCAAGCTTGATAACCTGTCTTGGTACTGTAATCCACACATTCCCTTAATGACCTTTGTTGCCCTCCTCTGCACCCGCTCCAGTTCAGCTGTGTCCTTCTTATATACCGGTGCCCAAAACTGTACACAGTATTCCATATGTGGTCTGACCAGTGATTTATCAAGAGGCAAAACTATGTTCTCATCTTTAGCATCTATACCTCTTTTGATGCATCCCATTATTTTATTAGCCTTGGCAGCTGCTGCCTGGCACTGATCACTAAAGTTAAGTTTACTGTCCACCAATACCCCCAGGTCCTTTTCGGAAGTAGTTTTACCCAGTGTTTTATTATTTAGCACATAACTGTACTTATTATTTATACGGCCCAAGTGCATAACTTTACATTTATCCACATTAAACTTAATTTGCCATTTCACTGCCCAAGCCTCTAGCTTCTCCAAATCCCTCTGTAATATGATATTATCCTCCTCTGTACTGATTACTTTACCCAGTTTAGTATCATTTGCAAAAATGGAGATTCTACTCTGTAGCCCCTCTACAAGATCATTAATAAAAATATTAAAAAGAAGTGGACCCAACACTGACCCCTGTGGTACCCCACTAGTAACTAAAACTCAATCTGAATATGTTCCATTAATGACCACCCTCTGTTTTCTATCACACAACCAGTTACTTACCCATTTGCATACGTTTTCCCCCGAGTCCCAGCATCCTCATTTTGTAGACCAACCTTTCATGCGGCACAGTATCAAACGCCTTTGAAAAGTCCAGATACACAACATCCACAGCCTCCCCCAGGTCCAGTCTATAACTTACCTCTTCATAGAAGCCGATCAGATTAGTCTGACAGGACCGATCCCTCATAAATCCATGCTGGTGCTGCGTCATAAGATTATTTTCATTAAGATACACCAGTATAGGATTTCTCTTATTTCTACTACTTTTATTCCCATATGGTATGTGTCGTTCACACGATTTACCCAGGACGCTCTTAAATATGTCCCATTTCTCTTGTGTACTTTTATCTCTGAAGGCAGTGTCCCAGTCTATGTCCCCAAGGTCCTCTCTTAGTTTTTGGAAATTAGCCTTCCTGAAATTTAATGTTTTTGTAGCCCCTCTACTAATCATTTTATTAATGGATAATTGAAAACTTACTATGTTATGGTCACTATTACCTAGGTGACCCCCCCACCACCACAGGAGAAAATACCTGTATAGTTGAGAATAAGGTGGTCACTGACTATTTGTGAAGTTACTTTTGTTCCTTTTTAAAAAAAGAAGGCCTTCAATGTCATGATATGGCTGGACATGGCATTGCCTCCAGTCCAGTGTTTTTAGAGGCTGATGGTTTAGAGGAATTTTCTTGTTGAAGAGCCCAGTAACTACAGGCCAGTTAGCTTGACCTCTGTAGTAATGGAAAAGATGGAAACAATTCTAAAAATGAGGACAATCAACCACCTAAAACCAACAACTTGATGGATCCAAATTATCATGGCTTTACTCATATGTACATTACATTTACAAAGAAAAATAACTAAGGTCAAAGACCTTTGCTTGTAATCTGTAAACTAGCCGAATAATTTTTTTTCCATTAAACATTGCAGCAGCATTGTGCATTGGTGTTTTTGTGATTCTGTTCACCCCTTACAATCTAAAGGCAACCATAGGATTAGCTTTTCCAAATGAGTAGGTCAAGTAATTGCTCAAGTACATGGCTTACCAGGCAAAAATCTATCCAATAATATGCACAGTCGTATCATAGGGAATAGGTAAAATTTGCAGTGATGAGAAAGAAATTTGACTTGGTTCTCTTTAAGGCAACATTAGGAATTCAATTCAAAGGGCTGGCAATTTAAAGCATGTCCTTTGTAACAAGTAAAGTAATCTATCCCACCTGTCTGTAGAAACAAAGAAGTACAATTGTGTTTACCCTAAATTCCTTCTTGCTTCAACCAAAGACCAATAGGATTTCAAACATATAAGTAACAAATAAATTGTTGTCGTCCCCACAAGAAGTATTAGAGTAGGTAGTAATCATTCAGGCAAAGTGTACAGTGGCTGGTTGTGGCTGGTTAAGGGTCCTTTTACACTAAAAGATCTTTGGTAGTCAGTGAGATCGGCGTTCGTTTCCAGTGCCTTTACTGCATCATTTACGCGGCCATTTAAATACATTACTATCGGACAAACATCTCTGGTTTACACTGATAGCGATGAATTTTTAGCACTGAGCAAAAGGTACAATCAGCCAATGACCTGGCAATTTTCTGCAGATTTTTTTGCTGATATTCGGCTCGTGTAAAAGGGTTTCATGGTTTTATAATTATTGTCACTATTGCTACTTCTTACTTTTAGCACTATTATTATCTTTTATCTTTAGATGTCGATGTAATTATGTAAAACATAATTACACAATGCACTGGAAGTTTAGTGGTAACTGTAAGAACTGTATCTGGTCACTATTACTATTGGATGTTTAGCCGAGGTACTGTACTATTAGGGTACAAGTACTTACCAGAAGTTTGTCCGGGAGTTTTACTGTATAGTAGGGGTGACCTGTAACTACACTTTAGATGCTATTCACTTGAATGGGAAGTAAGCTGTAGTTACAGTTCACCACCGCTACACGGTGAACAGGGATAAAGTCCTAGAACCCTGTTGGAGCCAGTCTGTCTGGGTCCCTCCCCTCTTCCGACCTACCAGGGCCCTATCCAAGTACCCTCATTCTCTTGAGCCAATGGGCTCATTAGTTACCTCAGTTCTCTCTCTACCAATAGTGATCAACCCCTTGAGTCTATATGTAGCAGTGGAGATGGCAACGTGCTCAGTCTCGTTCAGTACAGTGTATTGTCTAGTGCTGTAGTGAAGTGTAGACTGCTGTATGTTTCTGTTTACTAAGTTCCTGTATTCCTAAGAATGTTCAGCTAAACCTCCGAAGGTGCGGCTTTTACTGAGAGAACCAGCATTTCCACACTGAGAGGGTCATCTTCTTCATTTCTGTCAATTCCTGTGATCCACAGAGGTTCTACAAGTCTAGCCAGGGGTTGGAGAGGTTGCATCTTGCTGAAGGGGCCCTTGCTTTTGCTGAATCCTATTTAAGTTACCAACAAGGTCAGCTTTTACTAGCTGTTACGTTGTTGCCCAGTATTCCCGAATGCACCTCAAAAGTGGCATATCACAGCAAGGTTCTCTGAGTATTGCTTTTCTCTCATTACTTCTTTACTGCAGCTAAGCCAAAGTTGTCCAAAGACCCTCACCAGCAGATTCTGATATTTAATGGACAGTGTCCCTCATGTAGTCGCCCTTTTCCAACTAAACACTCTCAAGCCAGAGTCTGACCATCTCTTTGTTGTATTTTGTTGCATATTTGCTTTTTGAACTACCTGACAGACCCGTCCCAAGCTATAATCCTTGTGAACAAGGATTGTGAACTGTTGACTGTTTTTGGTTTTCAGATCACCAAACAAACTGTTTTTGTCTGTGTCAATCAATGGCTGGTAATCGATCCTGTAGTCCCACCCAAAGTGCACCAAACCACCTAATTTACATATTAATAAAACTGAGGATAAAGGTAAGAAAATTACCTTCATTCCCTGCATCCACAGCCCTACAGGAACATTACTGCAGGTTAGAGTCTTCTAGCCTACTGTTAGTTTCCCTTGAATAGGTGTTTGCCCAAAGTCCTAGAGCAATGTGACCTTCTAATACCAAGCAGGCATATCTGCTATAGTACACTATTTAATACCTTAAGGTCATCTATGACTAGCCATATAAAAGAGCTTCTCTCTGAATTACTCTTGACTTTGGGGGACTCAATTTATCAGTTTCATTTAATCATTTGAGACATTTTAATGTAAGGCCGAAAAGGAACGCACAGGACTTGAAAGTTTAAAAACAATTAAAATGATCCAGTATTTTTTAATATATTCCAATTCAGTCAACCTCCTTACTAATCTAGCCAATATTGATGCTGTATTGCATCTTCTATGAACCCAGCTGCTCACAAGGCATACAAAGATCCTACTAATGAAGATAGCCAACAAAGTGCGACCCCCTGCAGTGGCTGGATGTCATTGATGTGGAGAGTAACCTTTAGACAGCAGGTTGAGGCTTTATTAAAACAGCTGGTTTTGCACTGACAGCTAGTCCCCCTGGGCGCACAGGATGTATGATACTAATATGTGTTGCTAATTGCAGATGCTCATCTTGCTGTGAGAGCTGATGTCTTTAAGGAATCTAGTAATCTCCTGGAAACCGCACTCAAGATATTACAAGCCAGCATCAGCTAGGCAACAATCTCCGATCTCATGAATACGTAAAAAAGTGACCCTTTTGTTTACATTCAGAAACCATATTGTGGAATGCTCCATACTTCTACCACGTTGATATGACTATAATTGATTGTATTTTTTTTTCCTCTTTTTGAGTTCTTTTCTTCAGGTCGGTATTACATGTAATGAACCTCGGTGCTGTCTCCTCCGCACTCCCACGCTCTGTAAAGCTCACAGTAATCCATAGCTGTCACCTCCCACACGGTTCAATTACATGTTCACATCTGACAAAGTTATAACATTGCTTTTTGTTTTCCCTTTTTTTCAGACTTTGACAACAAGATTCAGATGAATGTTTACAAACCTGGAGCTTGTATTGCTTTACATTCATAACCATGAAGGGTTTATACGAAGAAAACTCATGACTGCTGATATCATCACCACAAACTTAAAGGGTGTTCCACTCAGGTAAAATACCTGATGAATCATCCCCCCTCCTGGAGACTAACAATTCGTTCTATACTTATTCTCTTTTTGTCGATGCCAAGAAACCATAATAACATCGCACCTGATTTCCTGCAGAGGGCACAATTCACATCTGACAAATCCTAGAATTTACTGAAACTGTGCATGCTGGGATTTGTAGTGCACTTCACAGTCTAAATACAATTGGTGATTACAGCAAACCCATTTAACATCAAAAGACTAAAGTTTGACAATCACTTTCAAAAGAGTTTCGGTACTACATTCCAAAAGGAAAAACCACACCATGTAGATGGTCCCGTGATCCCAATAACCGCTGATGATGCTTAATCGACCAATGGAATACACAATCAGTACTGTCCAAAGATATCTTAAAGTAGAGGCACTCACCACTGCTTCTTCATAAAAATCACTTTCTTTATTCACATGAATGCAGGTACATAGATACAGACTGCTGAACAGGCGACAGTCTGTTTCACGTGCACAGCTTGCACGCTTTCTCTCGGCCCTCCTCTGCCTCGAATCTTTGGATATCTTTGGATAGGGCAACAGGTTTGACAGCTGCAGATTTGGTCAGTGTAACAGTAGGGCAGTAATAGATATAGTAATATCCTTAGTTGTATACTGGAATTAATGGTCTCAGTATTAGGCTATGTTCAGATACTTTAATACAGAGGCTGTAAATTACTACTACTACTAGATTATCTTTTTCCCATTTGGATTGTGGGCACCTTTTGTTGTGCCCGCAATCAAATTAAAGCAAATGTACCGCTACTTCATTACCGAGCAGTGGCTTTGCATGAAACAATGGAGGCAGGCTCGCCGGCCCCCAGTGTGACAACCTCCCCTCCCCCCATGATGCAGCTCTATTGATTCTAATGGAGCTGCATCACAGAGGGGAGGGCAGATCATCACACTGGGGGCTGGCGGGCCTGCCTCCAGTGCTTCATGCCCCGCCAGTGCTCGGTAAAAGACCTACGCCGTGTGTGGGAACCAGGCGACGGGTAAAGAAAAGGTCTGCGGCACCGGCATCCCTGTCCCAGTGCTGGTCTATTAATGTAAAAAACAAAAAAGCAATGTAGTAGTACAGTCGCTTGTAGGCTCAGAAGTGCACTTTATAGTTTCGCCACTAGATGTCAGAATTTTTTATGTGTATGCTCTTATATGTTGCATAACTGAAGTTAGGAATGGGTTACCATGTTTTGTGGGTTACCATGTGCGCTTGCTGACCTATAAGAGGATGCTCTTTACTTCTCAGCCTATCATCTTTCCTCTTTCTTTTGCGCACATTCCTTTCCATCAATCACAAGATAGTTGACATCCCCTGTAGGAAATAGTTAATTGGTGGGAAGAAGTGTAGCTACAGTCTCAGTCTTAACCAGATTCTCTGAGAGGAGAGACACAAACAAGACAGTCCCTTCTGTAGCCAAAACCAGGGCATGGCTTTTGTCAGGACCTTTGTCCGGGATCAAAGTCTAGTGCAGTGTGCACAGTTAGCCTGGTTTAGTCTAAGACATGTGTGTATGCAGATGCAGCTGGAGACAACCAGTTCTTCTAGTATTCCTATTAGAGCTACTATGCAGTGCTAAACACTACAAAGAAAGGAGAGTTTGGGAATATCCTAGTCCACGCCGTGAACATCTCTACAAAGTGCAGGGCAGTACCCTGAGACACAAGAGCAACTAGCCTGGATAGGACAAAGCTACCAGAAGGTCTACGTATCCTATCTTGCAGTGCAGGTTACTGGGATGCCTCAGGAAATTGGCCAAGCCTAACCATCCCAGCGTCCACCACAACCCCAACACCTCCTTCCCCCCCCCCCCCCTCATCGGTGTTGGCAATAACATGGTCTTTGGCATCTCAGAGGCTGGCCTGGCACCAGCAGATGGCAGTAACTGCAATCCATATGACAAAGCAATGAGGCACCTGTAAAACACCCTCTGTGCTCTGTTAATAAAAGTTTTAACATTAGGGAGAGACAGTTGAGGTGAGGGAGGGAAAAAGCTGGCAGTGCCATCTTTACCAGACCGACAGAGGTAGTATAGCCGGCAGGTGGTGGCTGAGGCGTGGGGAAAGGGGAATGGGTAGGGGAGCAGTGTCGGCCGGTGGCTGCGATGTGGTGCAATGCGGGGCAGGGGGCATTGGGTGTTGGCACTGCCAGGGGAGCAGTTGTGGGAGGTGTAGACAGCCAGGCGCACGGGAGAAGCCGAGAGCTGCCGCACAGCACTGGGGGAAACACTGGAATCCCCCAGTGCTTTGCAGTGGCTCCCAACTTCTCCCATGTTCCTGGCTGTCTGCCCCACAGTCTGCACCTCCCGTGCTCCTGGCTGTCTGCACCACCCACACCTGCTCCAATGGCAGCACAAACACCGATCGCACCCCCTCATTAGCCACTAGCCGACCCCACTTTTCACAATCCCCCTGCACATCCCACATCCCACCCCGCAGCTCAGCCCACACCCATCGGCTCTGCAACATCACTATAAGAGCCCACCATCTCTGCTACATCATCAGAGCTACATCATGACCAATCAGGGAGAAGCACTGCATGATGGCAAATGTAGTTTCTCGTCAGGCGCCCTTAGGGGGGCTTGCTAGGTTTAGGAGCAGCCCTTCTTTCTCTCCATGTCCGTATTTATTTTTTTTACCTTTTGGGTGGAATATTCCTTTAAGCATTGAACACAATGTAAAGTATGCGCGGTAGCCACTTTACATTGTATGCGGCCATAGAAAATAGACATGCTCATTATTTTCTTCTGCCTCAGTTCAACAACGGCCAAAGTTTATACTGTGTGCATACATTATGGCCATTGTTGCAAAAATATTAATTTTGTTTCCAATGGACATTTTTTTCACTGAAAACAACGGCCATTGTTAATTAAATTAATCGCTGTGTGAACATAGCTTTAAGGAGTTTGTCAGCACAGTATGGTGGTAATATGTTTGGTGATAATATTCACCCTTGTATACTGGTATTATTGGTAATATTTGTCTCAGTATACAAGATTTGCTTAGCACAGTATGGCCGTAATATGTTTGGTGATAATTTCAGTCCTAACATTTGCTTGCACTGCAGTGACTTCTTATTATAGGTCGAATCTCATGGTGGGCTTCATTGCTCAGGTTAAAGGGGTACTCCAGAGGGGAAAAAAAATATTTCCAGATCAACAGGTGTCAGAAAGTTATACAGATTTATAAATGACTTCTATTTAAAAATCTCCAGTCTTCCAGTACTTATGAGCTGCTGTATACCTTGCAGGAACTGGTGTATACTTTTCAGTCTGACACAGTGCTTTCATGTCATGCTGTTACTGACAAAATCTTGCAGTTGGCTGATTGATATGGTGAAGGCCTTTGGCTGATGTGAAAAGTGATGGGTATTCGTGGTCTATGAATCATTTAATGCATATGAAGCATCTATACACAAAGCCCAGGTGGCTGTGCTGTACATATACCACATGTGTTCCCAAAGGGTCAAAAGGATTAAAGGACAACTCCCACTAAAAATTTTTTTAGCTTATTTAACACACATTACAAAGTTATATAACTTTGTAATGTGGTTAAATACCCGGTATGGCCCCCTTCCCCCACTTTCGGACCCCCGACCCCCCGCCCGGAAGAATATATACATTACCTATTACGATCGTCACGGTCCTCTTCTCCCGGGCGGCATCTGGTGACGACGACGTCAGAGCCGGGGGTCCGGGTCTTCTTCCTCCTCGGCGTCTTCATAGAGAGTGAATGGGACGGAAAAGGCTGCTGGTGCACATGCGCACCAGCAGCCTTTTCATTGGCTGGAGCGCATCACATGGCTTCCAGCTTGCTCAGCCCTGATTGGCTGAGGTTGCTGGAAGCCATGTGATGCGCTCCAGCCAATGAAAAGGCTGCTGGGGCGCAAGCGCACTGGCAGCCTTTTCCATCCCCAGGACTCGGAAGTCAGAGACATCGCTGGACGGCGGACGGCGGTGAGGCGGGCGAATGTCCGTTCTGCTCTATCAAATGTCCTCCATGCAGCATGGGTTGGAGTGGGACGGGCGGAGTATTAAGACTTGTACATATGTTTCAGCCAGGGGCAGACACAGACGGCACAGGGCCCCTGTGCAAAAAATGTGCCTGGGCCCCCCCCCCATACTGTATACCTCCCCCTCTGTCATTGTTCCCCCCATACTGTATACCTCTTCCCCCTGTAGTTGTTCCCCACCATACTGTATACCTCCCCCCCTCTGTAGTAGTTCCCCCTCATACTGTGTTCCCCCCCTCTGTCTCCCTCTGTAGTTGTTCCCCCCATACTGTATACCTCCCTCCCTCTGTAGTTGTTCCCCCCTATACTGTGTACTCCCCCTCTGTCTCCCTTTGTAGCTTCCCCCCCCCCATACTGTGTACCCCCCCCCCCTGTCTCCCTCTGTAGTTGTTTCTCCCATACTGTATACCCCCCTGTAGTTGTCCTGTCATTCACCTCGATAGCAGAGCCGGCCCCGTTCTTCCATCCCATAGCAGCATACTGGTATGGAGGAGGATCATGAGCGTAGGGCCGCAATGGACGTCCGAAGCGCACGCACCCAATTACAGAATGCCGAGTAACGTCACGCCTGAAGGAAGTACACAGGGACGCCGGTGAGAGGCCGCCTGGGACGGGCTGCATCAGCTTCCTGTGGGACCAGGCCACCTTGACCCTGGCTGCGGGGGTACTGAGGACGTGCTGTCGGGAGTGCCAGGGGGACATTGGCGCAGGACTTGCTAGTTTGTCTGTCACCTGCCAGGCTTCAGGATTAGCAGTGAAATCCACGGCTGATCCATGAAGACCCGAACTTTCGGATCAGCCGTGGATTTTACCACTAATCCTGGTACCCCCGCAGCCAGGGTCAGCAGGTTTGCAACTACAGGGTTGCCGGGTCCCACAGGAAGCTGCTGCAACGCCGTCACAGGCGGCCTCTCACCGGCATCCCTGTGTACTGCCGCCCCCGCTCACATCGGCAGTGTTGCGTCCTCTCCTCCCCCACCCCCCCACAACCCATCCTGGAGAGAAAGGGGCTTGTGTAGCTGGTTAGGCTACTGCGGGGCCCTGGGCATTGGAGGGGACCGCCAGGCTCAGAGTCCGAGCACAAGCCTGTGCACAAGCGATAGGTCCGCCACTGGTTTTTAGCATAGGTGGTGCTCACTTACGAAAATTGCAGCATAGCAGGCACAATAGTCTCAAGAAAAGAAATGATGTAAGGGCACTCACCGGTACGTGCTGTAAACTTTATTGTTGTGAAAACCTTCGAATTACATAGCACTTAGCAGGCGGCAGGGACAACAAACCCCTCCAGCAGACAGCTGTTTCGCGTCTCCACGCTTCGTCAGTATACGCCCCTTCTGTTGCGTCACAGGTATATACACCTGCATAGTGTGCGGGAAGTGGGCATCACAGTGGATTATAAAACAAATAACAAATATAAAAACTGATTCTGCTCTGTTTTCCATTGAATTACATTACAAAGATTAACAGAATGCAACATATACTTTTTTGGCATACACAATGGAAGAGACTTCTAGGCAACACTAAACAGCATAAAAAATTCCATCACTCACATGTGTAAGAGTAACATCTGCAGCATCTAAGGGATTAAACAGCCGGTATCGGAGTTATTCTTTATCTCATATGTTGCCATGAGAGGTGTCAGGGTGTCAGGATTCCACACATAATGGACTCCATCCATCAGGCCTCATTTATCAAAGCTTTTATATTGGGAATGATGCTGCCTATAGCAACCAATCATAGTGCAGCCAGAGCTGGGATTGGTTGCTATGGTAAACCAGTATTTCTGACAATTTGTATAAATTACACCTAATGTCTTTTGGTCCATTACATGCATAGACAATGAAGACAGAAAAATTGTCCCTGTTGCCCATAGCAACCAATGACAGCTCAGCATTTATTTTTCTATAGCGCTATTGGAATGTTATGATTGGTTTCTAAGGGCAACTAAGACAATTCTTTATTACAGAGAAAAGTCTCAGAGGGACTTTTATGGTGACAATAAAGTAGTGTTTATTATGACATCACAATACAGTGATGTCATCAAAATTCGATGACATACACGCAGATAGAAAAATCTCGACCACAGCTATTTTGAATTATTTGTTTAGTGGAGGTTTTACCAACACTAGTCCTGACAGCCAGAGAAGCCGATCATTTTTGCAAGAGAACTATGAGTGCTCATCAGCGGGATCACCGCGATACAAGCGATAGTAGTAGGAGACAGTCTGCTACTAGAGGTAAGTGATATCTTACAGCTATTCCCGTGGGGTGGGGGGTGATCTGTACTGAGTGTATTATAACATTTCATATATTATTAGAGTAACTGCAGATAGAAGGAGGAGACGCAGCCGGGGGACGTCGGGGAGGAGCTGCTCACCCCATCAGCGCAGGCAGAGGAGCCGCTCACCATCAGACCACAGGCCACACCGTGATCCATCGAGGCAGAAGAAAAGCCGGTCACCCCAAAGGCAGAGGAGCCAGCTACCATCACAGTGCAGGAGACCAAGGCGTAGGCAGAGAAGAACTTCCATCTAGGGTTATAGCACAAGATGAAAACCTATCGTGTACCACCTGTATAACAGATTTAGAGGCAGGAGAGCAGGTGACGGTCCTACCTTGCATCCATGTGTACCATTCAGCCTGCAGATCACCTTGGCTCCAGCATAACACGGAATGCCCTATATGCAATGCCAACAGCTTCCCATACCCGCTCCTCTGCTTCTTCCAGGGAATGTGCATAAACATTGCTCAAAAAAGAATAACATCCTACCTTATTTACAGTAGAGGCCACAATTTCAATCTAACCCATCCCAGAATTTAGTGACACCTGTGCATGCTGGGATTTGTAGTGCACCTCACAGTCTAAATACAATAGGTGATTACAGCAAACCCATTCAACATCAAAAGACTAAAGCAAAAATCTAATGTGGTCACATGATTTGCTCCTGAGACTTTACCAATTAAGTGATTTTTACCATCTAAATCAGTGTTGTGTATTTAGTTATTGGGTGAGGGATAATTATGGGGTGGGTGTACAGTAACTTGCAGGTCACTCATCTAGGAAAACACATTAAGGGTGCCTTCACACATACCGGCTCGCAAAAGAAAACTCGCTGCAAGTTTCTGCTACGAGCCGAGGTCCTGGAAGGCCCCTATCACTACATACAAGCAGTGGTCTAAAAGACCGCTGCGTGTATGTAATGCAGCCGCCCCCTTAACCCCTTCGGCTCCCGCACCGGTCCCGTTTTTTTGCAGCCGTTTTTCATTGAATGCCAGCCGCAGAAAACTGACATGTCAGTTTCTTGCAGCGCCGCTAGGGATCCCGGCCGGAATGTATACTATGTGTATACACTCCAGCCAGGATTCCCTCAACGGCAACACTACATAAGTACCGCAGTAATCACAGCCGTGATCAACAGCAGCCGTGATCACTATGGTACTTACGTAGTGCACTCTCCCGCCACAACCACTGATTGGCTGAGCCCACCCTAACAGCCCATTCATATCAGTGGTGTCACACCTGCAGCCATCCAGCTGAAAAACTATATTTCCCTTTGTGCCGTGTCATAATATTGCGGCTTTTGGTTGGGGTCAAAATGCATTGGTTGGGGGTAAGAGTCAAATCATGAGACCCCTAATGATCAGTAGAATAAAGGGTCTCACTATTCTCTGGTGCTACTTCCCCTTCAATGAGTATAAGTATTGAAGCTCAGTCCTAGTCACTTGAATAGGGCAGAGCTGCAGTCCTGGGCACCAGGACCGGGACAAGGTGTTTCGGTGCCCTAGGCAAAGAAAGTAAATGACACCCCCCACCACCACCAAAATACACATATATACAGAAACCATAAATAGATGAAGTAATGTTATTAATATAGGGGAGTGGGAGGTGGGTGGAGCTATTGATCACTGATGAGTAAGGTCCGGGGGTGGTGCTATCAATGAGTGACGGACTGGAGTGCCTTTATATATAATTAAGTGACATGGTGTATATTATACAGAATTTCATTGTTTGTAATATAATAAATTTTGAAAATGAATTTCAGGGAGCTGTAGTGTGTATTATATTGAATTTCAGGACATGGGGAGATTTATCAACAGGTAGTGTTAGTCGGTATAAACTGGCTAACACTAACCCCCCCCCCCTCATTATTATCCCAGTACCCAATGCCACCAGGGGTACTGGGAAGAGCCGGGTGCCAGTAGTCAATATTGGCGCGACTGGACTGGACAGTAGCGAGCTGGTATTATTAGGCTGGGGAGGGCCAAAATTAATGGCCCTTCCCACCCAGGTACTACTAGGCTGTCGCTGCTTGGTTTTCACCTGACTGGTTATGGAAATGGGGGGGGGAATCCTATGCATTTGGGTTTTTTTATAAATAAATAATAAAAAAAAAAAAAAAAACACATAGGATTCCCCCCCTTTCCATAATCAGCCAGGTTTAAAACCCAACACCAATAGCCTAGTCGTATCAGGCTGGGAAGGGCCATTTATTTTGGCCCTCTCCAGCCTAATAATACCAGCCTGCTACCGCCCAGTCCAGGAGCGCCAATTTTTGATGCTCCGGGACTACCCTTGGTGGCATTGGCAACTGGGATAATAATGAGGGGGTTAGGGTTAGCCATTTCATACCGTCCCAACTTAGTAATGCATTCCGCATATCAGACAGCTTCCACTACTAAGTCTGTAAACTAACTGCTCCTAAGCCTTGATAACTGGCATCTGTGTAGAGTCTGAAGGGCTGGCTGTAATCAGGATGCGCCAAAATGGGTGGCTGTACAAGTAAGGCTTTCAATGCCTGGAAAACTTCTTGTTCCTCACGCCAGTCCACGGGGAGTCTTCTGTTGGCACTCTCTTTAGGGCAACCATGTAACAGTTCTGTGAGAGGCGAATCAATTTGAGCGAAGTGTAGAATAAAAAAGGTGATAATAGCCTGCAAAGCCCAGGAAACTTCTCACTTCTTTCACAGTTCTTGGCACTGACCAATTTTCACTACAGATATTTTTTCAGGGTCACTTTGGATCCCTGCAGAACTCACAACATGTCCTAGGTAGTTGACACGTGGTTTGAGCAGGTGGCACTTGGGAGGTTTGATTTTGAGACTATGCTGCATGAGTACCTTGAATACTTCTGCTAGGTGCTGAAGATGATCCTGGTAGTTGCGGGAGTACATAATCACATCATCGAGATACAGAAGGACGCTTTAAAAGTTGACATGGCCCAGACATCTTTCCATCAGTCACTGGAATGTAGCAGGTGCGTTGCAAAGCCCAAATAGCATACCTGAAAACTCAAACAGGCCCATGGGAGTGGTGAAGGCTGTTTTCTCACGGTCTTCTGGTGCCATAGTAACTTGCCAGTATCCGCTGATAAGGTCAAATGTAGGAAAGTAGGATGCTGAGACCAAAGCAGTAACAGATAGTCCCATCCTTCTTCTTCACAAGGACAATAGGTGCAGCCCATGGACTTTGGCTCTTACGGATGACATTTGCATCTTTCATCTCCTGGATCATCTCCTGGTACAGGGCTGTAGCTAAAGGGAGGATGATTGCCTGTGTTTATATGATGTTGGATAATGGTAGTCTTTCCAAAGTCTAGTGGATCTTTGCTCAATGCTTGGTAATGTCTTTTGGCAACGTTCAGGACTCCATTGATTTGGTTGGCAGGGGTATTAGCATCACCCACATTAGATTCAGACCACCAGGGGGTGTTTGTCTCTGTGTTAGAATGCTGTTGGGCCTTAATTGACCGCTGATGAAGCTTAGGGTCCCCTGGCAGGATATCTTCTGGGTTTACCTCACACAGCTGGGCCACTGCATGGTACTTTGGTAGATCCACTGGGGCTTTACTAAGGTTTACTAACCGAACAGGTACTCTTCCATTGCATATGGTGACAAGAATTCGTGCAGCTTTGACAAGTGGGGGGCCATTTACTTCAATAGGGTCCAGATAGGCTTCATAGTCCACATTTGCAATTCCTGGACGAGCTCTACACCAGACTACTTTTTCACTGTTTGCAGCTAGAGTCACTGGACGAGCACCATTAATGCAAACCTTGCAGATTTCACCATGGTGGTTGGAAAACTTCTGCTGAGCGCTGAGACAGTAGATAGCTTGTTGCCCCATTTTCCTGTCGAAAGGAGAGACAGAAGGGAGAGAGGCATGCAAACCTTCAAGCAGTTCAGTAAAGCAATGGCGTATGACATTCATGTCTAGGACAACTACAGGACCTGTGTTACCATGTGTTTCAGCAACAATAACCCCTTTCTCTATGAAGTTACCGTTACCAACTTGAATAGTGGGTTCCCAGTAACCCAACTGTTTGATAGGTTTACCATTACTAGCTATCAGACGCAGCATATCAGTACAATCATTTGTGAGGTCAGCATAATCAAAACATTTTTCAAATGCTTGCTTGTCAATTGTGGTCACTTGCGAACCAGTGTCTACTAAAGCATCAAATACTTTGATGCCCATTTAGATGATTACTGGGACCTTGGTGATGCTCCTCCCAAGGGTCGGTCCTCTGCCTCAGGGGTTGTCCGTTTAAATGAAAACACTAGGAACTGTAATGTTCATAAGGTGACGGAATGAGCAATATGGGCGCTCTGTTCGTGAATCTCTCCTTGGAGGGGGACATCTGGGACTAGGACGCCTGGAGTGAGGCTCAGATGATGGGGCCCTGCTATGAGGCAGTTCCTTAGCTTGGGGTTGACTTGCATGGCTAGTTCTTTGAGAGTCTGTCTCACTATATGCAAGACCTTGCTAAAGTAGGGGGTGAGGCCTGAGCAGTTTGGAGTCCTTGTGGGGTAGGAACACTAGGGGTAGGACTAAGGTGAGCCCCTCCTGCCAGGACTAGGGGGCTAAGGTGATTGATCTCATCCTCATGGGATGGATCAGTTCCCAACACAGTGAAGGCCAGAGTCTTAAATTGGTCAAAGGAGATACTAGGGTTTTGGACCACACCACTGAGGAGCTGTCTCTGTTTCTCACGGGAGTTTGAGCCCTCAATAAAATGATCCAGCAACATCTTTTCTGCATTAACAGGAGGGTTGGTGTCTATTTGCTGAACAGCACAGAATGCTATTTAGAGGGCCCAGGCATAGGCTCTCACAGTCTCACCTGGCTTCTGACGCCTCTGGAAGAATCACCATCATACCTCTGTAGGTGGATGAACTTCAAACTCTTGCTGGAGTCTGGTGAAGATCTGCTGGATGTTGTTTTTTACTGCCTCTGCCCAGGCAAGAGCTTCTTCTGCAGCAGGCCCCTCTAACCTGTTCAGCAACAACTGCACCTGGTGAGAAGAAGAAACAGAGAAAAACTTGAACATAGTCGTCTTCTCCTTGAAGCTGGACAGGGTGTGAGGATCCCCTCTGTAGGCTGGTAGGCTTGGTGTCCCCATGAAGACAGGTGTCCCTATATATGCAGCAGCAGGCACAACTGGAGCTGGTAATGAAGATGCAGCTGGTGGTAATGAAGCATTCTGAGGTGAAGTGGCAGCTAATACAGCGGGAGGTGGAGACCCAGAGACTTTCTGATCGCTGGCGCTGGGGTCATACATGTTGTATAAAATTGTGCTACTAGCCCTTTAGGATAATTCAAGAGGTTGTGCAGCAGCTGTAGTACAGTATTGAAGATAGTGGAATACTTACCCACTGTGTTGCAGGCACTGCAGAGATGTAGTAAAGTTACTAAAGATCACTGAATATAATACTGATGACAGCGGCTGACAACTGCAGACAATAGCTGGCACTGGAGACGGGAGATAGATACTAAAACAGGCCCTGGAATGGGTGTATATGATGCAGAGCAGGCACAGGCAGAAGCAGGTTGGAGCAGAAGAAACACTTGAGAACAGCTTACAATCCAATATGGTGGAGCAAGTAGTTCCTGTTTTGGGCTGGGTGATTTTTCTTTCCCCTGTGCAACATAATAGGTGAACTTTGGTTCCTCCTTACAGGCAGTAATAGTTTTGTTCCCATCTTCTGGGGCAGTGCTGAAAGGGAGTGCTGATGGGCAGAACAGGTACACTGACTTCAAGACTTGCACAGCAGAGCTGTATTTGTGCCAATAATACTGTATCACTACACCACAAAACTTTTGCACAGAAAAAAATCCCACTTTGGGGCACTTTTGCAACAGCACAATACCGGATACAGTCCTTTTTGTCCACAAAACACTTGTCACAGAAACTGCAGCAAAAATAAACTACTTAAAGTGACAGTGTCCAATTTTTTCCAATGCCCCACAATGTTCAGCAACACTTGTAATCCTCAATAGGCAGCAATATAAGCACAATACAGTCTTGTAGCTCACTTTCTTGGAGGTTCTTTGCACAATAAAGGTTTGATCCTGTTCGTAGGACGCCACGAAAAGCGTATGTGATGACCAGGGGATGCTAGGTGGTGTAGCGGGGCTTTAGGAGAGGAGAGAGGAATGTACTGAGGGTTACTACAGGGGGCCTCTACTTAGACCCTGAGGTATTCAACTGAAGGGGCTTTAAGAGAAAATACCTATGCCCATGGGTATGAATCCTCCACCTATCGCTGTCTATGGACACCTAGTGACATAGAGCAGGAACGTAGGCCCCACCTATTGGGTACAGCAAGCTGTCGGGGGGACCCCTAAGGAACCTAGCAAACTGCAGTGAAGTCTTTCAGCTTACCGCTTTTACCTATTCACTGTCTTGTAGTCCTGTCTTAGTTATCAGGAGAGAAAATAGCCGCCCAGTGTAGGTAGGGTATCCCTTTAGTCCTTTTTCACCTCAGCCTCCTCAGAGTGCCTCTAGCCAAACATGGCTAAGATGAGGTTGTTTTGAGACAAATATTAAACTCCTTGTTTTGGTGTCTTTAGCTGGGGAGCCATGACAGCAGCTCCCTCACTAAAATCCCCTCAGTACTCGATCTCCTCAGGGAATGAACTCTTCCCTGATTGGACAGAACACTTGAGGTACCCAGTTCGCTGATTGGTTAGAGAAATATCTACCCACACATAAATGACAGTTGGTGGTTAACCCTTTCCTTCAGTTGTGCATACAATACATAAAATACAGTGACACCTAGTGGCATAAAATAAGTAGTACAGGCAGAAATAGAAATTATTGCTACTAAGCATGGCATATTTTATGTAACCAAACATTGTTGTAGGCCAAATGTACCCCTGCATGGTCACAGTATTCTCTAATAGCCTGTTTACTTATTACTAATGGCTCTATCTAGAGGACGCCCCTTTAAATGAGTTTTGAAATAATGATATTAACATGAACACGGGACTCACACATCATTTATCTAACCATCCTCTTCCTAGAACTTATTTATCATCAGCAAGTAAGAACTAGTCATCCTTATGGAGCTCTTGTTATAAAACAAATCCCTTGGACAACACATTTGACAAGTTTAACCACATAAAGATATTTCACAACCTATCATGGTCATTATCGTAGTCACAAGTTCTGCCCATCTGAGGTACAAGTCAGTAATGTGAGATGACACCTTTTAATTTGTGTGACTTTCATGCCAGATTTTACATATTTAATGATTGGGAAATATAAATGTTAATGAAATAAAGTAAACTAGAGCCATCAAATAAATGTGCTTCTTACACAAAGGTAATAGATATTGGGCACATACATCCTAAAATCATTCATATACACATGCAAAAACGTACATTCTGCTGTGATGGCAAGGTGCCAGAAGGGTATGACCTGCTATATATGCACCACTGGATCTTGTCATGCATGCAAATGTGAATATAAGCATGGCATATTCTATGTAACCAAACATTATTGTAGACCAAATGCACCCCAGCATGGTCACAGTATTCTCTAATAGCCTGTTTACTAATTAAACTATTACTAATGGCTCTATCTAATGCTGCGTTTACACAGGCAGATTTATCTGACAGATTTTTGAAGCTAAAGCCAGGAACAGACCATAAACAGGGAACGGGTCATAAAGGAAAGGCTGAGATTTCTGCTCTTTTCAAATCCATTCCTGGCTTTGGCTTCCAAAATCTGTCAGATAAATCTGCCTGTGTAAACACACCATTAGGCTATGGTAGCTAGAGCTGTGATCTTAACTTCAAAACAAGAATGGGATGGCAGCTCTAGCTGCAACTTAGGGTCCTACTACATGAAGCGATTTTTAATGATTAATGACTAATGATAAGCAAACGAGACTGTTTGTTGTTAACCTGAAATCGTTTGTCATATTACACAGAACGATGGTCGTTAGTTGCGATTGTTATTGCGATCTTTACTATAATCGTTTACTCCTTCTGATCCCAGCAAAATAATGAACAATGTGCATTTACACTGAATGATTAGTGAACAAATGCGGAACTTGAGTAAAAAAATGTGGAATTACAGTGAACGATTAACAATAATTTTAGGTTCAGATCTAAATGAACGATCAACGACACACAAAAATTTTTCACAATTACACAGACAATTATCGTTTAAATTCAAACGATATAACAATTTTCCTCACAATAATCGTCCCGTGTAATGGGGCCCTAACTCCGAGAAAGATCCTGTAATATGAGGATCAGGTAGGGAGAGCTGTAATTACCCTGCAACTACCCAAGATCACAGTTCTAGCCGCTATAGCCCAGCATAGAGAGGATTGAATTGAAAGTAGTGTAATTAGTGGAGGAGGAGGAGAGTCAGCGTTCACTTGCTCCGCGATCCCCTGCCTGCTGCCCGCGCCGACAGTGAGCCAGGAGGAGAGGGTAAAAGCTGGGGGAGGGGGGCTGCCACCGCTCCTATTACACAAGGAGGTGGCAGCAGATAGTTAACAGGCTGATCAATGTCTTCTATTACACGAAACGGTTATCGTCCGTAACCGTCGGTATTGGCCAATAATAGCTTTTTGTAGAAGAGCCTTAAGGGTACAAACCCACTTGACGTATTTGCTGCGTGAATCAGTCTTAAAAATAAGCAGGCAAAACGCAGGTTGGCTTTATACAATTGTTCTGCGTTAAAATACGCAATTGCGTATTTTTGAAGCGTGAAGCTACATGCGTTTTTCGCACAGGTTGTTAACAACTGATGCTTTGCTAACAACAAGCTTCACGCTTCAAAAATACGCAATTGCGTATTTTAACGCAGAACAATCGTATAAAGCCAACCTGCGTTTTGCCTGCTTATTTTTAAGACTGATTCACGCAGCAAATACGTCAAATGGGTTTGTACCCTAAGTGTGATTTAAAGTCGTCCTTCTGTCTCTATAGAACTGTAGATTACTGGAGGAAAGGGATAACATGGACTTTCATTAATGTTACCCAGACCCACACATCAACCCAACAATCGGGGAGCATACTTTTATTTTTATTTTTTTCCAGACAAGAAATGAGAATGCATATGTATTTTCCCCTCTGCAACTACAGTAACTTGGCAATTTTGTTCACTCTCCTATCTATCTATCTATCTATCTATCTATCTATCTATCTATCTATCTATCTCTCTCTCTATCTATCTATCTCCTATCTATCTCTCTCTATATATCCAGATATTCCTCAGCACGCCAGCATAGGTGGTAAAAAACGTGATTTATTCCATAAAGTACAAAAGATACAAAAGATGCGACGTTTCGACCTCCTCACGAGGTCATTATCAAGCATGCTTGATAATGACCTCGTGAGGAGGTCGAAACGTCGCATCTTTTGTATCTTTTGTACTTTATGGAATAAATCACGTTTTTTACCACCTATGCTGGCGTGCTGAGGAATATCTGGATATATGTGTGGGGATCCCCAAGCCAGGGGACTTGCACCCGCTTCATGCAACTTTGGATGTGCGGCTTTCTCCTATCTCTCTCTCTATCTATCTATCTCTATCATATATGAAGCATAAAAAAACAACTGTATTTTACTATTATGTTTGTACATGATGTTCTACTGACTGCTGCTAGCGCTTGAGTTATAATAACTGTAGACAGGACCTACCTGTACCTGGTGCTTTAGGCAGTGACAAGTCCAGGTGCAGCCAACAGTGATACTAGCCGGGCCCACTAGCACTTGCCAATTACCGTTATTAGCAAACTGCACCTGAACTTACCACTGCCTAAGGGTTTGTGCACAGTACAGAATTTGCGTGGACATGTCAATTCTTTGGGCGGATTGAGCTTCAGAATATCGTTGAGTCAATGGGACAGGCAGAACTTCAAGCGGACTCCTCCGCGTGGTCTCCGCCTGAAATGTTCACGCAAATTCCATAGTGTGCACAAACCCTAATTTAGCAAATACAGCTCCCATCAGTAATGCAAGTACTAGCCGTAGCCGATAGCAGGATGTGTAAGAGCACTAGAGATGAGTGAACCTGGAGCATGCTCGAGTCCATCCGAACTCGAACTTTCGGCATTTGATTAGCGGTGGCTGCTGAACTTGGATAAAGCCCTAAGGCTATGTGGAAAACATGGATATAGTCATTGGCTATATCCATGTTTTCCAAACAACCTTAGAGCTTTATCCAACTTCAGCAGCCACCGCTAATCAAATGCTGAACCCTCGGGTTCAGATGGCCTCTAACCCAAACCCCGTTCACTCATCTCTAAAGAGCACCCTAACTCTAGAGCTGATCAGCTCCAGGAGGGTCATGTATGGCATTTTTTGTTCACTTTTTATGGTTGTACTCTATAGATCTATCCGAAAAAATTCTACAAAAACTGTGACATGAATATGAATAAATTGGACTTGTTGAGAAGAGGGAAAGGGAAGCAAAACCCTTTCCAGCAGCAACAATTAAATGAAGCAAAAACAGCTCTGCTTCATATGTATATGAAATTAAAATCTGCCCTTACATAATTGAGAGATACATTTTCAAAGCTTTACATTTAATTATAAAAACCATCTACCTATTGCTTGTATTGTAACTCAATGCCATTCTTCTACATTACACGTCTTTGATGTACTCAGTATTAAAAAAAAATCAAAGCAAAGCCATTCCTACAAAGCGCTTACTTGTTATTCAAAGGCAGAAGGAGAGAAAGAAAAACAGTTTTATGATATAGCGGAGTGAAATGTGATGAGCAACTAGCGGACAGTTGTTTTTTTTTTTATTCCCTGGAGAAAACTGAAGAGATTGATGTCTTTTGTTCCAGTGTTTTGTGCTGCTGATTGATCACTGTGGATCAACTAGAGAAATCATTGAATAAACTTCATAACAATGCATAATATAACATACCAAAAGACAGCAAATCCCCAACAGACAGCGACATGTCATTGGAAATTAACAATATAGAAAAAATAAAGGATATGATAAAATGCAATGTGCCGGATAAATCATTCCAATGGACTTTGATTTCCTACATGATGCTCTGCTATTGGCCAATGTGTAGGCTGCAGAAGTAAACTTTATCATCCTTATTGTATTATTATGTCCTCGCTGTCCTACTTGTCATTTTTACTTTGTGCCGTGTGACATAAAAATATTGCGTTCTTATGTGGAAATCATTAACTACTTGTTTTTGATCCCATATTGACTCTGCAGTGATTCTCATAAAAGGAGAAGTCACATGAAATTTAAGAAAGGGAGGAAAATAATAAACTCACCGGTCCTGTCGTGCCCTGTAGCTCCGCTCCTGGGTCCAGCTGACAGCCGCTGATTTCCTTCAGCTCTTCCAGCTGCAATGTCACATCCCCAGCTAAGCAAACGCCCACTAAGCCAATCAGTGACTGGGACTGGCTGAGCGATCAACGATCAGCTGGGCCATGACTTTGTAGCTGGAAGAGCTTGGTACATGACGTACCCAGATTCCAGCTGAAAATTACATCAGACGGCCATCATTGGGACCCCGGCCGCACTCTGCATTGTGTGCAGCGGTGAATTGCGATGCGGGCAAACACGGATCCGAATTCACCAGACATGAAGATCATCCCGGATGATCTTCAGTAACACCGGCTGTTCTGCGACCCGGCCGGGTCACAGAACGGCCAGTGTTATACACAGTGGGAACATGGTCTAAGGCAATATTCCCACACAGTATTTTTGGTCAGTATTTTGCAACCAAAACCAGAGTGGATTGAAAACACTGAAAGGCTATGCTCACACACTGTTGAAATTTAATGGCAAATTTTATGGCAAATAACGGCCATTATTTCAAAACAACGGCCATTGTTTTAAAATAACTGCAATTATTTGCCATTAAATGACGGCCATCCCCTCAATTTCAACAGTGTGTGAAAATAGCCAGGGGTATTGCTATTGTTCTCCAGGTATTTTCCTCATCTTCTAGGGTTAGGTGCAACAGTTTGGCAAAACACTTTTCATTTAGGGTGCGTTTACACAGAAAGATTTATCTGACAGATTTTGGAAGCCAAAGCCAGGAATGGATTTGAAAAGAGGATAGATTCTAGTCTTTCCTATATGACCTAATCCCTGTTCATAGTCTGTTCCTGGTTTTGGCTTCAAAGATCTGTCAGATAAATCTGTCTGTGTAAATGGACCCTTACGGCCCTTTTACACAGAAAGATAGGGTGCGTTTACACAGACAGATTTATCTGACAGATTTTTAAAGCCAAAGCCAGAAACAGACTATAAACAGGGAACAGGTCATAAAGGAAAGACTGAGATTCCTCCTCTTTTCTAATCCATTCCTGGCTTTGGCTTCCAAAATCTGTCAGATAAATCTGTCTGTGTAAACACACCATGTGTCTGACAGATTATCTGCCAAAGATTTGAAGCCAAAACCAGGAACAGACTCAGGGGCGTAACTAGAAATGGCTGGGCCCCATAGCAAACTTTTGATTGGGCCCCCCTTCCTTCCTGACTGACTACTTGGTGGGCCCCATAGCAGCTGCTATGGCTGCTACAGTGGTAGTTACGCCCTTGAACAGACTATAAACAGAGATCAGGTCATACATGAAAGCCTGAGATTTCTCCTTTTTTCAAATCCATTCCTGGCTTTGGCTTCAAATCTTTGGCAGATAATATTTCTGTGTAAAAGGGCCCTAATGGTCCTTTTACACGGGACGTTTGATCGTTTGTTTTTGCACGATAACGGTCGAATTAGAACGATAATCGTATGTGTAAACGCAGCGAACGATTAAACGACCAGCAAAAAATCGTTCATTTTGATCTTTCAACATGTTCTCAAATCATCGTCGATCGTTTGCAAAAAATTCGCAGATCGTTCCGTGTGAACATTCTTTCAGCGATTTCACCTATGTGTGAGATAGGCTTAAACGATCGCAAAACGATCGCATAGCGAATTTTCCGTACGATGTATCGTTCCGTCTAAACGCTGATTGTTATAAAGAAAAACATCGTTCATTCAAAATCGTTAATCGTGCGATCGGGCGAATTATCGCACCGTGTAAAAGTACCATTACTCTGTAATTGTAATCAATCTTATCTAACTGGAATACCCCTTTAAGTACTCACAGCACTACTGGATTCCACCACTGATCGCTAGGGCTTCCTGCTCATTAGAACCTTCTAATAAAAAGGAATAGTAAAAACTACTAATAGCTTTAATTTAACTAAAAGCTGCTAAGAGCTAAAACTCCCAGGTAGCCTGGCCAGTGGAAGATTATATTTTGGACTTATAGTTTTACTAGGTTTGCCAGGATCGTTTTTTTGTTACAGCTTTCTGCAGGGAAAACTAAATTGGCAATTCTCGTCCTAAAATGCTCCAGGCAGTGAAAAAGCAGATACTACGTCCACCCACACCAACCATTTAATATCCCAGTGTAAAGGTGGAAATGACAACTTACTGAACATATGTTCTGGGCGTCTGTTTCCATGGAAACCTATAATTCAATTTGTCATTTACCATAAATGTAGTGAAAAAACACCTGTTTGGCCCCTGCACTAGTAACAACACTGCAGGGTGCAATGCATCAAGTGTTGTCATCGGGCTGCTGCCACTCACTGACAGTAATGTCTGCATAGTAACAACTCAGAAATACAACACACCATATATTATATTGAGCTGAGGTTTTGCGTATTTATTCCTATGCACAGTTTTCCCTGCAAAAACTTATGTAACCCTTTAATTACTGAATTTCTTTCACATTTTACGTGAGCAATTAACAGATTCCAGGCTCCATAAAATCTATGGCTGAAACCATCTGTGAACAAACTAGTCTCAGTTTTCTGTACATCATCTTTGGCTAGTACAAGGCATCAAGGCTAGTACATGGGTGATGTTGTGTTTACACAGAAAGATTTATCTGACAGATAGCGGCGGAGGAGTGCGCGCTCTCCCATAGACAGGCTGTGACATATTGAGACAGACGAGACGCCACGGCGGAGAGTTCCACCGTGGAATTCCTCCTGATTTACTCAGTGTGAATATACCCTAATGGTTCGTTCACCAATCATCGTTGATCATGTCGCGATTGCTCCTAGATCTTATTGCATAAACGGATTTTCAACTATTTTACCTGTTGTGTGGGGTGGTTTGGGGAGGAGTGTTCGATCTGATGAACGATTTAAAAGCGATCGCAAAGACGATTCTTTGCTTTGTCTTAAAGCAAATTGTGTGTTGAAAAAAAGCGGTCGTTCAAAATCGTTTAATGATTGATCTATCGTCCTGTGAAAACAGACCATTAGGCAGGGTATTGTGCCCCCCCCCCTTCCCTAAGAGGAGTGCAATTGCCAGCTATTGCTAGGATACTAATCCTGCATCCCAGGGCTACCAAGCACCATATTCAACTGTAAGCTCATTCTTGGGATGCACTTGGCTGCTTAGGGTCCTATTCCATGGGCCGAGCAGGGCCCGATCGACGATGTAAACGAGCGCCAATCTGCTGGATCGGCGCTCGTTTACTGGGCCTATTCCATGGCCCGATGATCGTTGAGCGAGGGCTGCAGGGACATCGTTACCGATGTCCTTGCAGCCCTTGCACCATACATTACCTGGCAGGACTTCTCCTCCGCTCCGTCTTCCTCCCCGGGTCCCGCGGCACAGCATCAATTCCGGTGCGGCCTGACTGAGCTGTCAGACCGCTCAGCCAATCACTGGCCGCGGTGGTCCTGGCCAGTAATTGGCTGAGCGGTCTAACAGCTGCTGATGCTGTGCCGCGGGACCCGGGGAGGAAGACGGAGCGGAGAAGAAGTCCTGCCAGGTAATGTATGCTACTTCTCAAATCGTCGGTCGCCCGCCGCGCACCGGTATTCCACCGTATCGATTTATTCTGCCCAAAACGGAAACATATTTGGAATCGCTGCATGTATAATTCTCCAAATTATTAAGTTTTTATGTTACTGATCCCATTAAGTCAATGACAAAAAATGAGCTCCAAAGGTGGAAAAACACTACTACTACTACTTCTTTTTTATAGTAGGACAAAGCAAAAAGTTTACAAATTTGTATTGTTTGAATCACACTGTCCCATAGAATAAGACTAGCATGTGAGCCGTCTTAACAGAATTATAGGCCCCTGGATAGAGCTGTGAACTGGGCACCACCAGCCCCCATTTCACCCCCAGGCCCTGGACATTTATGCCTGCAGCCATTTCAGAGCACAGAGGTGCCCCCCATGAGTCATTGGCCCCTTGTTCAGCCATCTACACTGCCCAGGGGGAAATTATGTCAGTTTTCTATTTAGTTTAAAAGATGAGGAGGAAGAAAACATAAGGGAAAGTTTGAAATTTGTGGGGAAGGGAAAAAGTTAAGACCAAAAGCCACACATCTATATTGTAAATTTGCACAGAATGTATGTATTTACGAATAGTATTATTATTAAACATATAAATGAGATCAACATAGTCACTACTGTTCACCTATATGCCTGCAAGGCCACTTGCTTTTTCACACTAGCATTGTGCTCGCTGTTAGTATTTGATTAGGTCCTGAATCTGAACCTATATGAAAAGAGTATTGGATAATACAGGGGCTTTGTGCTCATTCACATGGCTCATATTCAGCCAACAACACAACTAGAGCTCATGTGCATTGCCTCTGCCAGTCAGAAACACGTGTCCCACAAGTGCATTTGCAGAATCTCAGTCTATTCATGTCCTACTTTTCATGGCACAGTAAAGCCAGCCAAGAATGTTATAGCCAAAAAACAATAAATTAGTCAATATTTTTTTGTCATATTGAGATTATTTCAACAATTTCTCTACCTCATGTGCAGTGTCCCAGAGCAGGTGTGCCATTAATGTTTATAGCAGGTGTAGGCATGGCCGTATTTGCCACTAGGCACTCGTGGTCCGGTGCCTAGGGCGGCACCTTGCGGGGGGCGGCACCCGCAGGACACATTTTTTAAAATTTATTTTAAAAAAAATTCTTAACCCCCTCCGTCACCGCTGATGTCAGCGCCGGGGGGGGCGTCGGGGGAGGGGAATTGGGTGCCGGGATGAAGCTTCGGGTGCCGGCGTAGGCTTTCGGCACAGATAGCGGTCACGCAGGCCGGAAACTGCAGCCCTGCAGTGCCCAAACTCCTCTTCTCATCGGCGCCAGCACGATGACGTCATAAGCAGAGGAGGAGTTTGGCGCTGCGGCTGTGAGTTTCCGGCACAGATACCCGTCACGCAGGCCGGAAGCTCCCGCCGGCCCTGCATTGGGGGGGACCTGCTCAGCCTGCCTCTGGCCCTGCATTGGGGGGACCTGCTCAGCCTGCCTCTGTCCCTGCCGCCCTTGTGTTTCCCTTGCTCCCTGGCTGCACCCCCTGCCCACCGGATGCCCCCCCGGTCCCCTGACTGCTCCCTCTCTACCCCCACCACCACCAGCTGCTTCTGCTTCTCTATCTGCCCCCATATGCTGCCCCCCCATCTGCCCCCCATCGGCTCCCCAAGTCTGCCCCCCATCTGCCCCCCATCTGATTCCCATCTGATCCCCATCTGCCCCCCATCTGCTTCCCCATCTGCCCATCTGATCCCCCATCTGCCCCCCCATCTGCACCCCATCTGCTCCCCCCATCTGTCCCCCCATCTGCTCTCCCATCTGCCCCATCTGCTCTCCCATGTGCCCCCCCATCTGATCCCCCATCTGCACCCCGTCTGCTCCCCCCATCTGTTCCCCCATCTGCTCCCCCATCTGCTCCCCCATCTGTCCCCCCATCTTCCCCCATCTGCTCCCCCATCTGCTTCCCCATCTGCCCCCATCTGCTCTTCCTGCCTGTCACCTCAGCTGCCCCCATCTTCTCCTCCTGCTCTCCAGCTGCTTCCCCTGTTGCCCCAGCTTCTCACCATCCCCCAGCTTCTTCCCCTCCCCCTGTCGCCCCAGCTGCTCCCCCTGCCCCCACAGCTTCTCCCCCTCCCCCTGTCGCTCCAGCTTCTTACCATCCCCCAGCTTCTCCCCCTCCCCCTGTCGCCCCAGCTGCTCCCCCTGCCCCCCAGCTTCTCCCCCTCCCTCTGTCGCCCAGCTGCTCCCCCTGTCACCCCAGCTGTTCCTGCCCCCCCTGCCACCCCCAGTTGCCTCCCTTCCCCAGTCACCCCCAGCGGTTTCCCCTGCCACCCCCAGCTGCCTCCCTTCCTCAGTCACCCCCGGCTGCCTCCCTTCCCCAGTCACCCCAGCTGCCCGCCTGCAGACTGGTTGTGGTCGGAGAAGTCTTCATGATGGCTGCGCCAGATGGAGAAGAAAGCAAAAAGTGAGCGACGACAATCGGAGAAGACGTCACCTGTGAGTCATTAGTAACTGCACTGTAATCACTTCTATAGAGTGCAGAGCCTGTGTACCATTGGGGTCTAAATGGGTCAGTGTGTGGTTTTCAGTAGGGTACTGACACAGCCCCGCGGTCACTACAGTACACTAGTGCAAACTTTTAAACTAGAACCCAACTACAACAGCTGCAGGCACTACAACTCCCAGCATATCCTGAGGGCTGCAGACTGTCAGTACATGCTGGGAGTTGTAGTGCCTGCAGCTGTTGTAGTTGGGCCCTAAACACTGGATGCTTTGTGTCATATAAGAAAACATAGATCTGTGGGGGCTCAGTGTAGGGAAGTTACCCCAGAACATCACTAAGGTACTCCCTAGCTCCTTCTGCTCTTTGGTGCTCCACTTCCTTACTCTGCCTGTCCATTTCACCGCAATATCTATAACATTGGGCAGCCCTCTCGTCTGAGGAAGTATCAGCACAGGCGGGCAGACGGAGGAGGTGGAATGCCGGAAAGCAAAAGAGGTAGGATATTTTCTGCTCTCCGGATAACACCTTTAGGGTATAAACCCACACACCGTATATGCAGCGTATTTACTGCTGCGATACGCAGCAAACTCGCAGCAAAATCGCAGCAAAATCGCAGCAGATTAGATCTAAATAACTGAACACAGCATCAAATCTGTACCAACAAATCTGCTGCGTATTTGTTGCATATCTGCTGCATATACGGTGTGTGGGTTTATACCCTAAAACTACAATTCCTAGAATGGCCTGAGGCTGTTCAGCTACATAGGGGGGCAGAGGTAGAAGTCATATCTGGGTTTCAGTACCTGAGAGAGCAGACACAAGTGATATCAATTACACATGGCAGGTGGAGTGCCTTGTAGCAGATTCTGCATTGGGGCCCAATAGCTTCAGGTTAGGCCTATGGCTCCATAATTTAATAGAATGGAAAATTGGGGGGGATTACCAAAAATTATTTAAAAATTTGTCTAATTTTACAAATATGACATTTTCAGATTATATATTCTCTTTAAAACAGCTTATGGCACCAATTATATATATGTATGTATATATATATATATATATATATAGCCATTAGTTCCCAAGAATGATGTAGGCAAATAGGTTTTCATAGCTGCCAGAGGCCTCGGTCTGCTATTTTTGTACACCTGCCTGATAGGATATCTGTAAATGTTACACTGACAGGCATTACATACTGCAGTACTGAACAATTACAGTGTATTACATGGTGGAACAAGATATCACATGGTCATGTCCTAGCATAAAATAAAGCCTACTTTCTCAGGCTAAAAATATCATGAGAAAAGTACACATATTTGGGATTGCCACATTCATAATGACCCAAGCTAAACATGAAAATATCAGCTTGTCTTGCATTTTCTTAAATAGTTAATAGTAGGGATGGTCCGAACCAAGTTCGGTTTGGGTTCGTACGAACCCGAACCCTCGGTAATGATTCCCGCTTTCTAACCGCTCCGTGGAGCGGGCGGATCCAGTGGGAGGACCGCCTGGAAAACTGGGATACAGCCATAGCCATAGGCTGTATCCCAGTTTTCCAGGGGTTACTCCTGCTGGATCCGCCCGCTCTACGGAGCGGGCAGACAGCGGGAATCTGCTGCCGAGCGTTCGGGTTCATACGAACCCAAACCTCGGCAGGTTCAGACCGTCCCTAGTTAATAGGTAAAGTAAAATTCATTATGTGCGACTATAATGTCTCTTTTCATCATCTGATCTTATGAAAATTATCTTAACTCAAAAAAAGAAACAAGAAAAGGTTGAAGGTGAACAGTGCTTAAAGGGAACCTTTCACCATGAAAATGCTACCTAAGCTATCGGCATCATGTTAGAGAGCGGAAGGATCATAGAGGAGTGATATATATCTTTATGGGAAGGACTTGGTATAACTTGTAACTTATTGATTGAAATCTCTGATCTTTCCTTGCAAAGAAGTCCAGTGAATGATCCTATCATTGAGTGACCCTGTTCACTGGACGCCTTAAAGGGGTACTCCAGCAAAAAAAAAAAAAATTAAATTAAATTAAAGGGGTTATCCAGTGCTACAAAAAGATGGCCACTTGCTTCCAGAGACAATACAACTCTTGTCTCCAGTTCAGGTGCGGTTTGCAATCAAGCTCCATTCACTTCAATAGAACTAATTGGCAAACCCCACCCAATCTGGAGACAAGAGTGGTATTGTCACTGGAAGAAAGTGACAATGTTTTTGAAGCGCTGGATAACCCCTTTAACTGGTGTAAGAAAGTGGCAGAGATTTGTAATTTATTTCCTTTTAAAAAATCTCCAGTCTTCTGTTACTTATCAGCTGCTAAATGTCCTGCAGGAAGTGGCGTATTATTTCATTCTAAACAATTCTCTCTGCTGCCACCTCTGTCCATGTCAGGTACTGTCTAGAGCAGTGGCAAATTGCCATAGAAAACCTCTCCTGCTCTCCAGACTGGAAAGAATACACCACTTCCTGCAGGACATCCAGCAGTTGATAAGTACTGGAAGACTGGAGATTTTTAAATAGAAGTAAATTACAAAGTAAATTCTGGCACTTTCTGGCACCAGTTGATTTGATATATATATATATATATATATATATATATATATATATATATATATATATTTAACACAAAATGAGCAGGGATTACAATCAGCAAGTTACAAGTTATACTAAATCTTTTCCCACAAAGATATATATCAGTCTGCTCGGTTCTTCTTGCTCTATAACATGATGTCTATAGATAAGATAGCATTGTCCTGGTGACAGGTTCCCTTTAGCAGATATGTCTCCCTTCATAACCAAATGTTCCTGTCACATACAGCAAACATAGAGTGAGACAGTAGCTTAATACTTAGAACCTGTAGGAAATCGGTGTCTTACTTGCTCTTCAAATGAAGGAGAAGCCGTCAGGCTTGTCCTCGACTGTCAGCACGGCCTGTACAGTACTGCGGATTGCTTTGTGATTTCTGCTGATTCACCAGATGAAATTCCTCCACGTCTCCATCTTCTTGTGTCTTTCCCAATTACACCTGCCATATAATTTGATCTGTGTATTCAATTTCACACCTCTCTGCTAGATGTCAGCATATATTATACATGAAAACTAAACCTCAGAATTTGCTAACATCGCCAATGTCTGCATAGGTAAGGCGCTGCATTTTCGGCACTTTGAACTGCTTTTACACTGACTATAGCTTTTCATATGTTTCCCTGATGTATACATTGTGTAGACTCAAAGTGGTTGTTTGGTGCCACAAAGGTTTTTCCTATGGGCTCAGGCTAGCATAAAAATAATCTGTTCACCTGCCCAATGACCTGTCTTACACCGCTGTCATCCCAGTGGCTCTGATGCATTCTGCATTTGTTTCATGTAGGAAATGCCAATCCAGGCGATCTCTGGCTAAGGCAGGTCACCACTAAGACCCAAGACTGGCTTACCAGGCATCAGGGCCGGACTGGGACTTAAAATCAGCTCAGCAGCCCACATAATATATCCTCCCCAATATATTCTAGATAGCAGTGTACTAGACATGCTGTAATGAATTCTGCTTCAATTCGCCATGTTCCTCACTACTTCCTTAAATATGTGAACCCCACCATCAACTCATAAAAATAAAGATAAAACATAATCTACTGTGGATTGTTGCATATTTATGTATTCCAGCAGCATCAAATCTACAATGGATTAGGTATGCACATGCCCTTAAAGTGAATCTGAATCTGTGAGGTCCATACCAGGTACAGAGCTGTAGAACGGTGTGGGGGTGATACAGTATAAGTGACAGGCTCTTTAGTCCAGTGTAAACTTTTATAATCATACTTTTCATTACCAGCTAAAGTGTCACAGAGGTGGAGCCTGAGCCACAGCTGCACCTCCTGCCTCCGCCCCTTCCTGCCCTGACTGATTGACATACATGGCAGTGCTGTGTCTGTCGCTGTGACACTTTATCTGGTAATAAAAAGAATGATTATAAATGGAGTGATTATAGTGCAGCTACATCCAGTCACTCACAGGATGCGTCTCTTCTGCATGAATTGCATGTGACGTTTTTGCTGAAGTTGTTCGCTTTTTCTTTATCAGCTGTCATGAAGACTTCTCCGACCAAGACTCCTCTCTGCAGTATGTACCAGACAAACATTTTAGGTTCCTTGCTCCAGCATCATCCACAGCTATATACAAACTCCCCAAGAGTATAGCCCCATATAAAATAGCCCCCCTCCCCACCTTGTAACAATCCCATATAAAGGCCCCTCCTTTGTAACAACCCCATGGAAAAAAGTCCCCCACACACACACTCTTTGTAATAACCCTATATAGACTAGCCTTCCCCCTTTGTAACATTCCCATAAGGATTTGGCACCCCCTTTGTAATATACCCATATACAGTATGCAGCCCCTTGCTGTGCAGCCTCCGTGTGAAACAAAAACAAACCCCCCAAAAAACGTATTCACCTTTCACATTGCTCCCTAGCAGCAGAGTCTTCTTATTCCTGCTGTTCCGGCTCCCAGGGGCATCTTCTGCTCTGTCCTTCAGGATCCTCTGCGGTGGGTCCAGGAAATGACGTCAGCCATCAGGGGTGGGCTGCATGTCTACTACACAAAGCAGATGGTGGGGGGGCTGACTAATGGCTGGAAGAGTGTCTAAGTGAATAGCATTGCAAAGGGCCGCCGGTCCAATTATGCAGCTGGACTAGCGGCACACGGACTGGTAATCCTGGCGGC
Source organism: Dendropsophus ebraccatus (assembly GCF_027789765.1). Classification (NCBI taxonomy): domain Eukaryota; kingdom Metazoa; phylum Chordata; class Amphibia; order Anura; family Hylidae; genus Dendropsophus; species Dendropsophus ebraccatus. Next base: position 87,680,880 of record NC_091462.1, read on the forward strand.
CCAGTGGTCATTTCTATTGCGCGTCTGCTCTCAGCACAAAGAATAACCATGTTCATTCTATGAGTGGAGAGAAGAGGCACACAAGAAATCCCATTGAAGCAGTAGAACAGGCAGAATGTCAATCGGAATCCGCCATGTGGACTCCACTTGTAAATTCCACCTCTTTTAGGCCATGTTCACACAACGTATATTTTGTATACATCACAGCCGTTGTTGCAATTTGCAACAACGGCCATAATTTATACAAAACATACTGTGCATGAATGGAATTCCGGCCGAAGCGTATATTATGTGCGGCCGGGATTCTAATCGGCCACACGAAAAACTGACATGTCAGTTTTGTGCGACCGCTATTAATTGAACTTAGAGCACGCTCATCTATCTGAACCCAAATGTGTGTGGCATATGATTACTTGTGGCTAAGTTGGATGCAGCCCTAGGGAGTCCTGGAAAACATGGATACTGCCTATCGCCTATGGCTGTATCTATGTTTTCCAGGCATCCAACTTCTTCAGCCACTGGTCATCAAATGCCGCACACTTGGGTTCAGATGGACCAAGAGTGCTTGAGGTTCGCTAGTCTCTATTCAATATATAATTGCCACTAAGAAGCCTTGAAAGATATTTGTGGAAAATAGTAAACTCTTAAACAGTTAAAAAATATACAGTATATGTTTTATTGTATAAAATATGGTGCTTTAACCTCATTCCTCGCAGCCAACAATTGTCAGTGTAATTGTGTGATTTTATATGTTACTCCTGTGCTTCAACTTTAAAGGGTTATACAATATCTAGAAAGACTCAACATAGTTCCTAAAGCTGAATGAACTAAAATTATTATACAGCGCCACCTTGTGTCAGAGACTGGTAAAACTAAACATTTGAAATGGCAAAATTTCAACTACAAATCCATTCATGTAAATGATAATATATTTAAATCATGATTGAGAATTGTGGTGTACCCCCGGTGTGATGTTATATCGAAGGAGCGGCCGGTCACTTGCCAGATGGTGATGTGTGACGCCACCTCTGTGGTGGTTGGCCGAGATACAGCCGGACCTTAGAGAGTTGCTTTGTGACGCCAGTTCCGGGTAGGCACACAGGTGTGATGGAACACTTGCTTTTATTTTATAAGGCTGGTTGTACCTTTTTCCCTGTGTTCAGTGTCCTGCCGGGTTGCTACGGGGTCCCTTGGGTTAATGTAATCATGGATGGCAAGAGCGGTGTAGTGACCCTCCCGGACTATCGGATCTGCCACCCACAGTAAGGGGAAGTGTCCCAAGGTTGCTGTTTGTGCTTTGTTGGTGGAGGGCAAAGAATCACAGAGTCTTTTTACCATAAATAGGCCTGTTTTTCTAGAAATCGTGCTTGAGGCGGGTTACAATGTTATGATGTTTCTTTTTATAAAACACTTGATAATATACTGGATAATACTGGTAAACAAAGACTTAACAATACGGCAACTGAATCTGCAACAGGAATACAGTGTAGAATACAGTCATGCGGACTGTAGTGTGCTACGAGGAGAGGAGAGTGATACGAGGAAACAGGGTAGCAGAGAGGAGGATGTCATGAGAGTCTGGATGTTGGAGGATGAGGTAGAAGAATACTTAGAAGAATTAGAGAATACTTGTGCCAGTGTATTGACCTTTTATTGTCTTCACACCACCTTATGCCCACTAAATTTGGCTGAACCAACCTAGAGGGTGACACAAGGCCCAGACCTTGTTACCTGGGTTGAGCGGAATGCTACGGGGGTTCCCTGCTGACAACCGCGCTGCAAGATAGAGTTCCTAGGCTCACTGCAACTTTGTAAGGGTTCTGACAACCGCGCTGCAAGATAGAGTTCCTAGGCTCACTGCATCTGGATCAGTTCCTAGCTTCTGTAGCTTTGTTGTGGATTTTGTCCTTCTCTGAGACTCTCCTAGTCCACGACGTGGGTTGAGGTTGTCTCTAACTTGTCCTCTCTTAGAAAGGTTTAACAGTGCCTAGTGCTGTGTAGCGTTACTGAAAAAAACTTTTAGCTGAGTCCTGTCTTGCTTCCTACCCATACGAGGTTCTAGCTAAGACTGACCCTTGATGGTACGGGGACCTGGCAGAGGGCTAGGGTCCGGAATGGACCACTGTAGAGAGCTGTCCAGCTTGCATCCTTCCTCTACACTGTCCAGCTCAAAAGACCTACACACTTCCTCTGCCCATGTGCCTTCCTTCCTCCAGGGCATCTGAAGTGCGCTGTGAGTGGGTGAAGAGTGCAACAGAAGAAGTAAGGAGAGAGGTGATGGGAGAGAAGAAGAACAGATTCCCATTGGTTCTCAGATCCATGTGACATACAAATAAGCAATAACCCTTTATACACTTCAGCTGTGCAGCATCTGAACACACAAAATCTAACACAGCGACATCTAGTGGTAAAACTTTAGTACTTCTTTCATCACCACTCCTATACAATAAGTACAGGCTTATACGAAGGGTGTATATAATAATAACACCCGTGGTAGGACACCACAGAATTACTTGAGAATCTATCAGGCATAATACATGTAAATATATAGCCTTATTTCGTTATAACTTTCAATATCAGCAGGAGATGTGATATTAAGCAAGTTTGCAATTTACATTCATAATTTTTTTTTGTTATCTTGCTGGGAACAAAAGCTATACTTACTGGTATCCAGGTCCAGTCTCCTGAAGGCAGAATTTTAGTCTTTTGCTAGTTAAAAACAAAAGAGACCAAATGCAGGAAGTCCCGGCCAGTACAGGATGTTACGGCTCAGTGCCTCCATCAATCAAATGACTGCCCTCTCTAAGAACATGCAGATGACCAATACTTTCTTCCTTTAGTCCAAGGCCGGACTGGAACTGAAAAGCAGCCCTGGCACAAAAACCCCACCAGCTTCCATACAAATCTGCCCACACCCATTGCCCCAACTGTGCCGCACAAGAAAATGTTCAGATGTGATACTAAGTGTACGCAGGTGCTGAAGAGTACAATCACCCTGCAGACTATAGAGAATACAGCAGTGATCAGACCCATAACTCATATAGTTTTAATCCCTTCATTAGCACCCAATATAGTTGCTGATTTCTCCCAGTACTGTCCCATATACTAGTTACTCCCCCCAAAAGTGTCAATAGTTGGGCCCCCAATAGTGCACCGTATAGTAGCAAATCCCCCCCAAATAGCGCTCCATATAGTAACCAATCCCCCCAAAAGTGCCACATATAGCCACCAATCCCAATAGTGCCGCATATAGTAGCCAATTCCCCCAATAATGCCCTATATAGTAGCCAATCCCCCCAATAATGCCCCATATAGTAGCCAATCCCCCCAAAGTGCCCCATATAGTAGCAAATCCCCATCATAGTGCCTGATATAGTAGCCAATCCCCCCAATAGTGCCCCACATGGTAGCCAATCATCCCAGTAGTATCCTATATAGTAGCCGAACCCCCCCAGTAGTACCCCATATAGTAGGCAATCCCACCAAAAGTGCTCCATATGTGATGAGCCTGATGGATGGATATTGATGGTTGTTGGCTGGCCCTATGGTTGGTAATCTCCGGGAGTGTTTGGGGTCTCTTGGGCACTTGTCATGGTAGCCTAGAGTGGTAGAAAACCCACCCCGGGTTGATGGTACCGCCACTCACAGAACAGGGAGATAACCCACGTATAAGATGGTGTGTAGGTGCAGGTGCTAACAGAGCAGAGTAGAGTCCCATGCATTTTAGTAAAACAATATATTTTACTGTAGAATGGGAACAGCACACACAATGACAACAGTGCAAATCTTGACATATAACGTTGGTGCTGACAGTAATGAAAAACCAGTGCTTGTAGTAGTAGGTGCTTTGTAGAGAGAGAGAGGAGTTGCCAGAGGAGCCCTGCCCAAAGTAGTAAATGTGCTCTGCCGGAACAGTTGTATAAGTAGAAGAGATAAGAGATACTCGTACTCACGGATGTCTATACTGGCTCTGAACTGCCTTATGTTCACTAGTTGCAGGATACCTATCCTAAGTGGGTAATACGAGCCCCAGTCGTCGGTTATCTATGTGTAGCAGACTTTTGAGGTTTCCCAGTCGTCCTGCACTGCGCAGTAGGATACGTATACCTTTGCACGGTAGCTTTGTCCTACTGGGTCAGTTCCTCTTGCTTCAGGTAACTGCCCTGCACTTTTTAGAGAGGTTCCTGGCGTGAGCAAGGTTTTTCCTAGGTAGCTTCTCTCCCCTTAGTAGAGCTTAGCACTGCATAGTTGTCTTAGTTACTTGCATAGAGAATAAAGTCTTCAGTTACTGTCTTTGGTCCCTGTCAGTGGTCCTGGCCAAAGAATATGATGAGGGTTGTAGTTCTGCTGCCTAGAGGTTGGGGAACACAGCCCATATAAGTCTTCACCCTTCCCCCTGGTAATGCTTACCTCTCCAGGCTGCTGCTCTGCTCCGGTGTTCTGACCTCTTCTGGTCAGGTCTGGATGATGTGTAATAGGGCGGAGCTAATCACTGCTCTGCCCCTATTAGACTTGCAGGGGCCACCCTGGTGTTTCCCTATTTAGGTCCCAAAGCTCGTAACAGAGTGAGGACCTGAGTGACTACGTATCAGGGTGGTTTGGTGCTCTCCCCACTAGGAGGCACCCCTTGGCAATGGGCTTCCTTCTCTGGAGAGAGGGATATCTGGCTATTCCCGTGTTTTGAAACTCGTAACTGAGGCTCCACGGACCCCTTTTTTGCATATTCAAATTTAGTAAGGGACAATCAATGGAGACTCTTAAATGAGTACTCCATTGGAATTTTTCACTGTTCTCCCTGAGTTCAGTGATTGTTGTGTTTTGTTGGTCATTTTATCATTGCCCCAGTAGCCAGAATCCTGCTCCACACTGACGAGGGGCAAATACCCCGAAACTGCAGTCTGTGGATGGATGCCTAGCCTTGGTAACCCTTGTCTTATGTCGTTATACTCGCCACAGAGTTAGACTTCGACTTGCAGGGGCCACCCTGGTGTTGCCCTATTTCGGTCCCAAAGCTCGTAACAGGGTGAGGACCTGAGGGACTACGTATCAGGGTGGTTTGGTGCTCTCCCCACTAGGAGGCACCCCTTGGCAATAGGCTTCCTTCTCTGGAGAGAGGGATATCTGGCTATTCCCGTGTTTTGAGACTCGTAACTGAGGCTTCACGGACCCCTTTTTTGCATATTCAAGTTTAGTATGGGACAATCAATGGAGACTCTTAAATGAGTACTCCATTGGAATTTTTCACTGTTCTCCCTGAGTTCAGTGATTGTTGTGTTTTGTTGCTCTGCCCCTATTACACAGAAGTGCCTGTGGCAGGACAGGGAGTCCAGGACTTCCCACCTCCATTCACTAGACCATTCAATTGTATCAGTGATGTACTGATTCAGTTGAATAGGGGGAGAGCTGCTGCACAGTGCAGCACATCACTCAGGGGCCCATCGGAGGATCTGGTGATTTACTGTACTGCAGTAACATTAGACAGCAGTGTATGATATTGTGGTGGTTTGGACGGCTTTGAGCCTCTCTGGAGCCTTGGGTCCCAAGCGGCCATCCAAACCGCCCATAATATGATCCATTCCTGCTCCCCATACACAGGAATGGTTGTTACAGCCAAATGTTCCTCTATTATCTATGAGAACAGGTGCAGTAAGCCACAGCGTGTGAGCTTTGAGTGCGTTTTTTCACACTTAAAGTGACTGTACCACCAGGCCCAGGCTGAAGAACTTGAGGCAGGCCGACCCACCCTTAGTGGGAGGAAACCCCCTCCCTTCTATGATAGGGTTCCATTGATTCTAATGGAGTTACGTCATGGAGGGACTGGAGTTTCTTCCCACTAAGGGTGGGTCGGCCCGCCTCCTGTGCTTCAGCCTGGGCATGGTGGTACAGTCACTTCAACCCCTGTCTGCACCAACATTATCTGTCAATGATCATTCAGAAGAGCCACATACACTTTACATAGACTTTAGCTGGTTCAGCTGTCAAAGGTGTATGGAGACCTTAAGTAGCTTTATTTGTACAGCTCTAATTTAATTATGGAAGATATAATTATGGGAGATATAACCAGGCAGCCTGTAGATACCTAAACAGTCTGTAGTGACTCGGAACCAATGTGCCACTACTGTGCCCTAGTGTCTTCCAGTCCGCACTAAGGTATTTTTTTAAAAGGTTCCTTGTATTTCCTAACACAACGGTACTAGTATTTTCTGTATTGTATGCTCAGGCCTGTAGTATTCTCTTCAAGTATTTTATCAGGAAGTTCTTCAGCTGTCCATAACTGTCTCTAATGTGTTGGATAAGTTGCACTTAAAGCCGAAGTACCCTGTTGATACTGCTCAATCACCTTGGGTAATGTCAAGGGATTAGCTCCACCCAGTTGTTTGATGCCTGGGCAGTCTATAGATACCGTAGATACCCGTAGATACCTAATAAGTCTGTAGATAGCTAGGCAGCCTATAGATACATGTGTGGTGATGCCCCGCTGGGAGGCACGACCGGTCACTTGCCAGATGGTGAAGTGTGACTCCACTACAGTAGTGGTTGGTCGGGGAAATAGCTCAGCCAAGTGTTATGCTGTCGGGACGCCAGTGCCGATTTGGCACACAGGTATGATGGCACACCTGCTTTTAGTTTAGTGAGGCTGGCTATACCCTTTCCCCTGTGGTCAGTAACCTGCCGGGCTATTTGGGGGTCCCTTGGGTGCTTATCACGGTGGTCCAGAGTGGAATCGTGACTATCTGTACCGCCACCCATAGAAAGTGGAGATGACCCAAGGAAGGTGTAAAGACTGTGTAGGTGTATGGACAAGAATCACAGAGTCCAGTTAGAATAAATAAACTCTTCTTTACTGCAGGAATACTTGATACAGTGATAGACAATAGGCTTTTGGCTTGAAAAGATACCTTGGACTTTAGTAACCAGATTTGTGCTGAGAGCTTGGAAAAGAGTACAGCCATGCTGACTGAGTTGCGTGCTGAGAGGTAAAAGAAGTTAATAGAAGTAGAGAGGAGGATGTCGAGAGAGTCCCAACCCAAAGTAGTACTGTGCTCTGCCAGAACTTGAGAAGTAGAATAGACAGAAATACTTGAAAGTAGAAAGAATACTTGTGCCAGTGTTTTGACTCTTTTGGTATTTGCAACACCTATTGCCCACCAGTGTCGGGCGACCCGTCCTAGAAGTTGACACAAGCCCCAGACCTTGTTACCTGGGATGAGCAGTTAGAATTTTTTGGTTACACCTGCGCTACTAGGCTTCTAGCAACTTTGCTCTATCCGAATCAGTTCCTATTTCTTCAGGATACTGTCCTGCACCTTTAGACTGCTTCTCGGCGTGAGCTGGGATGATCCCTGACTTTTCTCTAAGTGTGCGTTCAACACTACATAGTGTATAGAAGGGCTGCTTTAAAAAGAGAGTGCTCTTGCTTCCCATGTGCGTCTGTTCACGATCACACCTCAGACTACACTGGACTTGTCCTCTAACCGGGGACCTGGCATAAGCCAGGGCCCAGCTTGACCGCTGTAGGGACGTTCTGGCATGCATCCTTCCTCTACAGAATCCAGAGTAAGACTCCTAAAGGTGTGGCTACACTTCCTCTCCCCATGTGGCAACTTCCCACAGCAAATGTAATATGTGCTGTGAGTAGGTAAGAAGGGAGTGCAAGAAAAAGAGAAGGACAGAGATAGGTAGAAAAGAGAAAGAGCTCTCATTGGTGCACGGATCACAGAGACAATAACCCTTTAACTGCTACAGCTGTGCAATACTTTCAACTTTACAATACTTTAACTGTTACAGAATACAATGCATATACTAACGACATGTAGTGGTAAAACATAGGTAATACTTCACTACCACTAATACTTTGAAGTACAGGCTTTTGCAAGGGGTGTAAAGACAAGGAAAACCCGTGGTGGGACACCACACATGGGCATTGTGGACCCTCCAGCGTGCGTCCTCCACTTGGCTGCATTACTAGGAACTATTAGTGCTGTTGGACTCTCTGTATTTTGTACCACACATGGGAAGTCTAAAGATACCTGGGCAGTCTATAGATAGCTAGTAGTTAGAGATGAGCGGTCTTCTTGGATTTCTGGTTCTGGTGCCTGTATCCCAGTTTTCCAGGCGTTCCTTAGGAGGTATCCACCCGCTGCACGGAGCGAGCAGACAGCGGGAATCCGACGCCGATCGTTCTGGTTCTCACATCTACTATTGACTAATATGTCCTGTTCCCAGTGAAATCTGTCTGAAATCTCAATATCCTGCCCCTCTCTCCTCTCATAGATAATCTTCTGAACTGATTTATGGCCATATGAAAGGTCAATGTTGATCTGGTCATAAATCAAGCTTTTTGTAATAAACAAAAGTGTATTTAAAGGATTCGATGCATGAACATCCTTTTATTCATGGATCATTGTCAGTATATGGCTATAGATCTCAATATAGAAATAGCCTAAATATGAACATGTTTACAGGTTAAAACAATAAAGAATAAATGATAGATTACAGTCACCAGTGTTTATCTCAGATGCCCTCTAAAATTCCTACAATAGGACGACCAAGCTTGCCTGGCTTTCAGCTCCCAAAAGTAAGTGAAACTTTGAATTTAAAAACATGTCCATTAACCAGTAATCACTTCTAGAGATGAGCGAACCGGGTTCGGGTTCCAGTCCATCCGAACCCGAACGTTCGGCATTTGATTAGCTGGGGCTGCTGAACCTGGATAAAGCTCTAAGGTTGTCTGGAAAACATGGATACAGCCAATGACTATATCCATGATTTCCAAATAGCCTTAGGGCTTTATCCAAGTTCAGCAGCCACCGCTAATCAAATGCCGAAAGTTCGGGTTCGGATTGACTCGAGCATGCTCCAGGTTCGCTCATCTCTAATCACTTCCATAAAATAGTGTGGAATTTTGAGTAGTTCCTCTTTGCAAATATGTTTCATTATTTTCAGGATGTTCTGTGAGCACAGCCCTCTAGTCTTTAGGTCATTGCACTAGGTCAGATTAATTACACAGGTCAACAGCATTTTTGGGGCGAAAGATATTTCAACGAATTTAGGGTAACTTTGGGGTGCTGATTCTGAATATGTCATCAGTTTTGCCAGATTGGCTCAAGTTTTTGAGATTTTTCGTGAAATGTGTAAAAAGACGTAATTTGCTACACGCGCATTAACTTTATTGATATTGTCATGAATACAATAAATTTAACAAAGTAAATGTTGATTTTAGTTTATTTTAACTAGTTTTAGAAAGTAATCTTCAAAAATGAACAAGACATGAAAGATAGGAGACATTTAATCGCTGGAAAAGCGCTTTTTATATGATTTTCTTCTATGTGAGCTATTCGGGCAGTCATGCTGTAGATTCCAGCAGTAATCAGCTATCATATGTCTGTCCCATCTGCCTTGGTACCTTTCCTCCATCACCATAATATCCTGATGAAATATCTCCCCTTGTTCTTCGCTAAAATCTCCAAGGTTTTCTGGAAATCTGTCCAAGTGACTGTGAAGATAATGCAATTTAATGCTCATGTGTACACCCAGATTTCTAAATCTCAATAGCATGTTTTGTACCAGTTCTTCATGATTGTCTGCCTTTTTATTTCCCAAGAAGTTCTTCACTACCAACACAATACTACACCATGCAGCAGCTTCAATGTCATTCATTTCCTTAGGAAAATTTGAATCTTTAATGAGTTTCCGAATTTGAGGACCATCAAAGATTTTTGCTCTCTCCACACCATTGGAACACCAAATTTGAAGGTTTTTCTTTGTCCTTTGCTCCATTTTCGTAATAATTCGATACATGCTTTGCACACTATGTGTGGTGCCCAAGACTTGTCTTGGTCCCCAAGCATAACCCCAAAATAGGCCAAATACACTTTTTTTATGAAGTCTGTTATGTTTCTTCTATGTTTTTGCAGTGTATATTCACCACAAATGTAACAGAATGAGTCTGGATCGTTAAGACAACTTCTTCTTGATGAGTTTATGCTTTTCACTGGAAAACAGACAACAACATAAAGTTGCAAAAATCAAGCTATGAACAAACTTTTAGAACACTAATTAACAAAAAACTATATTGAGAACTGCTCAGTTCAAGTACTAATCCAAAGAAATTAATGAGATGATGCGTCGCATTTACCAACAAGTGCTATAAATAAGATACCAAAAATCTCAAAAACCTGATCCAATCTGGCAAAACTGATAGCATATTCAGAATCAGCACCCCAAAAATACCCCAAATTAATTAAAATATTTTGGACACCAGTAAATTTTTTTTTTTTTTTTTGTTGACCTGTGTTATCTATCAATTATAGTCAAATACAATCTAAACTAATAACACACAAACAGTTGTGGTGTTCATGTCTTTACTGAGCACATTAGAGGGGTTGTCCAGCAAAAATCTTTTTTTTTTCTCTTCAAATCAACTGGTGTCAGAAAGTTATGCAGATTTGTAATTTACCTCTACAAAAAAAATCTCAAGTCTTCCCATACTTATGAGCTGCTGTATGTCCTGCAGGGAGTGGTGATTTATTTTCAGTCTGACACAGTGCTCTCTGCTGACATCTCTGGCCGAGACAGGAACTGTCCAGAGCAGGAGAGGTTTTCTATGGGTATTCATAAAAAACCGAGACAGAGTTCCTGTCTCTGCCAGAGATGTCAGCAGAGAAGAGTGTCAGACTAAAAATAAAACATTTCCTGCAGGACATACAGCAGCTGATAAGCATGGGAAGACTTGAGATTTTTTAATAGAAGTAAATTACAAATCTATATAACTCTGATATCAGTTGATTTGAAAAAAAAAAAAGATTTTCGCTGAATAATCCCTTTAAGTAAATCTCCACAGTGTCAGGACATAAGGAGAAGAAGGAAGTGCACCTTTACATTTAATAACCTGCAGTTCCCCCGTTAGCAGCATTCACTTCCACCAAATCATTGCAGTTGCAAATAAGATTTTCACAACATTGAAGACATTTTTGGTTCAATAGTTTTTATAAAATTTTCATAACAAGAAATTTTTTCAGTGCTAATATAAAAAGAAACAAGAACAAAACAGATTAAATTCACACTAAAAATGCAAAAATGGAGGAGTATCAAATATTCAATCAAAATATACAACAGAAAAGTATAAAGAAAGAAACTTCGGGTGTAACCTATATAGTCAAGATGAGATAAGATAGGATAGGCCATCAACCATCCAGGACTGCGATATAACTTTAGTATATTTCTGTAGAACTGTGAGTCTAGGTCAAGGGACTCAAAAGACTCAACACTATTGATCTCATAATAACCCTTATTCACTTCCACTATCAATTCACATAGTTAGATTAGAAGGCGATACATAAGGGAGATTTGGACCAGAGTTCCCAAATGTTGGTGAAGCGTGAAATAGATTGGTTACCTATAGCTATCACCTTCTTATAAACAAATGTTGTATTTATAGCTGCTATTATTTCTTGTTGTGTCAGAAGTTCATCAGACTTCCAGTACCTGGTCAGGACTGTTTTAAACAAAATAAAAAATTTACAGGATAGAATTCGCAAAGATGGGTGTATGTTGTTTATGCCAATGAATAGCAGCACCAGCTGAGGGTTCCAAGCTGAAACTGAAGGAAATTTCAGGGAAAATAATTGTTTGCACTCTACCCAATATTTTTTAATAAGAGGACAGGTCCATAGTTTATGGTGGAGAGATCCCAAATGACCACAGCCTCTCCAGCATAAATTAGAGACTTTAGGGTATATAGAGGCTAATCTGTCAGGGGTATAATACTATCTTAAAATTGTTTTAAGCGCTGATTCTACATGAGCACTGCAGGAGAGGGCCTTATGAATTATTTTAAAGGAGTTTGACCAGTCTGTTAGGGGAAATTGTTGGTTGAGGTCTCTTTCCCATATTTTTAATGGGTAAGTTTTTGTGCATTTATAAAACGAATTGAGGGATTCATAAAATTGAAGACATTTTTGGACCTTTCCTGATTGCAAATACATTTTAGTTAATCAATATCTCTGGGATATTTCTCATGCCCAACAATCTTCAGGTACTGTCACTGTATCTTAGTGAGGTTAAGGTCAGGAATCCGAATTGGTCATTAAAAAAAAAAAAAAAAAAGAGATGTTGCATCATTTAATGTCTCTTAAAGGGTTATTCCAGGCTTAGAAACACATGGTGGCTTTCTTCCAGAAACAGCACCTTTCTTGTCTCTTATTTGGGTGTAGTTTTGCAGCTTGGGCTTATCCACTGAATTGAACCTTTCCATGTTCATTGCAGAAGAAAAAGGGGTGGTTACTGGAGACCAGGGATTGTGACAAGTTGTCTTTGGAAATTCTACAAAGTGGGTTTTACTGGAGAGACCTATTAGGCAAAAGTTTTCATCCAATTATTGCCAGGCAAGGCCTGGAGGATTTTACAGAGAGCAGATGATAAGCTGACCTAAATATTCATTGCCAGTTGGGAGTAATGGGCTATGTTAATGTAGTCATGCAGGAGGATAGCTTGGGCTGTAAGAAACATTAGCCCATGGTTAATATCCTCAGTTTCGACCCTTTGCTGACATTGTGGCACAGAGAGAGGGACGCTGTTGCATATCTTCTGGGATTTCCCGATTTTAACAGATTTTTGAATGAAGGTGTGGCGTCTGACCGGCAAATTTACTGACTACCCCATCACTTGTTCCTGCTACATCTCTGTGAGATTGCTCTCTCTTCCTACAAAAAAAAATCTGTGGGGAGGCATCTTGTGTGTGCGGCCAGGGCCTGTTTTCTGGCCGTTTGAAGCCAGACTTGTTGTCAGTCTATTTCCATGTGGTTTTCCAAAGTCCAGGAGATTATGAGGCTGAAGGGCCTACATTAAAAGGGACCCAGGAGAAATTCACTAAAACTTGATACTGTTGGCTCGAATTTCAGAACTCTCCAAAATGCTGCTCCTATCAGTGAGTGTTGTGTCTTTCAGTTTAGATATGTTCAATACAAAGACTTTGTCACTTCCTTATTTGTCCAGTCTATACCCTGTGTTCCTCTTTGCGTAACCCCCCATTTTTTTTCTTTACAGCCCCCCGTCTCAGGAGGGACATCTTTCCCTCCCTGCTGTTTCATTGTGGGACTTCTATACTGGGTTGGGTTTGTTACTCCGTCATTATTATGGATTTATGTTTTTTCAAAGAGTTTTCTGTATGGTACTCCTCATAACTTGAGTTTGGGTGGTGTTTTGGAGATGACAGAGTCCTTTCAAAGGGGAAGCACTCAACCACCAAATTAACATAGGAACGGAGATTCTCGTGCTGCTCTTGATATGGGACAAAACTACTGTCACGGGCGCAGCGGCGTCACGCGATCCGGACCGCCGCCGCGACCTCTCCATGCAGCTGCCGGGGTCCATGTACAGGGACCCGGCGCTGCTACTAGTACGGCCCCGGGGGGCGCCTTACCTCACCCCTCTCCCGTCACCCGCTGTGCCGGCCGGCACGCGAGTCCCCGCCTCCTAGGGCGCGCGCGAGCCGGCTGTCTCAGATTTAAAGGGCCAGTCCGTCCCTTATTGGAAGGTGCTCTAATCACTTCCTATAAATTCCAGCCCTGCCCCTCTACAGGGGTTGGAGCCTCTACATGCTTCCCATAGTGTTTGGCCCAGCTCCCTGTTGTTCCTGACCTTAGTCCTTGTCCCTTGTTCCTGTCTTCACTCCTTGTCCCTTGTCCTTGCCCGCTGCCTTCCCATTGTTCCTGAGTCCTGTCCGCCACCTGCGAGCACGTGTACAGTCCTCTGACTGCACTACTGCTCCTGCCACGCCTCGCCTGCCGTCACTAGCAACCAAGCCAGGGGTAGCGACCTTAGACTCCGCTCCCTGGTGAGGTTAGTGCTATCGCTAGTGACGGTCCAGTGGATCCACTACTCCAGGCGTTACAGTAGGCTCCAACCATGGATCCCGGCGAGGTGCCTGATATCCGTGACGTAGCCCGAGTGGTCGCCCAACAGGCGCAACAAATCCAGCAACAGTCGCAGCAGATCCAGCAACTCACTGCCGCCTTACAGCAGCATACTACAGCCCAGCGCACACCACCTCCTGCTGCTTTTTCTACACTTTGACTGGCTCTCCCAAGCAAATACTCTGGTGACTCCAAGTTGTGCAGAGGATTCCTGACTCAGTGCACCATGCATATTGAACTTTTAAGTAGTCAGTTTCCCACCGAGCGCTCTAAAGTGGCTTTCATCATCAGCCTATTGGAGGGTAGAGCTCTGGCCTGGGCCACGCCGCTGTGGGACCGAGATGATCCTGTTGCTGCCAATCTCCGAACCTTCCTAGTCGAGTTTTGCTCCGTCTTTGAGGAACCTGCCCGTGCCTCTTCAGCTGAAACTGCTCTCCTCAACCTCTCTCAAGGGAGCTCCCCTGTTGGTGACTACGCCATCCAGTTCCGCACCCTGGCGGCAGAATTAGACTGGAATGAGGCCGCTCTAATAGCCACCTTCAAGAAGGGCCTGTCCAGTCGGGTGAGAGACGTGCTTTCCGCCCGAGACCTACCTACCTCCCTGAACGAACTCATCCTACTGGCCACCAGGGTTGATACTCGTTTTTCTGAGAGAGAGGAGGAGGTCTGGCATGAACGGCGACTAAGCCTGTCCTGTCGCCATCACCAGCTGGCGTCGGTCTTCCAGAATCCTGACGTTCCGGTGTCCCAGTCGACTCCTGAGATTCCTATGCAGGTGGAACGGGATCACCTGACGCCTGATGAAAGAATTCGTCGGCTGGAGCTGAATCTCTGCCTCTACTGCGGTGGTTCGGATCACTTTCGGCTGAGATGTCCCCAACGTCCTCAAGCGTCCGGGAAACTCCAGCACCTAGGTCCGGTGGGAGAGGTCTCCCTAAGTGTGAATGCCACCTCTCCAAAGTTGTCTGTGCCAGTCTCCATCCAGACACCCTCAGGACAAACTCACCAGACTACTGCCTTTCTCGATTCTGGGTCAGCAGGCAGTTTTATTGCAGCTACATTGGTCCAGAGATGGCGGCTACCCGTGACCCCACTAGCCAGACCCCTGACTATCTCCTCGGTCACGGGCGAGATTCTTACCGACCATGTGCACTACCAGACCGCACCTCTAGTCCTCCAGGTGGGCAATTCACATCAGGAAAAGATCTCCTTCTACGTCCTGCCCCATTCTTCTTCCACCATCCTCCTGGGACTCCCTTGGCTGCAATTACATGCCCCTAAGCTGGACTGGAGAACCGGGAAGATTCTTAGTTGGGGTCAGGACTGTTTCAACCAGTGTCTGAGGTCACCTCAGCCCAAGTACTCTATGTTGTCACCCGACCCCGCCAAGCCTCTATCCGGCCTACCGGCGGAATACCAAGACTTGCCTGATGCCTTCTCTGCCACGGAGGCGGACTCTCTACCACCTCATCAGGCGTACAATTGTCCCATAGACCTCCTTCCTGGAACTTCTCCTCCACAAGGTCGGGTGTACCCTCTCTTGGTACCCAAGACTGAGGCCATGTCCTCTTATATCCGGGAGAACTTACAGAAGGGTTTCATCCGCAAATCCACATCCCCTCGCCACATAGGGATGGACTTCATCACTGATTTGCCTCCATCTGCAGGCAAGAAAGAGGGGGAGGCCAAAGGGGGGGGTACTGTCACGGCCGCGGCGGCGTCCCGTGATCCGGACCGCCGCCGCGACCTCTCCATGCAGCTGCCGGGGTCCATGTACAGGGACCCGGCGCTGCAACTAATTCGGCCCCGGGGGGCGCCTTACCTTGCCCTGCTCCCGTCACCCGCTGTGCCGGCCGGCGCGCGCGTCCCCGCCTCCTAGGGCGGGCGCGCGCCGGCTGTCTCAGATTTAAAGGGACAGTCTGTCCCTTATTGGAAGGTGCTCTAATCACTTCCTATAAATTCCAGCCCTGCCCCTCTACAGGGGTTGGAGCCTCTACATGCTTCCCATAGTGTTTGGCCCAGCTCCCTGTTGTTCCTGACCTTAGTCCTTGTCCCTTGTTCCTGTCTTCAGTCCTTGTCCCTAGTCCTTGCCCGCTGCCTTCCCATTGTTCCTGAGTCCTGTCCGCCACCTGCGAGCACGTCTACAGTCCTCTGCCTGCACCATCTCCTGCCTACTGCTCCTGCCACGCCTCGCCTGCCGTCACTAGCAACCAAGCCAGGGGTAGCGACCTGGGGGTCGCCTGCCGCAGCAAGTCCATCCCGCCTTGCGGCGGGCTCTGGTGAAAACCAGCGGCCCCTTAGACTCCGCTCCCTGGTGAGGTTAGTGCTATCGCTAGTGACGGTCCAGTGGATCCACTACTCCAGGCGTTACAACTACATATTGGAGACTTCTGTCTTATTCTGTCCTGTGAATTTATAAATCTGAAGAAGATAATAAAATGTAGTCTTCAGCAAAAAATCCCAAAGGGACAATATGGTAGTAGCTCCAAACCTTGTAAGATGTAAATACAGCTTTCAAAAAGTCTTGCTTTCTAATATGTCTCCATGGTAACAGACTACAGAATCACCTTGTGGGTAGTTTGATCTTGCAGTAATTAGTTACTCCCTTCCATTTGCCCCAACCTACAGATAGTAGGAGAGGGGCAGATGGAAGGGAATAATACATGACTCAAAAGTTCACAACAAACATATTGATCTGCATAACAGGTATAGACTAAATGCCTGAGATTCTTATTCATCAAGTCTGCTATTAGATATTATCTACATATATTGGCATAATATATTGATTTCTCTAAAGTGTTAGGATCATTAGAATCATATTAAATATAATTTTAAAATGTTTGATCGTTTATCATTAGAAAGTTCCCCAGAGAGAGAGAGAGAGGGAGAGAGAGAGAGAGAGAGAGAGAGAGAGAGAGGGGGGGGAGAGGGAGAGAAAAAGAAGATATTTAGAGTTATGATTGAGTGAGGGTCCATTCTTAACATAGATCCAGGCCATGCAGCAGTTTGAAGGTGGCCTGTCTATTGTTTATCTAGGCACAGCAACTTACATGCATATGTAGTGTCCCAGCACAGGTGTGCCACTAACTTTCTTATACACCTGGCTAAAGTAACTCCCTAAGGTTCTCACAGTAGGATGAAGTAAAAGTGTATTATGTGGTTTTCCCCACTAGGTGTCACTGTCTGTATTTCCTATTTATTATACTAGGCAAAGCCAAATGAAGCATTGGGTTAACTGTAGTAGTCCAAGGAAAAGTATAGAAAAAACAATCCGGCTTTATCCAGGCAAAACAAAACGATACAACATGGGGTCGGGTGACCTCGGTTTCGCCACTTTGACAACCCGTACATGTGACCACTACGTCACCCCCTTTTATACATGCAACTTTATCAGTATAATGACAAAACAAGTTACAAGTTATGAGACACAAATGTGATTAAAACTATAGTTAAAAACAAGAGTGAACATAAACATCATGTGACATATTTCTTATGACACTATCAATTATGTTAAGGTAATATCGTTTAACCCTTGATTTCCCAAAGCTTCATACCTAATGATTAGCTCTGTCTCCTTTTGTCACAACAAGGATTTTCTATCACCTCCTACATATTGGAACTGATCAGTGTTGCCATTATGTATATCTTGCATATGTTTGATAAACTGTGGACTACCTTTACCTGTCCTTACTGACCTGATATGCTCAGAGAATCTTTTCCACATCGGATGAATCATCTTGCTGATGTCGTATCTGCCGCAACTTCATGTCAAGGCATAAATTACATACTGGCTTTTATATGTCATGAAGTTAGTGACTGTGACCCCCTAATTGTACATAACGAGTCTTATTCATATATTTACAATAATGGCATTGCCCACATCGGAAATTTTCCTTTGCCATTGTAGATTTTAACCAGGATCTGTTATCATCTATGTTCTTATATTTTCCCATACGGCTATGTACCAGTAAGTCCCTTATATTTTGAGTACGTCTGAATGTTATTCTTGGTCTGGTAGCGATGTTTTCTTTTAGCAATTCATCTTGTTCTATAATATGCCCATATATTATATATAATATTCATCTTCATTCATCTTTATATGCCTTAATCTGACAAATTGGCTGTAACGATTTTTAGTGTGAAATGGATGAAAACTACCATAATTCAGTAAGGAATTCACTGCAGTCTTTTTATGAAAACATGATATAGTTAAACTTCCCCCCTGTTTATCTAGATCTAGGGTCAGCCCCCCATATACTGCTATGTATTTCATGTTAAAATTATTATTATTCATGTAATTTATGAATTGTTGGAATAATGCTTCTCTCTCCTCCTCTTAGATACATGTGAATATATCCTGAAAATACATTATTAACTGTAAAAATCATATCTTTTTCCATATGCCAAAAATATGTTTGCTAGAGTTGGGACGACGGGTGTCCCCATCCCCACTCCAGAGCATTGTGAGTAACACTCGCCATTAAACTCAAAAGCATTAGAACATATAAGGCTAGGTTCACACTGCGTTTTCAGCATCCGTTTAACGCATCCGTTTTTTGCAAAAAACGCATGAAAAACGGATTGCAAAAAACGGATTCATTTGTGTGCATCCGTTTTTCCATTGACTTCCATTATAAAAAAAAACGGATCCGTTTTTTTTGACGGACCAAAACGGACAAAAAAACGTTGCTGACCCTATTTTTCTGGACGTTAAAAAAAACGGATCCGTTAAACGGATGCTGAAAACGCAGTGTGAACCTAGCCTAACCATGTATGTCAGTTCACAAATGTATTCAACAAACTGTAAATCATAACCAGCTATGTCCCGCAGGCTCCATCTGACAGCCTGTACACCCAGATCCTGAGGGATCCGAGTGTACAGGCTCTCAACGTCCACACTGACTAGACAATGGTCCTTCTGCCAGCAAAAGGGTTCAAGTGTGGATAATAAGTCACCTGTGTCACGTATATATGAGGGAATATTTTTTAATAATGGCCTAAGGAGCCAATGAAGGTATTTGGAAATGGGCTCCATGGCTGACCCCCTCCCCGCCACTATGGGTCGTCCAGGTGGACGTTCCAGGTTCTTAGGAATTTTTGGCACCCAATACCAATAAGGTTTTATGGCATGGATATCAATAATTTTTTAGCAAATTTTCAGAAAAAAATCTGTAGTTTTACCCCCTTGCATAGGACTGACCTTATCTTCTTTATGTATGTCTGTGTTGGATCCTGTGTAAGTTTTGTATATACAGTGTCATCTGAAAGCTGACGGGACGCCTCTTCCAGTATGTTTTGGGTATGATAACTATATTACTGCCCTTGTCCGCCAGACGTACAACAACTCCATCTTGGGACTTAAAGTGTCACTGTCGTGAAATTTTTTTTTGCAGAAATCAATAGATCAGGCGATTTTAAGAAACTTTGTAATTGGGTTTATTATCCGAAAAATGCATTTTTATCATGAAAAAGCAGTTTGAAGCTCTCCCCCCTGTCTTCATTGTTCTCCTATGGAGAGAGCTAAAGAAAAGACCAAAACAGGACAACAAAGAGTTAATCTACAAATCCCTCACGGGATATCTCCTGTGACAGTCACCAGTGACCTGTCTGAGCTCAGATTACAGCTGTCACCCAGCTCCGTGCCTGTAATCCTCTGTTATCTGCTTTCTGCTGCCGGCTAACTCCCTCCTTCCTCCTCCCCCCTCCCCTCTCCCTAGAACAGACAGGGTACGTCTCCTGCAACAAGTCACAATTTTCAGATTTTTTGGAGTGGATGAAAAAGAGGAAGGAGGGGGGGACCTGGGGAAAGGCTTTTTACATGCAGATAATGGCAGATTTGGCTAATAAACCCAATTACAAAGTTTCTTAAAATCACCTGGACTATTGATTTCTGCAAAAAAAAAAAATATGACAGTGACTCTTTAAGCCATGCTAGTGCCTGACGTTCCCCCACCGATAGGTTAACTGTATTTGTCACGTGTTTGTTCTCCTCTTATCATAGGTGCAGGTATTTTCTCTCCTTTCTTTCCACTATCACTGCTCTTCTTCCTCTCACACACACAGCCCCACCAATTACCTGTAGGTTTAGCTTGCCCCTATAAAAGGAGGTTAGTTCCTGGTGGAAGAGTCTTTTAGTTGAGTCAATGGAGAGAAAGACACATAGACAAAGAGCTTTTCTTTTGTGCAGTTAAACACGACTTGCTTGCAGTTCTAGACCCCTCAAGAGGAAGGACATCCTCTGAGGATGACCTTCTCCATGCCAAGGATAAACTTTACATGACACAGGGCAGCATATCTGAGTTAGGTACTGACCCCAGTAGGACAAAGGTGCAGTTCAGGCCTATGTATCCTACTGCAAAGGATGGCTATTCTGGAAAATCCTGGGAGGTCTGCTCAACCAAGCGCAAGGACCTGGGACCTTGTACTACCCTAACAGGACAGGTATCCTGATACTATTGGGCATAAGGCGGTCAGATCAAAGATATCGAGTATCTTCTTTTTCTGTTCTTCACTACGTTATCCTGGCAGAGTACTCGGCTACATTGGACAGGGCCCTCAAGACACTCCTCTACTCCACTTTCCTCTTGTCTATAAACTACAACTACTACCTCTTGCCTGCACCTACAGATGCCAAGGTATTGTTGTATTGCACTGAAGATCTTATCGTCCCTGATGAAGTCTGAGTGACGGAATGTCCTGATGATGGCATGCATGGCATGTTCTGTCCTGGCCCACCATGTGACCGGCATATTGTCTGTAGTGTACACTCATTTTTTTGCACATATGCTTTTTGCAGTTTAACATTCACTTGAATCTGTTCATTTTTTTGTTGCATTGGCATATATTTATGGGATGTAGCCTTATTAATTAGCACCCCGGTGTAAGGAAGCACAAGTCTCAGGTCTCTTGGTGGAGCTAACTAGTGAAGGTTTCCCCACGTAGTTGAGCGTAGTGTCAGTAAAGTACTTCAGCTTAGTGCACTTAGTATCATCCAGAACAATGGCATAGCTACCGTGCCATGGCGACCAGGCCTGGGAGCTGGGGGGGCCTCGTTAGGTGGTGATTCCCCCCCCCCCCTTACTTTCTCACTGTTCCTATGCTGCGGTCGCCCAGTTCCCGCCCACTGTGTGTATTGATCTCCCCTCTCCCAGGACGCTGTGCAGGGCCCAGGCCGTACAGTTACGGCAGTAGGAGGTTGTGTGTGTCCCTGGCTCCACACATGAGGGGAAGTGAGAGCTTTGCCACAGACAGCTCCTCCCAGCCTGCAGAGGTCACAGGCTGAGCATTTCTTCTGAAGCCAGAGAGTCAGCAGTGGCAGCAGGTGAGTGTCCTGTGTCACTGTCTGTGTGTGAGGGGGAGCAGGAGTGCAGGGCAGCTGTAATCAGTGTTATGTCCTGTTCTCCTGTGATCAGTCATGTCGGGTTACCCTCCCCATCTCCCTTCCTCTCCCTCTCCTCTTATCTCCTCTCTCCTGTTATGTGGCTGCTCTGGCCTGGGTTACATCAGTCTTATGTGGCTGCAGAGGTCGAGTCAGGGTAAGTGAGGATGGGGGAGGATCAGCTTGTACTCTGTTACAGTCTGTGTAAGTGCAGAAAGAACAGGATCAGGGCAGTGATGGCTCCATAGTCCTGTGCTGTGCCCACAGACCCCCAGCCCCCTCACTGCTCTCCTAAAGAGCCCCTCAGCAGGGTGGTGGGTGTACATCTGTACGGTGTCCTAGTGTACATGGGGAAATAAATGTCATGTAGGTTATTACAGATGTGTGCATGTATGTAATGCAGATGGCCCCAGTATGATGGTTTATGTACAGTGAGGATCGATGCCCCCCGGTATAATGGTATATGTACAGT
Organism: Dendropsophus ebraccatus; assembly: GCF_027789765.1. Lineage (NCBI taxonomy): Eukaryota > Metazoa > Chordata > Amphibia > Anura > Hylidae > Dendropsophus > Dendropsophus ebraccatus. The sequence continues at coordinate 87,702,646 of NC_091462.1, forward strand.
GAGGATAGATGCCCCCCGGTATAATGGTATATGTACAGTGAGGATAGATGCCCCCGGTATGATGGTATATGTACAGTGAGGATAGATGCCCCCTGGTATGATGGTATATGTACAGTGAGGATAGTTACCCCCCGTATGATGGTATATGTACAGTGAGGATAGATGCTCCCCGGTATGATGGTATATGTACAGTGAGGATAGATGCCCCCAGTATGATGGTATATGTACAGTGAGGATAGATGCCCCCCGTATGATGGTATATGTACAGTGAGGATAGTTACCCCCCCGGTATGATGGTATATATACAGTGAGGATAGATGCCCCCAGTATGATGGTATATTTACAGTGAGGATAGATGCCCCCCGGTATGATGGTATATGTAGTGAGGATAGATGCCCCCCGTATGATGGTATATGTACAGTGAGTATAGATGCCCCCGGTATGATGGTATATGTACAGTGAGGATAGAACCCCCGGTATGATGGTATGTGTTCAGTGAGGATAGATACCCCCGGTATGATGGTATATGTACAGTGAGGATAGATACCCCTGGTATGATGATAAACTGTATGTACAGTCTAGTCTAGACACAGTAGTGTATAGATGCAGCAAGAGACAACCAGTTCTTTCACAACTACTATAACTACTATGCAGTCTAAGCGCTTTAAAGGGAGAGGTAACCAAGGAACACCCTAACCCACGCCGAGAACACGACTAAAAGGAGCAGAGCAGTATCCTGAGGACAAGAGAAACAAGTCTAGATAGGACAAAGCAGCCAGTACTGAAGGCCTACGTATCCTATTGAACAGTGCAGGTAACTGGGACACCCCCAGACACTAAGCTACACCCAGATAACCACAACTGGGGCTTGTATTACCCTGACAGGACAGGTAGCTCGCAACTATAGTGCAAAAGGTGGTCAGACCAAGTCTAAACACAAATGCAATTAAACACTTCACTATAAAGTATTTCTTCGGGTTCCGGCACAGTACACAACTGGGTTGGGGTTCCTCTAGCCAACTCCCCTACTCTACTCTTCAAGCACCACTACAACTAACTCTTTTTTTCTCTTGCTACTCGCAAGCAGCTCCTCAAGCACAACAAGGTCACGCACTAAGGGGGAGATTTATCAAACATGGTGTAAAGTGAAACTGGCTCAGTTGCCCCTAGCAACCAATCAGATTCCATCTTTCATTTTCCAAAGATTCTGTGAGGAATAAAAAGTGGAATCTGATTGGTGGCTAGGGGCAAATAAGCCAGTTTCACTTTACACCATGTTTGATAAATCTCCCCCTAAGAGTCTGTGTAAAGACTTATCTATTCAGTACAAAGTGTATTGCTATGCTGAAGAGCTGTTCTATTTTTATACCATGGGAATCTGTCATATGTCCCCCCACAGGTGTTTTTCTCTCTCCTGTGCACCTGTCCAAAAGCCTTTTCTTTTAGGTTTAAGTGGTGGTGAAGTATTCTGAGGTTTCACCACTGTCAGTATTTTATATTTATAAGTGTTGCACAGCTGAAGTCAGTATTGTGTTAATGTTTTGTGTGTACCATGTGTTTTGTGCTGAATTATCACAACGTGCTCTTTTCTTTTAGCCTCCTGTCTTCCTTCTTTCTTCTGCACACACTTGTCCCCACCACTCACAGAGAGGCACACTGTAGGCCCCTGAAGGAGGAGTTACATGGTTGAGGAAGTGCAGTTGAGTTCCTACCAGATTCTTAGGGAGCAAAGATGCAAAAACTACTGTTCCTACTGTAGTTAAGCCAGGGCCTGGCTGATGCAAGGACCCATTTTTTCAGGGACAATGAAGTCAGTCTAGTCTAGACACAGTAGTGTATAGATGCAGCAAGAGACAACCAGTTCTTTCACAACTACTATAACTACTATGCAGTGCTAAGGTTCCGGCAGAGTACACAACTGGGTTGGGGTTCCTCTGGCCAACTCCCCTACTCTACTCTTCAAGCACCGCTACAACTAACTCTTTTTTCTCTTACTATTTTAAAGCAGGTCCTCAAGCACAACAAGGTCAAGCACTAAGAGTCTGTGTAAATATATATCTATTCAGTACAAAGTGTATTGTTATGCTGAAGAACTTGACAGTAAAGCTGTTCTATTTTTATACCACTGGGACTCTGTCATATTCTATATGCACCAGCAACTGTACACACAGCACCGTACACCTTGGGTTGTTTTTCCCCTTTCTATGGTTGGTGGTACCGACAGTCTGAGCAGGTCAGTTGCCACTCAGGACTAACGTATCAAGAGCCCAAGGGACTCACTACAACCCGGCAGGTTACCGACCATCTTGGGGACACAAACCAGCCATCTACAAAACAGGTACCAACATCACACCTGTGTGCCGGACTAGCACTGATGTCACGATAACTAACATCTCTAGCCATATACCACCAAATAGGCATCATGGTTAGCTCAACTACTGGCCAAGTACCACACTTCCAGAGCCTTTACACGGCACAATTAATCAAGCGTCTGGGCCATTTATATACACTACTGTTCAAAAGGGGTCACATTGAAATGTCCTTATTTTTGAAGGAAAAGCACTGTACTTTTCAATGAAGATAACTTTAAACTAGTCCTAACTTTAAACAAATACACTCTATACATTGCTAATGTGGTAAATTACTATTCTAGCTGCAAATGTCTGGTTTTTGGTGCAATATCTACATAGGTGTATAGAGGCCCATTTCCAGCAACTATCACTCCAGTGTTCTAATAGTACAATGTGTTTGCTCATTGGCTCAGAAGGCTAATTGATGATTAGAAAACCCTTGTGCAATCATGTTCACACATCTGTAAACAGTCTAGCTCGTTACAGAAGCTACAAAACTGACCTTCCTTTGAGCAGATTGAGTTTCTGGAGCATCACCTTTGTGGGGTCAATTAAATGCTCAAAATGGCCAGAAAAAGAGAACTTTCATCTGAAACTCGACAGTCTATTCTTGTTCTTAGAAATGAAGGCTATTCCATGTGAGAAATTGCTAAGAAATTGAAGATTTCCTACAACGGTGTGTACTACTCCCTTCTAAGGACAGCACAAACAGGTTCTAACCAGAGTAGAAAAAGAAGTGGGAGGCCGCGTTGCACAACTAAGCAAGAAGATAAGCACATTAGAGTCTCTAGTTTGAGAAACAGACGCCTCACAGGTCACCAACTGGCATCTTCAATAAATAGTACCCGCAAAACACCAGTGTCAACATCTACAGTGAAGAGGCGGCTAAGGGATTTTGGGCTTCAGGGCAGAGTTGCAAAGAAAAAGCCAGATCTGAGACTGTCCAATAAAAGAAAAAGATTAAGATGGGCAAAAGAACACAGACATTGGACAGAGGAAGACTGGAAAAAAGTGTTGTGGACGGATGAATCCAAGTTTGAGGTGTTTGGATCACAAAGAAGAACGTTTGTGAGACGCAGAACAAATGAAAAGATGCTGGAAGAATGCCTGACGCCATCTGTTAAGCATGGTGGAGGTAATGTGATGGTCTGGGGTTGCTTTGGTGCTGGTAAGGTGGGAGATTTGTACAGGGTAAAAGGGATTCTGAATAAGGAAGGCTATCACTCTGCAACGCCATGCCATACCCAGTGGACAGCGCTTGATTGGAGCCAATTTCATCCTACAACAGGACAATGACCCTAAACACACCTCCAACTTGTGCAAGAACTATTTACAGCAGAAGCAGGCAGCAGGTATTCTATCATAGGTCATGGAGTGGCCAGCGCAGTCACCAGATCTGAACCCCATTGAGCTGTTGTGGGAGCAGCTTGACCGTATAGTACGCCAGAAGCGCCCATCCAACCAATCCAACTTGTGGGAGCTGCTTCTAGAAGCGTGGGGTGCAATTTCTCCAGCTTACCTCAACAGATTAATAGCTAGAATGCCAAAGGTGTGCAATGCTGGAATTGCTGCAAAAGGTGGATTCTTTGACGAAAGCAAAGTGTGATGTAAAAACAATGTTATTTCAAATACAAATCATTATTTCTAACCTTGTCAATGTCTTGACTCTATTTTCTATTCATTTCACAACGTATGGTGGTGAATAAGTGTGACTTCTCATGGAAAACACAAAATTGTTTGGGTGACCCCAAACTTTTGAACGGTAGTGTATATATTGCTGCCAGTCGCACATCTCCTGTTTACACTGGGAGATGTGCGGCCGATAGACGATAACTTTTAGGGCTGCACAATTGTCCAATGAGCGAGCGTTTTCCCATTTCTTGCCTGATCGCTGACACTGGTTCCAGAACATCACTCAAAGTTGAATATGATTTTCACAATAGAAAAGGTTGGGGCCTCTGATTTTCAGAGAGATGACGGATGACTGTGGCAGCATTGTGGAGCATCTCCCAGCATATCTCTAACATTGCTCAGGTAATACTATTTGCTGTATTTTCACATGGTAAAAGCTACTATAGTGCATGTTGACTTGGCAATTCCGATATTGGAAATATTTTATTAGAGTAGAAATAAATTTCAATGGTGCACTACACCAATAGACATCCATCACACCAAGTATTATTATTATTATTATTATTACCTACAAAATCTTTTGCCCTTGGGTCCACAAAAAAAAGTAATACCTACTGGAAAAGTGACATGTGTTTACACTGACAGATTTATCTGACAATTTTTTTAACCCCTAGACGACCCAGAACGTAACTGTGCGTCCTGGCATCGCTAGGGGAGTTTAGAGGGGGACCGCAGCTATTAGCAGGCATGGTCCGATTGCCGTGCCCACTAATTAGGCAACTTTGACAGCTGCATCTAAATACCTAATTAGCGGGCATGGCTATTGGACCATGCCTGCTAATAGCTTGTTTTCCCCCATCATTGGTGGTCTAGTGGGGGGGGGGGGATCGACCCCGCGACGCAATCGCTGAGGTGCAATCCTGGCATCTGTACCGGCCGGGTGTCTGTGCCGTAATGGGGCTGATCCTGGCTCGGTAATCTATTGCTCTCGGCTGCAGCAAGCCAGAGCAGTAGAACACCTATCTCATTGATTTATGCAGTATATCTATACTAATATAAAAATGTGAATCACCCCCCCCCCCTTTTCCCATTTTATAAATAAAAATACGTTAAAAAATTAACATATTTGGTATCGCCGCATGCATACTTGCCTGAACTATTAAATTACTATATTCCTGATCTCGCAAAAAATTAGAAAAAGCAAAATTGCCCATTTTTGGTCACATCAAATGTAAAAAAAATTGTAATACAAAAGCGACATCTCACACATCCCCATAGACCAAAGGACAAAAGCATTATAAGCATGGTAATAGAGCAATTTTAAGTAACATATATATATTTTTTTAAAAGGTTTTCAAATAAAATAAAAGTTACACAAGTTACATATTGGCATAATCGTACTGACTTGAGGAACATACATAACAAGTCAGTCTTATCCTACGGTGAACGGCGTACAAACAAACACACACACACCCAAATTAAAAAAAAATGTTTGTTTTTTTTGTTTAGTTTTTTCAATTTCACCGCTCAAATAATTTTTTTCTGGTTTCACGACATATATTTTAGGCAAAAATTACATCTGCCATTGCAAAGTACAATTAGTGAAGCAAAAAATAAGGGCTCATATGGGTCTCTGGGTGGAAAAATGCAACTGCTATGGCCTTATATACACAAGGAGAAAAAAAATTAAAGCACAAAAATTTAAATTGGACGAGTCTTCTAAGGGTTAAGCCAAAGCCAGAAACAGACTTTAAACAGAGAACAGGTCATAAAGGAAAGACTGAGATTTCTCTTCTTTTCAAATCCATACCTGGTGTTGGCTTCAAAAATCTGTCAAACAATCTGTCTGTGTATAAACACACCATGAAGGACAGATACAATGCACAATAGTCCTAAAGAGATGGGAAAGTCATCCTACCAGGTACATGGTACATGTAATTCATTGGCTGCAATTTAATTGGCTTGACTAATATATATATATATATATATATATATATATATATATATATATATAACAAGGTTAAAAACATGGAGTAATCTCCTGTCACATTTATTTTTGTGAGTGCAATATTTAAAATGGCCAGCAGATGGTAGTAGAGGACTGACAATTGTATTCCACTAAAAGGTCCACTAAAGCAGATCTAAAGCGGCACTGTGAAAACTTTAGGGTATGACCCCATGTAATGTATAAACTAGGTTCCAAAAAATTCCACAGAATTTACAGTAACAACAAAGTGGATGAGATGTACAAAATATTCACAAAAGGGAAACTTATCAATGTATTTACCTCAGTGTCTGGTATAAAACAGTCACCATGGCCCCCGCATTTAGTAGAAATTATGTCAATAACTGGAGTCAGTTATAATGGAAATCTATGCCAACTCGTAGCAGGTATACACAGTAATGCTAAGGGTACCATGCCACCTGCTCTTAATAGTCCTCCTAAAAATTGACCTGCAATGCAGATTTCTAATCCACAGCATGTTTATTATGGTGGCAGATTCACAGCAGATTTAGCACTTATTGTCCCATTGACTTTGAAGAGGAAGTAAAAATCTTCCACAAAACTTCAGCGTTCCAATGTTTGTCACGGAGAGTTCTTCTATCATTATATGTGTCTATAAAGTTCTTCTCAAAATCAGTATTGATCCCAGCAGTCAGACTACCCCTGGGTGCAGGATTTTGTAACTCAATTCCATTTAAGAAAGAGTACCTGTCATTAAAAACAAAACTTTTGACATGTCACAAGGACAAGGACTGGTGGGGGGGTCTCACTTCTGGGACCCCCACCGATCAGGAGAATGGGTGTGGAGCAGAAGATGGCAGTGGGCTGCACTTACCTGCTGTAATACACCTCTGTCCAGACAGGCCCGTTCTATTATAATAGAGCTGCCTACAGAGAGATTCAGGGAGGGAAATGGGCTACCGCGTTCTTTTCCCGCCACATTGTCCTGATCGGGGGAGGTCTCAGCAGTTGCTTGTACAGTGGATCTGTGGGTCTCTGGTTACAGATTCTACAAGCCGGCTATCTTAAATCACATTTTCCTCCCGCCTTACTTCTGCCACCCTCTCACAACAACCAAACCTACCATAACCGGAGCTGTAAAACTAAAGGTGCCCATCTACCTTATACTAAAGTAGGCAGAACCCTCTGCAGAAAGGTTGGGTGTGCTGTTTTTTTTGTTGTTGTTGTTTTTTTTTTTTTTTGCTTTAGGATGGATACAACGGCACCAGGGCTGTCTGGCAGTCATGAATATTCCTGTGTATGGGGAGGACAGGAGAGAGAACTGTCCGCTACACATGTTCATCCATCAGACAGTTATTGAAGATGTATGACCACCTTAAAGGGGTACTCCAGTGGGGGGGCACTTTTTTGCTGGGACCAGCGGAGGGTCCCGCATCGCGGCGCTCCGTTGCCCAGTTCCCGGCTGCTTCCGGGTGTCTGACGCGGGCCCGAGACAATACGTCTAAGGTCCGCTCAGCCACTCAGTGAAAGAGGCGGGATCTGAGCGGACTTGAAACGTATCCTGCCTTCGTCACTGAGTGGCTGAGCGGACCTGAGACGTCACGTCTCTAGCCCGCGTCAGACACCCGGAAGCGGCCAGGCACCGAAGCACCGCGATGCGGGACCCGCCGCTGGAACCAGGTAGGTGAGTGGACGTCTTTTCCCTCGGCCATCTCCTCGGTCCCAGCAAAAAAGTGCCCCCCCCCCGCTGGAGTACCCCTTTAAGTGGCACTTGCACTTGTATCACAGTCTCTGTTTAAAATGGAGACTATGATAAGTTGTTGGATCCGTCACACAATGAATAACAGTGGCGCCTATGATGGGGGTGTGAACCCTAAAGAAGAAGGTGCAGTTGAGTAAATAATGCAAAACTTATTAATGATCCAATACAACAACCCACAGAGGCGCCTCATATAACAGCGGAGGTAAGGGAAGTGGCACTGTGCAGCTCTGCGGTTGGGGATCTACTTTTGGCTAAAAGGTAATAAGCGCCCATTGTGTGGATGCATCGAGGCACTTAAAGGGATATTCTCATCTGAACTTACATAGCTAACTTTGTACGACTCGTCAAGTTAAATATTTTTGCAAATACAGTCATTTAGCAAATTTGATTTCTTCTTCAGATATGCTGCGTTTTTTACTCCCATTGTTGACAGCTCCCGGTCTAGGTTACAGACCATCGCTCTGCTCTAAAAACATTGGCTTGGCTGTTGTATATATAGCAATAATGTAAATGTATAGATCCAGATTTATCAAAGGATGTAAAATATAGACTGGTGTAAACTGCTCACAGCAACCAATCACAGCTCAGCTTTCATTTTTACCAGAGCGGAAAACTGAGCTGTGATTGGTTGCTCTGGGCAGTTTACACCAGGTGTATATTTTAAACCCTTTGATAAATCTCCGCCGTATATATACTGTTTAATACGTATGCTGTGTCTATATATACACCAGCCAGTGTGGTGGTCTTTTACCTAGACAGCAAGCTATTGACGATGGGAGTTAAAGAGAAGAATATCATGAGAAGGAGACAAGTTTGCAAAATTAATTTATTGGCAAAAAAATTTACCTTGATGAGCTCTAATAAAAATCCCCATAGAAAACCTTTCCAGCTCTGGACAGTTCCTGTTACGGACACAGGTGGCAGCAGAGAGCGCTGTGTCAGACTGTAAAGAGTACATCACTTCCTGGAGGACATACAGCAGCAAGTACAGGAAGACTTAAGATTTTTAAATAAACGTAATTTATAAATCTGTATAACTTTTTGGCACCAGTTGATTTGGGGGGGGGGGATATATATATATATATATATATATATATATATACACAGTGGTGCCTTGGATTACAAGCATAATTCGTTCCGGGACCATGCTTGTAATCCAAATCCACTCTTAAACCAAAGCAAATTTTCCCATAGGAAATCATTGAAATGCAGACAATTGGTTCCACAACCCAAAAGTAATGATTTAATATTCTGAATAACATGTAAAACAAATAAACAAACAATGAAAAACAGCTGAATATGTGATATTATAAGTTACTGTACAGTAAAGCAATCAGCATGTGGAGTATAATGTATAGAAGGTGCATAAACCTGAAAAACAGCAGCAGTTTGTAGATACAGGATGGAGCTGCAGATCCCCATAATGCAGTAGCGTAGTACAATAGGCTAGAATAGAGAGGCAGGGCTGCTGTCAGAGGTCTGTGTGGTCACATGACAGCAATGGGGATGGGGTGTGTGTTCAGCATGAACCAATCAGGACTGACAGACTACAGGGAGCATGAAGGAATGAGCAGGGCAGATGTGGGAACAGTATAGCAGCACTCTCTGTCCGGGGAGAGAGGGTTTATAGCTATGGAGTGATTACCCCCCACAGTCCTGTCCCCTGATGCAAGCCCCAGCCTGAAGTGGATCTGCTATGATTTGGAAGGTGAGGGAGACTTCCTGGGTCAGAGTACAGTGCTGTAGATCCAGCTATGCAGGCCTTGCCCCTCCCCCACTCGCACTCCCACCCAGTACAGGGAGCTCTTAAACCAAAGCAATGCTTTTAAACCAAGTCACAATTTTGAAAAAATGTGAGCTCTTAAACCAAAACACTCTAAACCAAGTTACTCTTAAACCAAGGTACCACTGTGTATATATATATATATATATATATATATATATATATATATATATATATATATATATATACCAACAAAACACAACAATCACTGAACTCAGGGAGAAAAGTGAAAAATTCCAATGGAGTACTCATTTACGAGTCTCCATTGATTGTCCCATATATATATATATATATATATATATATATATATATTGTTGTCATGCCCCTTTAAGATTAGGTTCCATTCCTGCTACAGTAGTTCAACACAAGACTCAATCTCTCAGCTGGTTTGCTTCTCATATACTTGTAATATTTGACATTAACACATTAGCGATGCTCCTGTAATAGTGGCGGCCATAATAGACAGCCTCTGTAGACCAGTATCTACCTCCTCCACACTACACACTGACCTACCCTGCCCAGGAAGATGTAAGGGTAAGCAGCACCTGACTGGTAAATCACATATACTTGTAATTCATCCTGCGGTTAGCACAGGATTATGAATTCTTATGGCTTTACTTAAAGGAGAAGTCCGGCCAAAATAATTTTTATATGTTATTACTTATGGAAAGTTATACAATTTTCTAATGTACATTAATTATGGGAAATGCACATATACTGCTATTTCACTTAATTTAGTGTATCAGAAAGTGTTAGAATTCTCTCAGATCCAGTAACGTCACGACGAATGATGTACCGGCCACTGACTCCCTCCTGCCTGTCCGCCCGCACGCCCCGTTCCTCACACTATCTGGCCGCCGCTCTCTGCTCTTGCATGCCGGCCACGTCAGCGGCTGGCCGGATAGTGAGGAGCGGCGCGGGCTGCGGGGAGTCAGCGGCGCGATAGTAAGTTTGAAGCCGGGAGGAGGAGGAGGGGGAGCTGCGGGGGGCATGAAAAGCAGCCCCTGTGTGAGCGGCGGCGACGATGTGATAGGGATAGCACAGGTACTACTCCCCCATTATCTGCAGGTAATGGGGGAGTAGTACTTTGTATATGTGCCCAGCACCGAGCAGGGAGGGAGAGGGGAGGTAGATGGCACTTCTCTCCCTCCCTGCTTGGTGCCCTGCAAATGTATTCATTGAATACATTTATGGGATACTTTGGGGAGCAAGGACACTTGCTCCCCAAAGTATTCCATAAATGTATTCATGAAGTCACAAAAGTACAGTGCATAACATTACATTACAAACACTGTAATTTCTATGGAGTGTCCAGCAGGGACGCACTATATATAAAAGTCAATGGTACTCATTGACTTCTATATAGAGAGCGCCCCCTGCTGGACACTCCATAGGAATTACACCATTCGTCGTGACGTCACTGGAACTGAGAGAATTCTAACACTTCCTGATACACTAAATTAAGGGAAATAGCAGTATATGAGCATTTCCCATAATTAATGTACATTAGAAAATTGTATAACTTTCCATAAGTAATAACATATAAAAAAATTATTTTGGCCGGACTTCTCCTTTAAGATGCAGGAGCCCGGTGCCACCTCCTCTTTGGCCCCCTAGGACGCCTCACCGCTCTGGGTTCCTGCACTGTCTCTTCTTTACGAGCGTGCTTGCCTTCTTTCGCTGATTTAAAGGGGCAGTACAGGTTGAAGCGCACAGCACAATCCCCTATGTTGCACCTGTCCTGTTCCCTAGATTTGGGTTCCATTGCGACCATTATTTTTCTGCTTACATATCATATATTAAGGGTTTTAATAGAAAAAAGCTCCAAGATTCTTACACATGCATATAAAACCAGCCATGTCAGGAGAGAGAACAGGTATTGGTATTGAATATATTATGGCGCCTTTAGGTAACACAGCTAATATTTACTGCATGCATTGTCACCTGGCCCTATAAAACACGTCATGACCCTAAATAAGTCAGAGAAGACCAATGTTGCCCTTATCTGGTGAGAACAGACCTACAGCAGCCATTGTTTCCCTATTGTATAGTGTCACCTCTCACAATGTGAACCCATGTGCACTCTCTAAATATTGGCAGAAGCAGACGCGAAGAGCGGCCCACTAATCCTGCCATGCTATACTTAGCTGCAAAGGTATCTGGAGGAGACACCGAGCCAACAGGATTCCCTTGGCAAATACTTTTCCCACATAGCAGTAAAGAGAAGCAGGGAGATTAGTTCTGAATTACTAGCCACAGGTGCCCGGCTACACACAGTGTTTCTAGTGGTTCAGGCTACACCGCGCCAGACACTAGTACACCCATTCTGCTCCACCGACCTCTCCACGATAAAAAGTAAGTGTACAAACTCAGTAAAACTGGGACTGTGTGACTCTGCAGCAATGCTTTTTTTTTTTCTTCATTTCATTTTGTTCGTTTTCAAAAATACTTTCCAATCCTTTTTTTACAAATTCTCATAAAAGTGGTATCCAAAGAATTTCCATAATACTCAAAGGGACAAAAACTGAAAAGTAACTCATCAAGAACACAGGAGAAACATATTGGCGGACATTTAGGCTATGTTCACACAAGATACTTTTTATGAAAAGAATGGCCGTTGTTTTCAATAGACACAACGGCCGTTCTTTTCATAACGCAATGATTTGCATTGAAGTAATGGCTGTTGTTTCACACAATGTATTGGACAATGGTCGCTGTTTGCTACGGCTGTCAAAATAATGATCATGTCAATTATTTCTGGCCATTGTCCTTAGACTTCAATGCAATTTTCATTTAACGCAATAGCCATTGTTTTGAGTGCCAAATAACATTGTGTGAACATAGCCTTACGTAGCCTTACTTTTTCTAGAGTATTTGTCTGGTTTTTAGGACTAATTTAACAAACTCTTCAGAAATTTCTAAATAGAATATTCTCAGAACATTGCACAGACCTATTCATCTGGTACTGACCAAGCGTAAGACTGCACTACTTTGTGTGACTTTTAAAATAGTCGCAAAAGATAAATCGAGTGCAAATCCCTCACTCCTCATGTACTGTATGGATAATTATATTTATATCTCTGTAATGTCTGATTCAGAATTGTAAAGTGCTGCGGAATCTGTTGGCGCTATATAAATAAAAATACTGGTTCATAAGTGGACCAAAAATGGGGAAAAGTCCAATTATTCATCTAAATATAGGCGCAAAGCCCTTGATAAATTTCCCCCCAGTTCCATCTAGAACATTGGTAGCCCACCCATCACATTATGGCAGACTCATATATGGCCCCTACTCCATATGAGGACCTTTCATTATATTACCATGTCCCTCTCTACTAGAGATGAGTGAGTAGTGAAATATTCGACTTTCGAGTATTCGAATCGAATAGGCACCGATATTCGACTATTCGAACGAGTATTCGATCCCATTGTAGTCTATGGGGGAAAAATTTGCGGCATTTGGAAATCAAAATTCGACCACTTGGAGGTCACCAAGTCCCACATGAAACCTCCCTAAACAATGCGAACACCTCCAGAATGACACTGGGACATTAGGGGGAGCGTGCCTGGGTGCACCCAACACCCCAAAATCGCAGTATAATGCCACTCTCTGCAGTTGCGAAGGAAAAATATTTGCGATGGCTTTACGAACATTTATGGCAATGTTCACACATTTGGTTCGTATTTCTTGCGCAGTGTTACATACATGATTCCAAAGTGCGTCCACAGAGCATCATGTTAGTCGCGCCTATCACGCGTAATGCTGTAAGAACCTTACTGGAACAGTATGTATGAAGTGCCTTTTTCTGGGCTACCGGAACAATATGTATCACGTGCCTTTTTCTGGGCTACTGGAACAATACGTATCACGTGCCTTTTACTAGGCTACTGAAACAGCATATATCAGGTGCCCTTACTGGGCTACTGGAACAATATGTATAATGTGCTCTTAGTGGTGTTAAACAGGGACACTATAAGTCACTTGTACACACAGGGTACTGTAATGAATACAGATGCTGATGCTGATGTTATATCATCTATTTCTTAGCACTGAGAAGTGCTTTGGATTCAGAGATGACTTTTTCGCTTGATCTTAGCCCTGAAAGGGACTTTTGGTTTCTGTAGTAAGCCTGCCTAACCAAAACGCTACTAAAACCTATCTCTCCCTGCTGCAAGATCTTTCCCTGACTAGGTTGAAAGCGCATCTCGTTCGAGAGGCGGAAGTCAAGTATTTAAGATTCGAGGTCATGTGGTTCAGCTATCCAATGAGGGTAGACGACGTTTTCGCGCTGCGTGCGTACTCCCAGGGTCCCTCACGGCCTCCCTGCATGGTCATTGAATTAAAAAAAGCGCCAACTGCGATGGGAGGGCTTTTGAATGTTTCCCGCGTATTCGCCACACTACTTGATTCAATTTGAATTTTTCGAATACCGCAATATTCGATCGAATACCTACTCGATTGAATCGTATTCGCTCATCTCTACTCTCTACCCATTTGTAATGGACAGGCTGCATATGCTCCAACATTCTATATTATGGTAAATTAAAGATATGGAAACACCCAAATGCAAGAATGCAATATGTTAGGATGCACGTATGGCTCCATTAACCCCTTAAGGATCGGGGTGAAATGGCCTTAAGGACCGGGCCAAATGTCACTTTTGCGTTTTTGTTTTTTCCTCCTCACCTTCTAAGACCCATAACTCTTTAATTTTTCCACCTACAGGGCCATGTGAGGGCTTGTTTTTTTCAGGAGCAGGTGTAATTTGTAATGGCATCTTTTAATTAGCCATAAAATGAATAACGGAACCCCCAAAATGGCAAAATCCTCAGTAGCACTCAAAGCCGTAGGGGCCAGTCCTGGCTTCCCCCAGGACGCAGTTTTCACCCGGGTCGTGGATCCCAATCGGCCCATACAAATCCAGTAAAGAAAGAGTGGATGACAGCATCCAGCAAAAAAACTTTGGTCTTTTATTCCTTCTGGTCTGGTGTGTGATATTTTGCGGTGTCTTGCTGGAATATCCCATTCTCCCCAGGGAAAGTCATCAACATGTATGGCTGTATGTGATGTGCAAGGATAGATTCATACCCAAATCGGCTGAGAGCGCCTTCCCAATGGCGGATTATAATGTAGGCGGTTTCGGCGGCCGCCCGGGGCCCGAGGCTCCGGGGGGGCCCATGCCTTGCCGCCCACATTATAATGCAGCCCGGGAGGCCCCCTCGCCACTGCACTCTTGTGACCGCAAGCATTGTTTCGCTTGCGGTCACAAGAGTCTCCGGCTGCCTCCGGCTGATGCGCGGCTGCCGGGGGTGTCCCGTCCTCTCCCCGGCAGCGCGCGCATCTCACAGCTCCTAGTGCCGCCTGGGGCCCTGACTTCTGGTACTGGGAGCGCACGTACCGGAAGTCAGGGCCCAGGCGGCACTAGGAGCTGTGTGATGCGCGCGCTGCCGGGGAGAGGACCGGACACCCCTGGCAGCCGCGCATCAGCCGGAGACTGCAGACGGAGAGAGGATCGACGGGGGAACGCAGGGTAGGTGAGTTATATTTTGTTATTTGTGTGTTATTTACTGACTGGGGGGGCTTCTATAAAGGGGAGAAGAGGGGGACCAGCTATAAGGGGGGGGGGAAGAGGGGGACCAGCTATAGGGGGGGGGAAGAGGGGGACCAGCTATAAGGGGGGGGGGGGGAAGAGGGGGACCAGCTATAAGGGGGGGGGGGAAGAGGGGGACCAGCTATAGGGGGGGGGGAAGAGGGGGACCAGCTATAAGGGGGGAAAGGAGGACCAGCTATAAGGGGGGAGAGGGAAGAAGGGGAGAGGGAAGAGGGGGACCATCTATAAGGGGGGAAAGAGGGGGACCATCTATAAGGGGGGGAAGAGGGGGACCATCTATAAGGGGGAAAGAGGGGGACCATCTAAAAGGGGGGGAAGAGGGGGACCATCTATAAAGGGGGAAAGAGGGGGACCATCTATAAAGGGGGAAAGAGGGGGACCATCTATAAAGGGGGAAAGAGGGGGACCATCTATAAGGGGGGGAAGAGGGGGACCATCTATAAGGGGGAAAGAGGGGGACCATCTATAAGGGGGGGAAGAGGGGGACCATCTATAAGGGGGGAAAGAGGGGGACCATCTATAAAGGGGAAAAGAGGGGGACCATCTATAGGGGGGAAAGAGGGGGACCATCTATAGAGGGGGAAAGAGGGGGACCATCTATAAGGGGGGAAGAGGGGGACCATCTATAAAGGGGGGAAAGAGGGGGACCATGTATAGAGGGGGAAAGAGGGGGACCATCTATAAGGGGGGAAAGAGGGGGACCATCTATACGGGGGGAAAGAGGGGGACAATCTATAGAGGGGGAAAGAGGGGGACCATCTATAAGGGAGGGGGAGGGGGACCAGCTATAAGGGGGGAAAGAGGGGGACCATCTATAAGGGGGGAAAGAGGGGGACCATCTATAAGGGGGGAAAGAGGGGGACCATCTATAAGGGGGAAAGAGGGGGACCAGCTATAAGGGGGGAAAGGAGGACCAGCTATAAGGGGGGAGAGGGAAGAGGGGGACCATCTATAAGGGGGGAAAGAGGGGGACCATCTATAAGGGGGAAAGAGGGGGACCATCTATAAGGGAGGGGGAGGGGGACCAGCTATAAGGGGGGAAAGAGGGGGACCATCTATAAGGGGGGAAAGAGGGGGGCCATCTATAAGGGGGGAAAGAGGGGGACCATCTATAAGGGGGAAAGAGGGGGACCAGCTATAAGGGGGGAAAGGAGGACCAGCTATAAGGGGGGAGAGGGAAGAGGGGGACCATCTATAAGGGGGGAAAGAGGGGGACCATCTATAAGGGGGAAAGAGGGGGACCATCTATAAAGGGGGAAAGAGGGGGACCATCTATAAGGGGGAAAGAGGGGGACCATCTATAGGGGGGGAAAGAGGGAGACCATCTATAAAGGGGGACTATCTCCTATAGGATTAGCACCCTCCTCTCCTGACATCCTCTGTGCTGCTGGGACCTCCCCTATAGATCAGCACCCTCCTCTCCTGACATCCTCTGTGCTGCTGGGACCTCTCCTATAAGATCAGCACCCTCTTCTCCTGACATCCTCTGTGCTGCTTGGACCTCTCCTATAAGATCAGCACCCTCCTCTCCTGACATCCTCTGTGCTGCTGTGACCTGGGGGGGGGCAACATCAGGGGACCAGGTGAGGTGGCGATATGTTTATTGGGGGCAGTGGAGGTGGGGTGGGCAATGCTTACTGGGGGTAGCAGCAAGGGACCAAACATTATGTTTATTGGGGCCAGCAGGGAGGGGAGGCAGGCAGGCAGTGTTTATTGGGGACAGTGGGGGGGGGGAGGCGCAGTAGCAGATTATAATGTGGGCGAATTGACTGGGGGGGGGGGGCCCAGGTTGGGTGGACAGCCCGGGGCCCAGGGTACATTTAATCCGCCACTGCGCCTTCCACATTGATGAGTGGATCCAGGGAGATTGTCCACAAAACTTTCTCACCTGACGTGCCGACACACATCCATTCAATGAAGCAGAAAACGTGACTCTTTAAAGAAGACAACCCTTTACCAATCAGCCCAGATCTCATACTAATACTGTCATAAAAATTGGAGCCTTTTCTGTAAGGCTTCATTAGCAGAGGTGCAGGGGTCATCTGTCTGCTCTGCAGCCCCATGAGTTCTCTGACTGCTGTTTTAGTTACCTGTCCGGTAGCCCCTGGTTTAGTGGGGAGTTCCTGCACTGTAGCATGTCGGTCCTCGCTTGTGCACCTTCGTCGATCCGCTCTTGTGCACCTTCAGCAGGCGTTCATGTCTCACATCAATGGCACATGGTGCTCTGCATTTTCTATGCTGCTTGTTCACAATGGTGATGTTTGATGTCATTGGTGCCAACAGTCAAACCATGCCACCAAGTCAGAATGGATGAACATCGTTTTTTATAGATTCAGGACCCTGCACGCACCGCTGTAAGTTTCCCAGCTAATGTTATAAGGTTAGATTCACTGAAATCATCTACAGAATTTATTTTTTACCTTATAATAACATTTCTCCCAAAAAAGTGATTACAGTGATTGATCGTGCAGGAATGGCCACATGATCATCAAGCCATGTAGTAGGCTCTGTATACTCTATTTAGTTTGGCTCCAGCTGTGTAATGTGGTGTGTAGATTTTAGGAAAGAAATCTCGGAGCATTGACAAAAAGGTTTAAGCTGGTCTGCGATAGATAGATAGATAGATAGATAGATAGATAGATAGATAGATAACAGATGGATAGATAGATAGATAGATAGATAGATAGACCATGAGGAGTCCGCCATGAATTCGCTACGCCACTGGATAGGAGATACATAGATAGACAGGAGATGGATAGATAGATAGATAGATAGATAGATAGATAGATAGATAGATAGACAGACTTCACAGATGTACTCTATGACATATCACATGATAATTTGAAATGGTTTTCCTCTTATATGAGTTTATTCAGACAAGGTAATAAAGAGATAAGCCATAAGAGAATGGGCATAAAGAAGGCAATCCATGATAGAGCCAAAAGTCATTGTCTCATACACAATAGACTCCTTTAACTTATTCATTCTTATGCCACTGACAGACAACTGACCATAAGGGATTGTCAACACTTGGTCCCTTAAGAAATGTGCATATTATGTATATTAAGGTCCCTATACACCCTATTACTTTGGCTGGCCGGTGGTGTAAGGTGCATGGGGCTCTCCCAACCAACCAGCGTCAGGTGATGGTGGAGAATGGGATCGGGCATGATGGAAAATCACCGTCCGACCCCTTTGTTCTGAGAGAGATAATATAGTGTTGAACCTGTTAGAGCATGCTGGGAGTCATAGGATAACAAAAGCTGGCAGGACATGGACAAGTCTGCTTTTCCCAGCATCAGGGTGGAGCGGCAGTCAGTTAAACAGCAGTCGGCCAATGAGCGGATTGCAGAGATAACGTACCGCTTTACTTTATTATTACGATAAAAAATCTCTTACGTCTTTCATATATCGTTAAGTGTCTGTTTTTGGCTTTCAAGACAAATTTATAAAAAAAATTTGCACTTTGTTTAATAAATCTGCCACAAGTATAGGCGTGTAACTAGAAGACATATGTGCCAGGATACAGCTGCTCCAGGCTGGAGTCATTTTGTGCAAAATTTGCACCTTTCTTAAAAAAAATTGCATTTCATAAATCTTCCATAAATGCAACAATATCCTTAAAACTTTAATTTTGTTATCCATGTATAATGGGAAAAAATCTCATCACTTTGCACATAAGCAACAACCAGTAGGTTCTATGTGCCTCAACAACCCTGAATATTATACAGTTATACATTATATAATCACAACTATCTATCAATAATATTCTGTAGCTATAACATTCATAGGATTTTGAATGATGGCGTATACTCAGCATTATCAGGGATCCTGAAAGGGGGATTCTCAATGAAATCCTTTATTGAAAGTAAAAGTCATGTGCATGCTCCACTACATAGGGAATACCATAGGATGTATATAGCATGCAGCCAGTCTCCTATCACTAGCAATTACAAACAAAAGCCTGGGCTGCTTCACATGGGCATAAAGGGGACTACATCACAGTGGGGGCGGGGCCTGTGGATGGGTGGGCGGGGCTATGGGCAGCAGCAGCAGAAGCTCTGGTACTGCAGTAAACTGTAGAGGTGTCAGCATTTAGTGAGGGTCTGTGCAGGGCTCTCAGTTCTGGGCTCACTAACAAAAGAGGGGCAGGAGGGGGGCACAGGCTGCCCATGTGGGTGCAATTCACACAGGACATCAAGGATCTTCCACAGCATCATCCTAAAGGATTGTAAGCCCCCCAGACTGTGGGGGAACCAGTGCACTGGGGTCCCAGCTAATAATGCAGAGATGTGACTGAGACCTGGAGCTGCCTGCACATCACTCTATCTAACTGTAAGTTACCTCTGCAATCTCCTATACAGTCTGTCTATGGACCCTGGGCAGCATTCAGATACCTGCAACAATGTATCCCATAAAGTCTGGCTATATACTGTAGCTAAGAAATACAATCTGCGGGGGTAAAGGCAAACAATTGTTGGACCTGACCTATAATATTGTAAATTATGTGTATATTGCTAAATAATGATATATATATATATATCTAGTTAGATAAATATTGACACATACAGCTGAGCTGAGTTTGTCATTTGCTTCATCTCACCATGATATCCCAATGTGTAAATGCTGTTTCTATATAGGGCTGCATTGCTGTAAGTTAACACCGAAATGTGAAATCAGCTCTGCTACATCTCTTATCCAAGGCTTCTCTGGAGGTAGGGAAGGAGTTAAGCCATCTTCCATATGCTCAGAGAAGGAAATAAGCCGCCAGTACTTACAACTGGAGTTGACACTCTGAATGAGAGCTATGGGTTGAATGTAAATGCTGGAGGCTGGACAGGATCTCTGCAGCAGTGCTGGCTGCTGGTTATTCTTAGGTTATATGTAAGGGGAGACAGAGGGTAAAAATACCACCGCCATGTAGTAAAGAAAGGAGCTGGGGGGGTCAGGGATGTTCTGCAAGGATGGGAGGCTGTGCACTAACATGGATTACTAAGCCAGGGATGGACCCTGTGTAGTGCGCAGTGCTCAGAAACTACCCCAAGAATGCATGGTAATCCCCATTCATAGACCTAACACTATATAACTGTAATCTATCATACAAAGAATCGGATACTATCCGCTAAAAAACTATGAATTGATGTGATTTTACATTGTGAAAGCTCAATACGTGACCAATGATCAGTCACTGTGAGACATATTGAGTAAACTGGTTGTGTGTTCTTCATAGGTGACCATTGGAATTGTATCTATGGACAGTGTCAGGTTAGACTTATATACTTTGGTATACTTTGTAGAAGAAGCCACTAAGGCCTCATACACAGAGCAGAGTCCCTACACTGTGTGCCGCCATATGGTGCACTGTGCATACATTATAACAAGTTATTACTGAGAACATTTCCATCACTGGGGATCTAATTCCTGTGGAATCTAATAAAAATACATTGGAGGTGTATTACACATAATAGGTAATAGGAAAATGCAGTCTGTGTGTTAGTAGTTGATGCATCACTATTGCTGTAGGTGTTGATGTGTAGCAGCTGTATTGATAGGAGCAGTCATTACATGGTCGATCAGTAAAATAGAGTGTGACTGTATTAGGGAACATATCACCTCTTTGAAGGTCTGTAAAGCCCTAAGTACCCTTCTTTTTTATATACTGTATATTCCTATAGGCCAACATGCAGCTCCCTCCTGCACTGCATCGAAAACAACTTTGCAGCAACCATTGACCCAACTGGATCCTTCTGGTTGCAGCTCTACGGTTTCCTCAGGATATTGAATAGGAAGGGCACCATTTACTTGTCAGATTAGGACTACAGGGTACTGTTGTATTCAAGACTAATACACTTACCCCTTGTGTGCCTTCCCCTGACATGTGGCAGAGGTTAAATGGTTCCAGAGTAGAGCGGCAGCAAGGGGTCAAGAGGAGATTAAGTTACCCCGACCCCCCCAGGCCTCCTTAAATGTTAAAACAAACGTAATGAGCTAATCATATAAGATGGCTTCTGGGGCCTTGTCAGAAATCCCTGGCAGAAATCCATCCCAGCAGCGCGAAGTCGGCTTTGTTTTAGTGCGTTTGCTGTAATTTGTTTTTTTTATGAAATGTGATTATTTATATGTAAAAGAGGCTGTTATTGAACATAAAAACAATTTTTTACAGTTATTATTACCATTACTATTTGTGTTGATTTTGTTTGTATTGAGCCTTTACATTGTATAGAGGTAAATTAAAGGGACGTAGGACGTATCCCCATTCAACTGCTGGGATTCCCCACAATCACAGGAATGGGGCCCTGACTCCTTAGTTTAGAATGGAACCACAGTTTGCGGACGCGCATCACTGTTTCATTCATTACCCATAGAGGTACCAGAGATAAGGGAGTACAGCTCTTATCTTTATTTTTGGCGGCTCCATAGTAAATGCACACTGCTCCTTCAAAGGAGTCAGGTCCTTGTTTTTGAAATCGTGGGGTCTCAGCAGTCAGTCTTCCTCAACCTCACACTTGATTCCTATCCTGATAAGAGGGGATATGTTCTTTTACGGATAAGGAGTAACTCAACCTCAAGGAGACTGCCAAAATGACATATGGAATTTAGCATGCAATGCTTCATGGGAAAGTATGCAAAGTAGCTCTCTCTTAGAAGAGAAAAAAAACTTGTTGTACAGTAACACCTGTTGACGGTTGCTGCCCTTCAAATCAATGTTTTACCCTAAAGGGTCTTCAGTCATAATTTATGATTCTATGCCATGTGTCCCAGCAGAGAGAGACCCCCATCTGTAGCTGTTTTGGGTGTTGTGATACTCACCTGTCCCTGTTCCCACGCTGTATTGCCAGGATGCTGCTCTGACCTCTGCATGCCAGGCCTCTTTACTGGGGCAGCACACAAGGTGAAGGCATTTCACTGGGAGCAACAAATGATGGTGCCGGGAGTCAAGCGCTCTCTTACACTGCTGGCAGATGATTTTATTCATGTCATAAGGATGCGTTTGAGACTAAAGTCAGGGAAACTGCTTTGGTTTCCTCCCCAGTTCCCTGTACGGTACGAGCTGTTGTTTTAGCAAGTGGTTCTGGAAGACCAGAGAGAACTATCTGAACCCAGATAAAAGAACATATCCCCATTTAACTGCTGGGACTCCCTACAATCGCAAGAATGGGGCCCTGACTCCTTAGTTTTGAATGGAACAGCAGTTTGCGAATGTGCGCCACTGTTTCATTCATTACCTATAGAGGTGCCAAAAAAAAAAGGAGTACAGCTCTTAGTTATCTTTGGCAGCTTCATAGTGAATGCAGTGGCAGTACACTGCTCCTTCAAAACAAAGGAGTCAGGGCCATGTTTTTGAAATCGTTGGGTCCAGCATTCAGTCTTCCTCAACCTCACACTTGTCCCCTATCCTGAGAAGAGGGGATACGTTCTTTTAGGGTGCGTTCACACCTACAGGATCTGCAGCAGATTTGATGCTGTGTTCAGTTATTTAAATAAAATCTGCAGAAAATCAGCTGCAGATCCTGTAGGTGTGAACGCACCATTAAGGATTGAAGGAGTAACTCAACCTCAAGGAGATAGCCAAATTGACATAAGTTTAGCATGCAGTGCTTCATGGGAAAGTATGAAAAGTAGCTGTACCTTGTTGTACAGTAACACCTGTTGAAGGTTGCTTCCCTTCCAATCATTTTTTTACCCTAAAGGGTCTTCAAACATGATTTAGGATTATGTTGCCTGTGTCCCAGAACAGAGAGACCACCATCTGTAGCTGTTTTGGGAGTTCTGATACTCACCTGTCCCTGTTCCTGGCTGTATTGCCAGGATGCTGCTCTGACCTCTGCATGCCAGGCCTGTTTCCTGGGGCAGAACACAAGGTGAATCCACACTGCTGGCAGATGATTTTATTCACGTTGTAGGGATGCATTTAAAACTAAATTCAGGGAAACTGCTTCGGACTCCTCCCCAGTTCCTATGGTACAAACTGTTATTCTGGAAGACCAGAAGAACCAGCAGAACCCACCCCTTATTGTTTCCCGCTCAGAAACTGCATGCATAAAATAGCAGACAAGAGTCAGATGATGTGATTTTCTGTTCTTCCATATAAGCTTGTGTATTCCCTTACTTTCTGTTACAGCTAGAACAGAAGGTGTTATGGTGCCACAAGGAGCTGTGTGCCGCAGGAAACTCACAATTGTCACTGATATCCTGTGTTGCAACACTCTGCAAATATTTAATAGAAGAATCTCAGGTGTTGAAACGATTTTGCAGGAATGTCAAGGACGTAACCAGCAATCATACGTTCCTCTGATGGTAGCGGAGAGAGAGAAGAGGAGATTGATTTCTGTCTCCTCAGCATGGGGGCTCTTCGTTTTTCGTCCTTCGTCTTTACAAAATGGGCAGAGAGATACAATTAAACTTCTGCTATAAAAATTTGTCATGATGGTTGATTCCTACAATACATGTCAGAAAAAGTTCAGGAAAGTTGCCAATAGAAAAAGAGCAGCTGACCATGTAATGTACATCACCTTTGATGGCAGATGTTAAATTTAATATAATGTTATAACCTAAGAAGGTTCCAGTGATGTCCTTACCTTCTTGCTCCACCCCTAAGTCCCTCAGGTATAGGGGTTTGACCCATTGTAAAATGGAGTGTGACTAATAGGCTTAGGGGGACCACCTAAGCTACCGACCACCACTCTGCTCTAAACTTAGTGGTCTGGCTGGTGTATATGTAGCTATAGTGTATATATAAAATCGTACAGTGTCACTAGCCTAAATTTAAAGGGTGTAAAATATAGACTGGTGTAAACCGCCTATAACAACCAATCACAGCTCAGCTTTCATTTTACTAGAGCTGAAAGCTGAGATGTGATTGGTTGCTGTGGGCAGTTTACACCAGGGTATATTTTATACCCTTTGTTTAAGAGAATGTGCCATCAGGTACATCCACTTTAGGGTCTGTCCACACGTACAGACTCGCAGCGTAAATCACGCTGCGAGTCTGTCAGGTCCTGCAGTTCACTGTCACTACATACTTGCAGCTGTCTGAACGACTGCTGCATGTATGTAATTCTGCTGGCTCCTTAACCCCTTCGGCTCCGGCTCTGCTGTGTCTGTATTTACGTTACCTGTCCTCACTGCACGGGGTCCTGCTGTCCTGCTCTCCCACCCAGCCAATCAGTGGCTGCAGCTGGGCAACACACTGATTGGCTGGGTGGGAGAGCAGGAGGCCGGGACCCTGTGCAGCGAGGAGAGGTAATGTATATACAGACACAGCGGGGCGGGAGCAGAAGGGGTAAAGGGGCCGGCAGAATTACATACACGCAGTGGTCATTCAGACCGCTGCCAGTATGTAGTGACAGTGAACTGCCAGGACCTGACAGACTCGCAGCGTAAATTTACGCTGCGAGTCTGTACGTGTGGACAGACCCTTAATATGACCCACGGATAGAACGGCGCTGTCACGGGGAAGCCACGTTTTTTTGAACCACGACCTGGTTCCCGTGTATGGTGCCGTTCTATCCACGGGCACTGGGCCGGGGCTGAAGCACAGGAGGTGGGCCAGCCTGGCCCCCAGTGGGAGGAAGCCCCCGCCCCTCTATGACGCGGCTCCATTGATTCTAATGGAGCCTCGTCATAGAGGGTAGGGAATTCCCTCCCACCTATGCTCCTGCCCTGGCCCGTCACCCGTGTCGCGGTTCAAAAAACTGACCACAGCAACGGCTTCCCCGTGACAGCACTGATGGTACATCTTTAAATTTCCCTCCATATCCCTATATATCTACATTATCGCTATACACTGCTTGAGAAAGGGTTGTTTATGCCGAAACGTGGCAAACTGCTGTGATATTAAACTTCACTTCACCTTGGATGTGCTGTCTCCTCGTTTCTATTGGTTTTTCTACCAACTTTGGGCCGGTTTGGTGACACGTGCACCCACCTATTACCTGATGATACTTTTCCTGTGCTATTGTACTACAAGTGTGGACTACATTATCGCTATATATACACCTGCCAAAACATTGTTTATGTATGTGGTCTTTAATCTCGCAAAGAGCTGTCAACAATGGGAGGAAAAGAGCGACATGAGGAGAAGGTGGCAAGCTTGCTAAATGAATATATTTTAAAAAATGTTTAACTTGGCAAGACCTACAAGTATAGTTATATTAGCTGAGATGAGAATACCCCTGTATGATCTCTGTAAGGATCAAACTGTTGGATCTGCCTGGTCCTTTTGTTCTAAGGGCCCCATTCGGCCGATTATCGCTCCGTGGAATAGAGACAACGATCAGCCGCTAATCGTGTTATCGGCTGATCGTTTATTGAGGGTCAAACATAAAATCTCGGGCACCTACCGTGCATCATTGCGTGGAATAGCGATGCGCGGCGGGCGACCGACGTTTCCACAAGCACCATAAATTACCTACACATGTTACTGGTCTTCTCCTGCGCTCCTCTTCCTCCCGTTCCCCCACACAGCAGCAGCTTCGGTGCAGCCTGTCTGAGCTGACAGTGTCTGCGGTGGTCCTGGACAGTGATTGGCTAAAAGGGTTTGTCAGCTCAGACAGGCCGCACCGAAGCTGCTTCTGTGTGTGGGACCGGGAGGAAGAGGAGCGCAGGAAAAGTCCTGCAACATGGTTAGATAATGTTTGGTGTTTAACAAGGGCTGCAAGGACATCGGTAACAATGTCCCTGCAGCCCTCGATAAACAATTATCGGGCCGTGGAATAGGCCCAGTAAACGAGTGCCGATCTAGCAGATCAGTGCTCGTTTACATTATTGATCGGGCCCTGGTCGGCCTGTGGAATAGGATCCTAAGAGAGATAAGCCACTGCCAGGGGTGTCTGAGAGCAGTTTTCTCCTCTCTTCCTATTTAGAACACATGTATACCCGGAGAACACATGTACATTCAGCTGAGCAGATGACCCTCAGCCATTCCCCAGCCCAGCATGTTTACTGGGGTTCCTCTACAGGTTTAAAGGCTTACAAGCATACATGAGTTGGGCCGAGTTGGGCCCACTTCTCTCTACCCTCATAGCAACTGCTTCAGGAAGCTTGCATAAATTCATTACGGTGATACAGCATATGATGTCTTTAGGGGGTCGTCCCTGCTCCTGTGCCATTCTAGGGACCCTCTGCTATGTCACTCTATGAGAGCTGCTTCTTCTCGGGCAGACTTAAGCCATTCTTGTATTTCATTGACAGCCATTGATTGGAATGGCTTCTATATAAAGCTACATGGTTGCGGTTGCCCCTAGCAGAATGGGATGTATGGGGGGGGGGGGGGTGCAGAGAGTGGGATAATCCGCTGATCATTGTATTTTGAGAGGGTTTGTCTTGGATGAAAATATCCTTTAATAAAAGTCTTTCGGCAGAAATATATGGATTGGTCATTAGCTTAGAACGACTAGAATAAACCAATCAATATACATATTTTTCTCAGTTTAGGGGAGGGTGATAGTTATGCAGAGAGTATTGTGAAAAGAGTCTGTATAGCTTTATCATAGGGGACAATTGAGTAGTCTGCTCGGCTCCTACCCTGCTGAGCACAGAGGTCACCCATCCTATAGAACCCACCATCCCAGATCCAGTGCTATTATGCAGGGTAGGGGGGGGGTTGGGGGTCAGTCCTTAGGCTGAATACTAAGCAGTCTTTGTTATTTATCATTTAGGTAACAGATGTCTGCGACATGGAGCTGCATCATTCACAGTTAACACACCTCTCTGGAGGGATGCGGGATGCGGTGTGCCAGCATCGCTGATGTGTTTCTCACTGAGCCTGATAATTTATTTCTTGCCGAAACACTGGAAATATCACCCGCTGTGACAAAGAATGCACTTTGTGATACTTTGCCACTTGTTGCAGACAATTCAGTGTTTACAGTTTATTAGGAATAGTTTATTCTGAATGTGAATGTGATAATAAGGCACTTCCATTATGAATCACCTGGATGTAGCAGAGCTGGATTTGTATATAAGATCAACTGTACATTGACCTGATATAGTATACTAAATCTAGACCGGACTCAAGATCATATTATCATCAAATGAGAGTACAGCAGAGCACCACCAATTGTAGACATATGACGTATTATGTACATTCTAGCAATATACCATAGCATTCTAAAATAGGAGTACTCCTTTAAAGGCGTTGTATTATCCCAAATAACCCCTTTAATCCCCAAATACCCTGGAAAACTGCTGATTTTTCTGGAGGATGATTTTTACTGCAGTTGCAGTAGGAATGACAATCCTCCAAGCTGTTGTAAAACCACAATTCCCATTATGCTCAGACAGCTAAAGCTTTGGATTTGGCTGTCCAGGCATGATGGGAAATGTAGCATTGAAACAGCTGGAAAAACAGGGTTGGAGACTCATGATTTAGATTCATAGAAGTGGGTCCTGAGCAGAGGACCCCTCTATGACATCCATATGATAGACATAACAAACAAGTGACTGACCTGACTGACCACTACTAGATATGCAATGGAGTGGACCAGGGATGGGGAAACCTCGGCCTCTCCTGCTGTGCAAAATTACAATTCCCATCATACCTGGACAGCCAAAGCTAACGCTTTGGCTGTCCAAGTATGATGGGAATTGTAATTTTGCAACAGTCGGAGGGTCGAAGCTTCCCCATCCTTGAAGTGGATGAATAAGAATCTTCATAGAGCGGGAAGAGTAGATTGAATCCTTAAGTTCACAGGTCACACATGGTCTTCATTACGTGAAGGAAACCCGAGTTGCAGTTTATAGCAGGACAATTATCCATAGACATCAAAACACCACTGCCACCCAGTTGACAAACAGCCATCATTACAAGTAACAACCAGCGTGCAGCATAACCAGATGTCCCATACATCATACATCTATACATCGTGTGTACTATACATCTATATTACGTAGCTTGTGATGTTCTGTAATGAGAAGCTGTAATTTTTCTAGTCAAGATGAAAGTGCCCCCCCCCATTTAGCTGAGCTCACCGCAGGGGGGTAATGTAGTGAGACCACCAGTCTATTATGGTCCCAGTGAAACTTTTTTCACACGTGTGGTCACTTCGGTGGGGATTACAGAGACAATGAGCTATTGAAGTACTGAGGGCTGGAATAATACGCCTGATGCAGAGATATTCCAAGCTTTTGTGTCCGGATATATAATGGATAACAGCAATGGAAGGTGGGGGCTGAGAAAGCCCAGGATACATTGTGATGGTGGTTAGTGGTACACAATGTTTTCGTTACTTCATACAAGATATGAATTTTCCATTCTTGCTGGAAATTTTGAAACATCGGATGGGTTTGTCTGTCAGTATTCTTAACCAAAACCAGGAGTGGCTTTGGTTAAAACAATTGAGCAGAATTTATAAGTTATTCATTAAAACCCCGGCTGGTTCTGGGCTTAGGAGTCCGGTGGGTGGTCCTGCTCTACAGATGTAACTATCAGTCACTTGTTGGGCCTGCCTACTGGACTCCTAAGTCCAGGTGGAGTAGAGATCTCAGAGAATCATTTTCTTATGACGCTGGCAAATCAGACTGCTTGTTTAACGTGACAGGTTCCCTTTAATTTTATAGCAGTATTATTAAAACTATTTATAGCGTTGTTATTAGATACAGATTTTTTGGGCCGGTGTATGTTGCTATTATTTGAGCACTGTATGGTATGGAGCTGCTACTTAGACACTATACTGTATTATTTGCACTGTTATTTAGGAAATATCCCATATGACACTTGATTCTAATAGCCACTCTTTAAAGAGGTTTTTCCCCAAAAAATCAAAGTAGGAGATCGCAGGGGGGGTCCGACCTCCATACCCCCACTATTGCAGATCTCCGTATCAGGCCCTGACTTCTGTATTATGAATAGAGCCGCATGTACGGCACGTGACCCACGGCTCTATTCATCCTAAGGAATGAAGATCAACGACCCCCATATATACTGTATACGGCAAATATGGGACTAGGTGTATACTAGGTGTGGGAATGTGAGAATAAGTGTGGACGACTTCACAGAGCACAATTTCAGTGCAGAGCCACCACTAAAGAACTTAGGGATTACACAATGCCCATTTAAATCAATGGGTTAGTTCCGTGTGTGTCTTACATGGTCCGATTTTCTGTGTATACCGAAATGATACACAATTTTTTCCCGCTTAATTTAGTTTAATATAAAAGCAATAAAACCAACAAGGTAAATCTACAAATACACTGTATGAATATTTGGAACCAACATTTGGTGCAACAGCCATAGTAAATCTGACTCACTCTGTATTATATATAAGTACACAAGACACAATATAACATTCCAGTTCATAATTTTAAAAGCTTGTTTATTAGCCGTTAGAAATCTGTGTTTAATTTCTTCTTAACTAAGATGCTTCACAGCAGTTATTCATTTTTGTTTTTCCCTTGACAACCTTAGTGTGCGCCCTCATGCAACTTGTCTATTAAATCATAACAATGTGAGCACAGAAGGCTGAAGGTGATCCAGTTAGTTCATATATTTGACACCAGGGAATCTGACGTGTTCTGTACCGAAGGACGAGGTCTGATGTTCTTGCGTCTAATCACATCTTTGTTCTTTAAAAAAAAAAAAAAAAAATTTTGTCTATAAATATGTGATAGAAGTTTTCACAGGTGTTATAACACATCTTAGCAATTGTAACTTTAATAACTATAAAACAGAGTGTTTTTAGGTTCTTTAGTGATGGTCTGGAAGTCCTGGTGATAAAGCCCCTTTAAGCGGTACAGAACAGGGCCTTTCCAGGTACAGGCACAGCATACTGTATGTGCAACCTGCGTACGATAAGGGGGCCGACTCTCTATGAGCAGTTAGAAGCTAATGTTGATTGTTTTAAGGGCCTTTAACACGGGCAGATTATCGTGCAAAAAAAAAAATCGTTAAATTGTTAGATTTTAAGCGATAATCTTCTGACCTCAAAATCATTATAAATCGTTCTCAAGTCTTTCAGTGTGAACACTCATCGCTCACAGTATATAGATACAAATGCAATTACGAATAATTTCTTCTCGTCTAAACACCCGTTGATTAAAACAAAAAATCATCACTTGTCGTTCGCTAAACAAGTGCTTAATGGATTTATCTGTACGTGTAAAAGGACCCTTTAATCTCATGGCTCACAATAACCATCAGATAGGAAGAAATAAGGTGAGTGCTCTGTGATGGACTACTGGAGGGGCCGATAAATGGCTTCTACAAAGTCTGTCTGCCTCTGATCATTCCTTTGTGGTTGTATAATTATTGTTGTAAATGGTCCACTTGGAAAACGGGCCTCCCAAGATGTTACAGTTGGGGCAAATAACTTTGACTATCTTTAGCAGTCGATATTCTGAGGCCTGGGGCCTCAACCTCTACTGGAGATCCCACC
This sequence comes from Dendropsophus ebraccatus, assembly GCF_027789765.1. Classification (NCBI taxonomy): domain Eukaryota; kingdom Metazoa; phylum Chordata; class Amphibia; order Anura; family Hylidae; genus Dendropsophus; species Dendropsophus ebraccatus. Next base: position 87,733,126 of record NC_091462.1, read on the forward strand.
AAGTCAGATTGGGCCAAACTGTGGACTGTCAGTCTGTCCTTCTCCTTCACAGAATCCACATTACCCTAAACTACAAGTATGCAGATGCACAGTTGTATGACTGGTTCAAGTTCTTTTAAAAAGGGCCCTACTTCTTTAGAGTTGTTTTCCAGACATTTTGCGCTGATGGCCGATCTTTAAAATTGGCCATCAATGTCTGATCAGTAATGGGAGCTGCAGTAACCATTTACAGTCTCTGGGCTTCCATAGTCTACTTTTTACCCATCATATTTGGTGGATGTCTTATGGATGGTGTTAGGTATGGGGAAAAACAATACCATAAAGTAATATCTTTCCAGGCACAGAGCTCCACAGATTAAGTAATTTTTGCGTCCCCTTTGTAGAGGTAAGAGAGGGAGTAATCTAACTTGTACCCTTTCAGGTCTTTCAGTACAATAGTAGTAGACTCTCTGTGAAAAATATTATTACCTATTAAATGGAGTCCATTCATTAAAGCATTACTGTCATTCCGAGAAAAAATTAACTTGTACCCTATATACAGGATCACGGGGGGTAAAACCTTCGAACTCCCCAGCAATCTCCGTATCGGCCCCTGGCTTCAGGCGCGTCATACAACTTTTGACGCGTCATACAACATGAAAGAGGTTTTTAGCACCGAGACTTTGAAGGATAGGGGACAAGTAAGAGATCATGGACGAGGGGGGTTTTGACCTCCGAACCCCCGGCGATCTCGGGTATCGGCCCCCAGCTTCTGTGTTATGAATACATCTACGGCCGGTCACGCACCGTACCCATGGCTCTATTTATAACAGAGAAGCCTGGGGCCAATACAGAGATTGCCAGGGGGTTCAGAGGTCAAACCCCAACTTCCCCCTTGATCTCTTACTTGTCCCCTACCCTTCATATCTCAGTGCTGAAACCCTGACCTGTAAAAAACCTTTCTCATGTTGTTTGATGCGTCAAAAGTTTTAAAAGTGAATGTAACACTTTAAATATAAGTGTCATTGTGGGAACCCCAGGCGGTGACTCACAGGAAGTCAATGGTAGCTGACAGGAAAGGATGGCCACCATTGATGGACGTATCAGTCTATATCCCTGTCTATAGTACTATCTCTAGCTCCCTGATGGTAGCCCTGGTATACAGTATATAGTCACTGTATACCCTGCCTGTATCACCCATGTTCACAATGAAATAATCATGTGATGTTCACAAACCCTACATTTCAATACATACAGTACAATGTACATTGCTGTCTTCGTGACATTCCTGTTAAGAAAGTGAAGTTTTCTTAAGAGCTTGATGCAATTTCACTTACCCGGCAATAATTGATTAGTTTTCCTCGGCTTCTGCATTAAAGGATAGAATAACCAGAACCAGCGGCTTCCAGCGTTCCATACCTAACTGTAATGCTATAACCCTTGGCTAAATTAAAAGGATTCTCCATTGCCTATAATAATAGCATATTCAATTGTGTGTCACTGCCGCTGTATAGTGTTTTCTATATAAATCCATACAGGTATTACTATGGATATTCTGTGCACACAGACTTCATTGGTACAAAAAAATGAATGTGCTTATTCATAAACTGACAGCTCCTAGATCTGTGTCCTGGGGTTGGATCTTAGAAGCTTTGAATAGAATAAACCATGTTTCTAAATAGTGGACCACCCCTTTAAGGGTTTTACCTTATTATAGTTTCTTTATTATTATAGTGTTTGGTTGGTAATAAAGAATAAAGTGATTACCCGGTCAGGGCCTTTCCTCTGTGTTTGCTCCTTGGCTGCTTTTAGGCTCACTTCCATGAGAACAGGGCTGTGATTGGTGACTACAGTTTAGTTATAGTGTTTACAGGGAGTCTGAGTAGTCTGAGACACGCCTCCTGTCTCCTCATTGGTTTTGCCTTCCTCAGTCTACTACTATACAGGGTGACCACTGATTGGTTTTGTCTGGACACAGCCCTAGGAGACATGAGAGAGTCATAGTGGCATAGTGGCCTTTTCCCATGCCATCATGACATTGTGAATTTGACACTACGGGGAAGATTTATCAAACTGGCGTAAAGTGGAATTGTCTTAGTTGCCCCTAGCAACCAATCAGATTCCACCTTTTATTTTTTAAAGAACCTGTGAGGAATGAAAAGTGGAATCTGATTGGTTGCTAGAGGCAACTAAGACAATTCTACTTTACGCCACTTTGATAAATCTCCCCCAATATTTCTTCAGTCTAAACAAATCCTGTCATGCTGTGAAATTTGGAAAATGTACAGACGATTGTATGTAAGGCCAGCAGTGAGCATAGGGGGACTCACATAGCATGAGTAAAGATTACATGAAAAATAGGTGATTAAGCTGAAAACAAAGCAAGGACAGCAACAAGATACCCAATAGAACAAGTAAAGGGTAGAGATGAGCGCGACTCAAGCGTGCTCAAATCCGATCACATGGCATTTGAATGCCGGTGGCTGAAGAAGTTGCAGCCCTAGAGAACCTGGGAACACATGGATACCGCCATAGGCATACTAGAGCTGCGCTCATTTCTAGTAAAGAGAAATACACCAACATGATGAACTTAGATTTCCAGTTTGCAGGTGTGCGTTACATGAAACCGATGTTACAAAGTCATAAGACTTTGTAACAAACATAAGATAATAGGTATGTCTCATCAGAAGCCTCAAAATATACTGAACCAACAGATGAGTGGATTTCAAGTGAAGAAACAAAATACAGAAATTAACCATAGTGTCTAGTGGCCATGTGATCCTTCCAAACCCATCCTTTAAAGGGGTACTTTCATATCAACTAGTTTTAGAAAGGTGTATAGATTTGTAATTTACTTCTATTTAGAGGGGTTATCCAGCAAAATCCTTTTCTTTCAAATCAACTGATTTTAGAAAGTTATATAGATTTTTAATTTACCTCTAGTTTAAAATCTCCAGTCTTCCCATACTTATAAGCTGCTTTATGTCCTGCAGGAAGTGGTGTGTTCTTTCTGACACAGTGCTCTCTGCTGCCACCTCTGTCTCAGGCAGGAACTGTCCAGAACAGCAGCAAATCCCCATAGAAAACCTTTCCTGCTCTAGACAGTTCCTGTCTCGGACAAAGATGTCAGCAGAGAGCACTGTATCAGACTGAAAATAAAACATTTTCTGCAGGACATACAGCAGCTAATAAGTATGGGTAGACTTGAGATTTTAAAATAAAAGTAAATTACAAATCTATATAACATTCTGAAACAAGTTTATTTGAAAGAAAAAGATTTTCACTGGAGTACCTCTTTAAAGATCTCACATCTTGCAGTACTTATCAGCTGTTGTATGTCCTGCAGGAAGTGATGTATTCTTTCCAGTCTGACACAGTGCTCTCTGCTGCCACCTCTGTCAATGATGTAAACTGTCCAGAGCTGTAGCAAATCCTCATAGCAAACCTCCTCTGGCAGTTCCTGACATGGACAGAGGTGGCAGCAGAGAGCACTATGTTAGACTGAAAAGAATACACCACTTCCTGTAGGACATACAGCAGCTGATAAGTACTGGAAAACTGGAGATTTTAAAATGAAGTAAATTACAGATCTGTATAACTTTCTGACAACAGTAGCTTTGAAAAAAACAAACAATTTCAGCAGGGTACCCCTTTAAAGGGATATATGGATTAATATATTGCAGGATGCAGAAGTGTCCACCAGTTTACTCCTGTCGTTCATTAAAAGCGTCTGGGGAAAAATTCTCCTGGAAATTGTCATTTTGTTTGGTAACACATTGTGTGTGTTGGCTGACAGTGATAGAATAACACATATGTTAAACGCTTTCATTGAAAATAAGCAAGATTTTACACTCACAGATGATAAATAATTCAGGAAGAAGAAGGAAGTCGGTTTTAAGATAAGCATTGTCACATTGTGCGGTGTTTTGTCTTAGCTGGGGATCTCCATGGTAACGCTGGGCTAAAATCGTGTAGCCACGAGAAGATTTCGTGTCTAGAATAAGGAAATTTCGGAAAGTTTCACAAATAGTTACACTGTTCAACAATAGGGTCATTACAGGGTCAGATCTCCATGTTATCCAACCACCCTTAGGATAGTGTTGCTTCTCCGCCCTAACATTCATATTGGATTGCGTTATTTCTTGACAATGATGCATATACAGACAGGGATTATGGGAAGTACATGTTGGCAGACGTGCTAAAATCGGGTTCAGAGGCCATTGATACTGCAATATTTTAAAGGGATTATCCAGGATTAGAAATAACATGGCTGCTTTTTTCAAGAAACAGCGCCACTCCTGTCCTCACTTTGTGTTTGGTATTGCAGCTCAGTTTTAGTGACATGAATGGAGCAGAGTTGCAATGCCACATTCAATCGTAGGACAAAAGCTGCTATGTTTTTGTAATCCTAGACAATCCCTTTAAGGAAAGTTGCAAGACACAGGGCCCAGTCTCCCAACTTAGGCGCCATAAGGCTAACTTGTGACTCTCCAAAATTACAGAGAGTCAACAGCTTTTTAGGGCATGATGGGGTTTGTAGTTTTGCACCAGCTGGAAAATCCCAAGTTGGGTAATACTGGTCCTCAAGATGGTCCAGGTGCAGGTTTTGCAGAAGTAATACAGACATTAATATGAGCTTGTATTATGGCCAACAACTCCAGGCCTTATGGTATGCTCTAGAGATGACCGCAACTCATACATGCTTGGGTCCGTCCAAGGGTTCGGCGTTTGATTCATCTCTAGTATGCTTATGGGATATGCTCTTGAATACATTGTCAGACTTGCCCACCTGAGGTCCATCTTCTGGTGGGCCCCCAGCTTTAGAACCTGCAGTAACACTGACTGACATGTCTTTTCTCACTGGTTCTCCATTGGTGGGCCCCTAGGATCATTTCTTCTCATGGGCCCCAGATACCCCAGTCCGACACTGCTTGAATGGCACATACATATGCAGTGTTACCGTCTTTCTCTACAAAAATGTAGCAAGAGGGGAGGCTGTTGGGGCATATGTCTGGGCTGTATACATACCTCCCAAGTGTCCCTCTTTTGGAGGCGCAGTCCCTACTTTTGACCCATGTCCCCCTGTCCCTCTTTGCCCCTTACATGTCCGTCTTTTTGACCTAGGAATTAGATTTGCATTAATAAACTTTCTGCGTTGCTTTAGAAAGTGTCTGGATTCTTACTGTATAATAGACCCAAACTTGCAGATTATTCCATCATGTGGTACACAATGGATCCTAAAAATTGTTATATTCAGATGAATCATGTGACATTATGGACCCTTTCACACATCATTTCACACATGCAGTTCATATAGCCCCATACACACATCTGTAGTTGTTACAGATTTGTTTTGGGGCCATTGTGTGTTCGTGTCACCTATCTGACAGTTGGTCCGTGAAAATGAGGACAGTGGCTATGTTCACAAAACATATATTTTCGTAAAACCATGGCCGTTGTACAATGGCCGCGTTTATTACCAAAATATATGTTACCTTGCTGTCTATGGGATCCCAGCTGGAGCGTATACAAATAGTATACGGTCTGGCCGGGAACCCTAGCGACGCCACAAACAACTGACATGTCGGTTTTCTGCGGCTGCTATTCATTGAATAGCGGCCACAGAAAACCCTGTCAGTGCACACTGTGGAGCGAGTGGCTACGGCTGTACTTTCCATAGTGTGCTGTGGGGAGTTCTGATGCGGGTGCGCATGAATGCGCCTGCATCAGAACTCTGCGGCTGCAAAGATCATCCGGCCGTGACCCGGCCGGTCCAATACGCGGTCTGCACATAGCCTGTTACTGAAACATATTCATAATCCTGTCCATAGTTGCAGGTCCGTAATTACAGACAGGGTTTGTGTGAATGGGACCTAAGGATACAGTCACACATACATACATACATATACAGGATCTTATGCAGATTTGAAGATATTATTGTAACTTAGTGTATCAATCTGCAGCACACCCTGTATGTGGGAATGCATCCTTGAATTAAAAAGTATAGAAATGTCTGTAAAATTTTCTAGAGTAATCCACAAGTGTCCCTCTTTGGCCGTCGAAAAAGTTGGGAGATATGTGTACTGTAGAGTAGAGTGAATTGCATCATTGCCCTGGATTAAGGAGAATCTATCCAAGTGTATTTCTGGCAGATGTGCAGAGTCTGTGTATGAACCAGATGGCTCAGGATGGACAGAACCATGGGGCCTACTACCACCTGTGTGACAATGGGTTAAAATGCCAAGAGACACTAGTAATAATATGTGTGGAGTGCAGAGAAGTTTTGTAAAGGTTGATGATGTTTCCCTTCCATTGTTTTCATTGCTAATTATCGGTCTGAGATTTGAGACTTGTAATCTGTGCGGTTATTACTGACTGTCTGGGTAACAGTCTCAGGAAACCGCATGGTCTGGAATATAATCATCACACATTACAGTGTAAATTATTTATTAGAAGATTGTTAAGGAGAATGAGGTTTATAGTTGGATGTAATACAAGTCTGCAAGTGGCTGCTTTTATTAAGCCATTTATTAAGGAGCCAGGTTATCCCATACTGGCTGATGCATGGTGTCACATAGTAAGCACTTAAAGGGGTTATTCAGCAGAAAGTGGCTGTTTTTATTTTCTTAAACAGCGTCATTCCTGTTGAATGTCACTGTCAGGTATTGTAGTGTAGTATCATCCACGTAACGAAGATAAGATGCAGTAACAAAAACAATACATAGACAGAGTAGCGCTATTTCCAGAAAAAAAAAAAATAATTTTTTTCTTTCTTACCTTAGGCAACAATGTCATTTTATCGCAGGCAACCATCATTTGGATAAAAACTTTTGACATGTCCTATGGACCTGTCACAAGTTTTGATAAGTCGGTGGCTGGATATTCAGAATAAGCAGGGAGAAGTGTGAACTAAGTACAGTCATTCCCTACTCTGTCCTTTCCTCTCCAGACAGATGTCTATGGTCCAGTTTACTATCTCACACACAGCAGAGAGAAGCAGCACCTAGCCATGCACATCTCCTCACTCGTTCTATGAATCATAGGGGACTGAACACTATGGTGCCCCTGAAGAGTGGGAAGGGGGCAGGAGTCAGACCCATCTGATATTGATAGCCTATCCTGAGGATAGGCCATGAATTTTATAAGCCTGGATAACCCCTTCAAAAGCTAAGGTTGTATCTCCTGGTTTTTATGTGGCCACATTAAGTGTGCATGATTTATGTGTAATCCTCACACCTCCTTGTCCCATATTATGGGCCTGATTTAATACAAAGAGACATTTTTTCCATATGGAGGACTCTTCCAGAAACTATATTATAAGATAACGTATCTGCCTGGTATGTTAAGTAGGTATGCAGAAAATTCCAGTAAATAGAGAAAGATTACATTGTGCTGTGTGTTCAGTGTGTGAAAAGATACTTGTAAGGAATGGGAATAACTTTACCCTCTAGAGCAGTGATTTTCAACCTTTTTTGAGCCGCGGCACACTTTTTATACTTAAAAAATCCTGGGGCACACCACCAACCAAAATGGCACAAAATGACACTAAAACAGTACATATTATACATATAGTTAATAATATAGATTCTAAATGTATTTATACTCACTCAGTGTGAAACCTGGGCCTGTTTTCTTCTCCCCCCTGCTTCTCTCCCCCATACTTCTCCCCCCTACTTCTCTCCTGTGCTTCTCTCCACCATACTTCTCCCCCCTTCTTCTCTCCTGTGCTTCTCTCCACCATACTTCTCCCCCCTGCTTCTCTCCTGTGCTTCTCTCCCCTGCTTCTCTCCTGTGCTTCTCTCCCCCATGCTTCTCTCCTGTGCTTCTCTCCCCCATGCTTCTCTCCTGTGCTTCTCTCTCCCCTGCTTCTCTCCACCATACTTCTCCCCCCTTCTTCTCTCCTGTGCTTCTCTCCACCATACTTCTCCCCCCTGCTTCTCTCCTGTGCTTCTCTCCCCCATGCTTCTCTCCTGTGCTTCTCTCCCCCCTGCTTCTCTCCTGTGCTTCTCTCCCCCATGCTTCTCTCCTGTGCTTCTCTCCCCCATGCTTCTCTCCTGTGCTTCTCTCCCCTGTGCTTCTCTCCTGTGCTTTTCTCCACCATACTTCTCTCCCCCTTGCTTCTCTCCCCTGTTTCTCCCCCATCCCCAGGTTTCTCTCAGGTTTTCTCCTGTTTCACAGGGGCACCATAGTTTGGGGAACTTTCCCGTGGCACACCCGACCATGTGTAGCAGCACACTAGTGTGCCACGGCACACTGGTTGAAAATCACTGCTCTAGAGAAAGCTGTAAGTGGTACATGGTGACTCTCTCCATCTAACCTCATTGTAGAGAAGTGTCTGGTGACAGGTGAAGTGGTGTTGTGACAGAATATAGTACTTTATCTGTAGTACATAATGGGAGAACAGGTCATAGATACTGTAGAATACACTTTGGGTATGCCTACACTACGGAATCCCAGTGGATCACCCACCGTGGATTCCGCAGCTCGCAGATGTGCACATCTCTGCTGGTCCCATAGGCGCATTCTTTGGGCAGATGGTGGAATCTGACAAACCATAGAATGAAGCCTATAGGACCAGCGGAGATGCGAGCGGGGGCGAGCTGTGGAATTCACGGCGGGTGATCTGCCAGGATTCCATAGTTTGGACAATTGTCCTATATGTCAGACCACACCTTCCTTACCTACCACTCGTTTAGGCTCCTATTAGACAAAGCAATTTTTCATTTTATCCAATTAACAATAGCAAAGGAGCGCTTTTGCGAACAACCTGAAATCATTCACATGAATACACAGAACTATAGTGTGAAGGTGGGTGGGTGGCTTATAGGGTAGGTGAGTTCTGGGGTATAACAATACATAATAATAATAAAAAAAAAAACAAAAAAAAAAAAACTATAGACCTTGTAAAGGGGTTTCCTGCAGTCAGCTATGCATGGGATAGGAGATAAATATTAGATTGTTGTCCATCTGACTCCCACCACCACCATTGGGACCTACACATTTTAGTAGGTATTTGTAGGGATCACAGTTTTTGTCTTTTTGCCTGTAGGACCCTCCAGTTATCTGTTGATGGGCGATGCCTGTTATCTCTAAGGAAATCCGTCACAGCTACAGTATCTTAACGCACTTGCTGCATGATCCATAAGATGCACAGTTAACTCTGTATTACTTCATTATCAAGCCTTTGAAGAAAATCTTTTAAGATGTGAACTGTATGGTTTTTCTATTTGTTGTAACATCAGCTACAGCCCATTATAAAAAACAAAACCCACAGTTCTCAGTATTCTGCCCTAGACACACTGATGAAAGCTGATATCTTGTCAGCGGCATCGGATAATACCCGTGCTTTGTTTGCACTATTGTGCTACACAATTCATTTAGGTTGATGTTTTGTTCTGTGTAATTTACTTTAATACATTTGTTTTCATTGCTGTCGTATAGATAGCCATCAGATCAGATATTAACAGTACATGTAAAAGGACTAGAGATGAGCGAACCTGGAGCATGCGCGAGTCCATCCGAACCCGAACTTTCGGCATTTGATTAGCGGTGGCTGCTGAAGTTGGATAAAGCCCTAAGGCTATGTGGAAAACATGGATATAGTCATTGGCTGTATCCATGTTTTCCAGACAATCTTAGAGCTTTATCCAAGTTCAGCAGCCCCAGCTAATCAAATGCCGATCGTTCGGGTTCGGATCGACTCAAACCCAAACCCGGTTCGCTCATCTCTAAAAAGGACTGATAAACCTAAACTGCGGCTTATAAAAAGTGACATCAGAACTGGCAATATGTGTTTGTTTAAGGGCGGAGGTGCTACCTTCAATTTCTCCATGGGGCACAATGGCCGCTTACACAAAATCATATACTGTAACGTAATACATAGCATATCCTATCCAATAACTATTCATTTGTATTGTAGAAACATGAAAACCCACCCAGCCGTTGTTCTGCTCCTCTTTTTCGTGGTTGGCTATGGTTCCTCTGAAAACTCCACAACGTCAAGAGGCTGTGGGCTGGACATTTTTCCACGTTATGTATACCTTTGTGATCTGGATGCCATTTGGGGGATCGTTGTGGAAGCCGTGGCCGGAGCGGGTGTCCTTACAACCTTACTTCTTATGTTGATCTTATTGGTAAGACTTCCGTTCATCACAGAGAAAGAGAAGAAAAGCCCATTGGGAATACATTTTCTTTTTCTCCTTGGAACCCTTGGATTGTTTGGCTTAGCTTTTGCGTTCATCATACAAGAAGATGAAGCTATCTGCTCTACCAGAAGGTTCCTGTGGGGCGTCCTGTTTTCCCTTTGTTTCTCATGTCTGCTGGCTCAAGCCTGGAGGATCAGGAAGCTCGTCCGGCATGGCAAGAGCCCATCGGGCTGGCATCTTTTTGGAATGGTTATATGTCTGATGCTGGTTCAAGTCATTATTGCTACTGAATGGATTATCCTGACGGTGGTTAGAGACAAGAAGTTGGCCTGCAGCTATGAGCCAATGGATTTTGTCATGGTTTTAATTTACGTCATGGTCCTCTTGGTGGTTACCTTGGGACTCTCACTTTTTACACTGTGTGGAAAATTTCAGAAATGGAAAAAAAATGGAATATGCCTTATTATTACAACTTTTCTCTCTGTCTTAATATGGGTAGCTTGGATGACTATGTATCTTTATGGTAACAATGAACTAAAGAAAAAGGACCAGTGGAATGACCCCACTTTGGCCATTGCCCTGATATCGAGCGGATGGGTGTTTCTTATCTTCCATGCCATCATAGAGGTCCATTGTACCATTCTACCGCCACCACAGGAAAACACAACAAATTACTTTGACACATCCCAGCCTCGCATGAGAGAAACACCTTTTGAGGAAGATATTCAGCTGCCCCGGAGCTACATGGAAAATAAAGCTTTTTCTATGGATGAACATAATGCAGGTAAGAGGGACAGTTCACTTATATATGATATTATGAAGACTGTTCAGTGGAAACGTATTGCATTACTTCTGTTACACGGACAGACCCATTCCTGGTGCAAACACCAACCAAGTAGAAAGGTGATCACTGTTGAAATTTAGTGGATGGTCATCATTTAATGGCAAGTATTTACCATTATTTTAAGACAACGTCCGGTGGTGTTCCTGGTAGGTAGGCCTCTACCTCTTAGTAACCTCTTCAGTAGTAAGCCCACTAGTATGTTGTATACCCCATGTAGGCACTCCAGTGTAGGTAATCACCCCCTTGTAGTTATACACACACACACGCACCCCCCATGTAGTCATCTCCCATGGTAGAAAGCCCCATTCCATAGGCATCTCCTCTTGTAGTTTCCTACCTCCAAATATATATATATCCTTCCTCTGCCTGCTTTGAGCGCACAAGTGAGGTCACTCGTGCGCCAGAGCACTGGGGGAGCAATGCGCTCTTGTGACCAGAGGCTCCAGAGACAAGAGTGATTGGCAGGGTCGGAAGCCATTGACTCCTGACCCTGTCAATCAAAGCGCAAAAGTGCTCATCAGGATGTCTTTTCCCATGGCTATGGCACATGCTTAATAGAAGAAACAAGTATCAGAGACCAGAGATCTGGGCCCGGGGCAGTATGAGAATCCAGGGGATGGGGGGGGGGGACCAAGAATACCACCACAGAGGTGGCACAAATACATTGCTGATGTGTATAAGGCTTCATAAATAAGCATTGCTTTACAATTCTGGATGCTGTCAGACTTCTTGCCTATTATATTCCTTGGCCTCTTATCGGGCTTTCTGGCGTTCATACATCCTCTGTACCGCGGCATACTGGAGTGATGCTGTTGGACATTACTGCTTTGGCATGCCGCTAGGTCATGTCAATTTGTTGTTCGTTTTCCGCAGGACACTGTAAGTAACACGTGGTCAGTGAGAGGGCTGTTTCAGATTTTGCTCTGGGGGCCATAAACTACAAGCTACACCTCTATTATTGTAAATGAGCATATTCTCTAAGGAAGACTGATACAGGTGTACAATGGATTCTACCAGAAGGTGCATTATAGCAGCATATTAAGTGTTACTAGTCCAGGACTTTGCGGCTGAGGCTTTTATCTTCTTTGCCTTCAGACTTTTACCCTCAAGAACATTCAGAACTGTCCATTTAATTTGTAGCTCATAATAGAAATCATTTGATGTGCATTAAAACTGACAGACAAAATCATTACTGCAATTCCACCAGTACAGTGTGTCTCCAGGAGTCTGCAAACTACGATCCAATATTCTGAAGGGTATTTCTAAAAGCACTCCCACTCCACTCCCTGTATATAGATTTTTTTGTACCTTTTTTAAAGGATTACTAAAAAAAAACTTCTGTTAGATGTAAGTACTAAGATTGCTTTTAAGCCTGCTTTTCTGTAATACTTGGTATTATTACTTATAATCACCTATTAGCTTCTTAAAGGACAAGTGCCATGAAAACCTTTTTCCCAGTAATTGAAGCACATTGCAAAGTTATATAACTCTGTAATATGCTTCAATCACCTATCTGCCTTCCTTCCCTGTCTTTTCCCCCCCCTCCACCCCCCACCAGGAAGTGTCCTAACTCACACAGACCTAATGACTGTAGTCACCATCACCAAGCTCTTCTCTCAGCTCCTTCTCCTGTTATACTAGCCTCCCCCCTCCCCTGCCTTGTCAGGTGACTCAGCTTGCTCAGCTCCCATTGGCTGAACAACTGAAAGCCATCACTTGTCACATGTCACTTGCTTATCTTCCCTCCGACTGACTCCGGCACATAGGCAGCTCCCCCCTGCCCTCATACCCTCTCTCCTGCTGCCGTGGACTCAGTGAGTGATTGAGTCATGTCACTAGAGAAGATAAGCAAGTGACAATCGGAGCTGAGTCACCTGACAAGGAGGGGGGGGGGCTGGTGTAACAGGACCTAGAGCAGCCCTCCTGCTGATGACTCATCCTCACAAGGAGGAGCTGCCTGGTGACGACAGTAATTAGGTCTGTGTGAGTTAGGACACTTCCTGGTGGGGGGTGGAGGGGGGAAAAGACAGGGAAGGGAGGCAGATAGGTGATTGAAGCATATTACAGAGTTATATAACTTTGTAATTTGCTTCAATTACTGGGAAAAAGTATTTCATGGCACTTGTCCTTTAATTCTGCATCAAGCCACTAGAGTGGACAGAAAGGGTAGTGTCGGCCTGTCTGCTGTTCCCATCTCTTGTAGGAGAGAAAAATTGGTTGAATGTCTGCTCTTATGGTGCATTTACACAGACAGATTTATCTGACAGATTTTTAAAGTCGATGCCAGGAATGGATTTGAAAGGAGGAGAAATTTTAAGGGCCTATTACAACAAACGATTATCGGCCAATAATAGTTCAGTGTAATAGATCCTGTTAAAAAGCAACTATGAGCCGACATGCATGATGTCGGCTGATCCTTGTCTTTCAACATTAAAAAAAAAGAACAATAGCAACAGTGTGTTGGCCAATGCTTCTCTTATGGGCTCCCCTCCCTTAGCTCAACTGTTCTGACTGTAAAATTCTAACTGTAAAATTTTGAAAAAGAAACAAAAAACACTGGTGACAAGCCACACCCACGATAGGCCACACCCCATTGAGACCACACCCACAATAAGCCACACCTCTTGTTTTCCCAGTGTCCCTGGAAAAAGTTTTCAAATGTTGGTAACTATGTAGCATACCATTTGTAATAACTTTGTGGCCCCTTCATATTCAGAATTGTTGGAGCCCCACCAATGAGAAAAGCATGGCATATCCTAGCTACCCCCACTCTCTATGATGGAAAACTCTTTGTAGTTTATTATGAATGCTATTTCAGTTATATGATACCGGGTTCACTTTAAGGCGTTACTTAAAGGAATTTCTTTGCTTGTCAATGATAGGAAAGTCTTGTGGTTAATCCATAAAGGCTATGGGTGTAATTGATTGAGCAAAGGGTGAATGCTTCTCCTTCAGCTGCTAAGTAACTGTATACTTCCATAAAGCTAATCTATGTGTTTGCTCTGTTTCATGAAGCCATGAGGTCTGGGGGATTTCGCAATGGAAGTTTAGGAAGCAGGCCCAGTGCGCCCTTCAGAAGCAACGTGTATCAGCCTACTGAGATGGCGGTGGTCCTGAACGGTGGAACAGTAAGTATTGAGACAACACATTGCTTCAATAAAGTCACAGTAAAGTAGAAAGACGGAAATCCTTGTGCAGTATAGCAACTAGTTCTACCAGAAACACTTCAATAGCTGCCAGGACTGATAAAGCAAATATTCCCACATGACCATCATATTACAGTTGTGTACACAAAAGATCTACTGAATAAGATGAGCAGTTCTGTATATACATTACATTACTTATCTTGTGGTAATCCCAAGTCAGTCTGTATTATACAAGTGTAGCTGGCCCTGGACCCCAATGTACAACCTGTAACAAAGCCCCCACCTACCACACGATATATATAATACTTTATCATTTGTATATAACCCTATAAGACCCTTCATGCACCAGGGCTTCAGTAAGACTGTTTACTCTGCACCCCTTATAGCCCGGCTCTATAGTCTATACTCCTCCACTGCTGCATTCATAATTCTGCAGGCCTCAAAAGTGACATGTTTACCTGAGGCAAGTAACTTCTTGTAGATAAATCTACCTTTGGAGGATGCCCCAAAAATGAGCACATGTATAGGTTTAGCTGGGATATTAAGGGGGTGTCTGTCAGCAGAATTCTGAATGCAGCTCTGGGTTATTAATAAAGACCTATGCAAGATAAGTAAAGCAAAGTATTTTCAGTGTAAAATGGGGAAGTATTTAGAATTAGAGCTTATGCATACCACTGTATTACTGAGCACAATATGGAATGGTGCTGTGTATTGCGGTCAATATGCAAAATCATGTTAGGAAATCCAAGTTCAGTTTTTCCACTTTTCTCAGTGTTTCGGATAATTAAAATATATATATATATATATATATATATATATATATATATATATATATATAGTATATATATATATTCTTCAATTGTTCTTTTCCTATACATGGAAATTGCAGAAATCCAGGTACTTCTGAAATGCTCCAATTTACTTGAATGGAAAAGATTCTCAGTCGCAGAAGTTATGGCAACAGATCTGCAACATCTGAATCCCTAGCCAAAACGTACTCATTACTTGTATCACTGGTAATATAGTATAGTAGTACAATGCAATCAGACTCTTTATAGTGAGCACTTATATCACTGCTGATCTATTTTACATGAAATAACGCTTCTGCCGTTTACATGATTTTACTCATCACCAAAACAGATCAATCATTTCTCAGTGAGCGGCAGGGGTTACATCCTCTGGGTGAAGACGCATTAGACAGCTTGTTGCAGGGATGATTTGTACCGGGCTTAGTAGTCATTAGCCTCTCTCCCTCTCAGGAAACAATGGTTGGATATCCCTATAAGCTTTTAATGAGATCTTCCTGTCTGTGGTCATCGCACATCACGCAGTGTTAATCATATACCATTCATTGCACATAACTAACACACTGATCAGGTATATGATTCATTCCCAATACCCATCTCTCACCCATGAGCACATGGAATCATCATCAATCTTACCCTGTAAATGGTTTTATGTACTATGGTATAATTGGGTAAATGCGTTGAAATCCACACAATTTCACGGAATCTAAGGAAAACTTTTCTAAAAACTTTTCTAAAAACTCAAATTTTTATCATCCATGTCCAGGTGCCACTTTACTATGTCAGGCACTCATTATTTTTTACCCCCTTAACCCCATTTTCCCTTCTACCATAGTAGCCCTATGGTAACTAAGGCCTTGACTATCAGTTGGGTGGTCACCATTGCTCAGATTGGGGAGAGTGCTTAGGTTGACCCTCTGTTGGCAGCTGAGCAGTGGTGACCACCCTCTTGTCAGTCCATAGATTGCAATGATGTCCATAGACCAGTGATCAGTTGTCAGTGAAGCATAAACCTGAGTGTGAGCATGCTTCCCATTGAGAACTAAGCACTAGAGACCACCCAGTTGACAGTCTATGCCGTCAGTAACATATTGGACACCAACTACTGCTGTATAGAATGTGGAGACTAGAAAGACAATTGGTGAAGCAGCGTCCAGACATGGATGATCAGAGCTGAAGGCTTTTAAGGATACCTTGGCTCTTTTTGTATGGAGTTGTCCAGGACTCGATTTAGGTTGCTTTCACATGTACCGTATCACTTCCTTTTTTATCACTGCATTTTTGGTGCAATTTTTACATGCGTGTTTTGATTTTCACATGATTTTCATGTGAAAATCAAAACGCGCATGTAAAAATCGCCCCAAAAACGCAGCGTTAAAAACGCAGCGATACGGTACGTGTGAAGCTACCCAAAAGGGTCTTTTTTCTCCAAAAACCACAACCATTTGTCCATGGGCTTGGGCTGGTATCGCAGCTCCTCCCATTGTATAACCCATGTAACTACAACTTAAAATGGTTTCATTTGTACCCTATTGGATTTGATATGACATATCTCTTATAAACCGTCTGATAAGTGCAGCTCCCAATAGCAGTATACAATATACCTGGCAAGGAGAAGGCCTATACTGCCCTCCATTAGGGAGTAGTGCATTGCATTCCCACAGCAAAAAAAACAAAAAAACTACCACAGAGGCGGCCATTTTGTATTATGTTACCTTTACTTTACCATTGTTCAGCACTAATGGCACCACATAATTGGTATCACCACACCCCATGTTGTCCAGTGTTCTGGACATGGAGAGGTAAACAGTTAGCCAGTATCTGTCACTGTAACGGTATCAAGTTGGACACCGCTTGTTGGATGGAGTCCTTCACCTTGACCAGAGTAGCATTCATTAGAGTGTTGTCTATGGCATTCAGTTGGAGGGAAGTGAAGGAAAAGTGGAGAAGCAGAGGAAAGGGAGGGTTGATATCCATCCGTTATGCCGTGGAGTTATTACTCCTTTCGTCCTGCTGTATCCTGGGTAGTAATATACTTTATAAATGACCAGCAGAGCATAACAACATCTGCTGGGCAGTATAATATGGAGGAAGAAGGCCAGGAGAACATTCATGGGACTGTAAGATCTGTAGGAGAACCGAAAACCAGTATGGAGCATGGAGCAGCAGTGCACATGCAAGACTGGGTTCCTTATGTCTTGAAATTGGGTGGTTGGACCCCTGTGATCAGTTAGTTATCCCCTATCCTGTGCGAAGGGAATATCTATGTCAGCTGGAACACCCCGATGTTCCTTAGCTTATGGTTTTCCAACCTGCTGCCATCCAGCCGTAACAAAACTACAGTTCCCATCATGCCTGGACAACCAAAAGCTTGAGCAACAGCCATAGGGCCGGAGGCTGACCACCCATGCACTAGACTGGAGTGAAATGCTTGCCTAGCTGTGTCCCACTACAAGCTATTGTAAGCCTGAAAATATACTCATTGACAAAAAATAATATGCACCCAGATAGAAATGTCAGATTGCTAAAAAACTCAGCATGTAGTTATGTATTAAGTAGACATGTAAATGATTACTGGTGTGATCTGGTTAGACGCTAAATAATGTGAAAAAAAAAGTGATTTCTTCAATGCTCTAAATGGGTACTCTGGTGCCAGAAAGTTATACAGATTTTAAAATTACTTCTATTTAAAAATCTCAAGTCAATCTTCAAGTACTTATCAGCTGCTGTATGTCCTGCAGGAAGTGGTGTACTCTTTTCAGTCTAACACAGTGCTCTCTGCTTCCACCTCTGTCCATGTCCAGGAACTGACTAATGCAACAGAGGTTTTCTATGTGGATTTGCTACTGCTCTGGACAGTTCCTCTCACAAATACAGAGCAGAGAGCATTGTGTCAGACTGGAAGGAATACACCACTTCCTGCAGGACATACAGCAGCTGTTAAGTACTGGAGGGGACTTGAGAATTTTAAATAGAAGTAATTTAGAAATCTGTATAACTTTCTGACACCAGTTAATTTAAAAAATATTTTTTTCCTCTGGAGTACCCCTTTAAAAGTGCTCTCAGAGGCTACTGTTGGGTAGTATAGCTCAAAGGGACTGCTAGAGATGCCACTATGACACACTTGTCAACATTTTGGCCAGTTTACAGGCTTTGAGAGGACGTGCATCGCCTACTATCCAGGCCATTCTGACCAAGCATATAAGAAGAGTTGTGAGCAGCTAGCAATGTGAGGGCACACACGCAGCAAACAGGCTCTGGATGGCATGGACAGACCAACGGTAGAGAGGATCATTTTCAACCCACCATTGCCTTAATTTTCAGTGGTGTCGTAAATGAAAAACTTGGAATCCTATGGTATGGACTGGAACCTTTATTAACAACAAATCCGGATTCTCTTTGGGATTGGACAGTGGTCAGGGTTGAGTATGGAGGCTTCATGTTCAGCGCTTATCCTACCTGTGCTGTGGAGTGATACGCTGCTGTGATGACCTGGGAACCATCAGATACAACAGTCGGTGACCGCTAGTAGTGATACATTATGTGAAGGACATCCCACAGCCACATGTGTTGCCTCTTATGGCTTCCAAAAGGCAAGTTCTAAGTTTTGCAGGAGAAAAATGGTCACCTACACCCAGCTAAGGTTTCCCAGGAATTTATCCGCAAGATTGCAATACTTGTTTGGAAGTTGAAAATTTATGCAACCAGTAGGGACATCAGCTTTGGCAACCTATGAGTGTGTCGGATCTACAGGCCCAGCTACAACATCTGCTGAAGGATGCCATACACAACCTGTATCCTCCATCCCCAGCTGTATCTAATCATGTATCCAGGCTGGAGGCGCCCAACAGCATACTAGAGCCTCCTTTCTATTGTACAATTCTCCCCAATAAACTTCTTCTTTCACACAAATATTGTAATCCCTCACATGTATCATCATTACAGTCACTCATATAAAGTTTTATGTCATTTTAACTCTTTCTTGGTGCCTTATTTTTTTGTCAATGAGTGTAGAAGGATTGACACCATACTTTTACTTTACAGTATGAAGAAAGACTAAAGGGGAACTATCAGCGGGTTAGATGAATGATAGTCCCCTATTGCGCAGGCACAGAGGAGTAAGGTATGTCTCTTACCTTAATCCTCTGCGCAGTTTTCGTGTTGTTAGCAGTGTAATCCTCAGTTTGGGCCATTGTTAGGAGCCCCCCTACTGCCCTGGCGGGCCTGCTCACATGATGGGGGCGGGGCAGTGCTCTTAACTGTTCTCTGGACCAAGGATTACACTGCTAACAGAACAGGAACAGCGCAGAGGAGGAAGGTAAGACACATACCTTCCTCCTCAGAGCCCCATGCGCAATAGGAGGCCATCAGCAGGTTAGAGCCTCTTCCCACAGCACCCAATGGAGCAAGCGGCCGGAGCCGCTCGCTTTACTGTGTGAACTGACAGGGTTTCCTACGGCCGCAATTCACTGAATTGCGGCCGCAGAAAACTGACATGTCAGTTCTTTGCGGGTCCGCATGGGATCCCGGCCGGAGAGTATACGATGTGTATACGCTCTGGCCGGGATCCCATAGAAAGTAAGGGATTGTTCCACCCGGCACAAAGTACGGCCGTTGTTGCTGATGGCAACAACGGCCGTACTTTTACGTAGTGTGAACATAGCCTTAGGCCTGCAAGTCACTGACTAAAAATATCTTGCAAACTTTTTTGCATTTGCATGTTCTTTACATGGCCTTTTATACAGCACTTCTGGTGGTTCTCCTGTATACAGTGTTCAGTGATCTGATGTCTCAGCTTAGTATGCCCTTTGTTATAACATAGGAAGCTGTGGAGTTCTGTTTATTTAGCGTTATTTTATTGAAGTAGATGTAAATAATGAATTCCCAGCTGCATTATGTAGAAAGTGAATGTCAGCTCGGCGTGATGCGCTATTTATTATGGATGCAATCGATTTATCTGTTGCTCCGAGTCAAGGTCACATTACTGACCGGGTGTACAGCGGAATCACTATTGCTGCCTTATGCATTCATTGCACCAAACACCTGGCTGCCCTGCTAAAGGGATTTATAGCTATAAATGATGTATCCGAGAGGAGCCAGTGATGCACAGTGCTAGGGAGAATGAGGGGTCCAGATTCTGCAGCATTAGCCAGCTGTACCACCATGTTATTCCACTAACCACAGACACAAACATGTAGCCATGAAGAGGCAAAAGTTATAATGTTGGCCTGGATTGGTTAGAGTAGCAGTTATACGACCATCTTACAAATGACCCGCTTGGCAAATGCTGAAAACCCGGTGTTTGTTTGCAGTGCAGTTTGGTTGCAGTCTTGGCGACATGAGGTCCCCCCCATTTACATGATCAGTGTTAGAACACCCACCCCCCACCCATCAAAACTTTTAACGTCTCGACAACATACCAACGTTTTTTGAAGGGACAGGTACATTTTTAAAATCGAACCATGGTTTTAGGCGACCGATAACAGAGCATCCTTATCTGAAAGTCAGACATATTTCATTATAATTATCTGGTCATCATCAGATCCAGATATCCATGAGGGTCTGGTTGCACACTTAAAGGGATTGTGTCATTAAGAAAACTGGGTCTAAGCTGATGCATTGTGTGAAATTAAACATATATGCAATGTACAAGCATTTCCGATTGAGCTATAGACTCACTAATCCCCCATGTACCTACTTTATTTTGATTACCTGTTGCCATTGGTTAAGGTGGGCCGGGCATGCGCAGTTTAACTGCAATCTCCAGGAAGTTGGTCTCCATTTAGCATGCAAGAAAGAGGGTTCGGGGAAATTGTGTGCACTGTTGCATAGCAACAGCAGTGTCACAATTCAGAGAGGAAACCAGGAAGTAATTAGAACCTTGGGGGAGAAAAACAGTACATGTACAGTATACTCCTTTACAACTTTGTTTCATGACACAAGCCCTTTCAGCTGGCCATACACAATAGATTCATGTTGACCAAACCAGTGAGAGCAGCTTATCATCTATTGTGTATGGGGGATTTTGGTAGATGTCATATCAGATACGCCATATCCTTTTGTTCTATTGGCAAGATAAACCACTGCCCCATAAATAACTGTCCCATAAGCACGCTCTGCTAGTAGCCTGTACAAAGATTCCCATAGATCTCCAGATTGGCCAGAACCAGCTAAGTGTGTCTTTGGACGTGAAATAGGTGCTATTGTTTTGGGCAAATCTGGATTTTTAGCTTTTGTCACGAGGGTCCTTTTATTTCTTTTAATAAGTTTGTAAGTAAGTCTGTATTCACACTACATTAGGCTATGTTCACACTACGTAAGAGACCGGCCGTTCCGTGACCCGTCCGGGTCACGGAATGGCCAGTCTCTGAGAAGATCATCCTGTCCGGTACTGCAGTACCTTCCAGATGATCTTTAGCGCCGCAGAGTTCTGAAGCAGGCGCATCCGTGCGCACAGGACTCCCCACAGCACAGCCGGAGCTGCTCGCTCCATAGTGTGCAGTGACAGGGTTTTCTGCGGCCGCTATTCACTGAAGACTGACATGTCAGTTGTTTGTGGTGCCTCTAGGGATCCCGGACAGAGTGTATACTATGTGTATACGCTCCGGCTGGGATCCCATAGGCAGCAGTGGCACATATATTTTCATAATAATCACAACCGTTATACAACGGCCATGGTTTTACGAAAATATACGTTGTGTGAACATAGCCTTAGGGTGCCTTCACACCTACCGGATCCGCAGCAGAACTGACTAAATGAATGAACACAGCATTAAATCCGCACTGTAAAATCCGCTGCGGATCCGGTGTGTGTGAAAGCACCCTTAAACAGCGTCAAACAGGTCCCCGTTTACTGTTAAATGGAACCATAGATCTCCATTCACCCAATGTACGCCATTTTGGACGTATGCACCGAGGCTAGCTGGACGGAATAGCACAGACCTGTAGCAGACACTGGCAGACTGTTTACCATGGGGCGAGCCAAAGAGTGGTGCCTGTGAGGCTGGCATGTTACATAATACATGTGCCAATCCCCAGATATTTCTATAGAGATATGGGGGAAGGAACATTAGAACAAGCTCATTGGTATAGGATCTGTAGTCAGACTTTTCCAAGCCCATTACAACCTGCCCATGGTCAGCAGTTATTATTATCCAGAATAATATAGAATGTACCTCACTAGAATAGCGCCTTACTGTGGACACCATACAACCGTATTATATACTCTTATTGCTAATTCTTATATCTGCATAGCGTGACATAGAGGCCAGGATTCTCAGCTATCCATTTGTTGTCCTTATTTCCAGATCCCAACTGCTCCTCCAAGTTACACTGGACGACATCTCTGGTGAAGTGCATATAGGTTCCAGAGAGACAGGTTCCCATCCTCTGGCCCTGTCTATGTGAGGGAGGAATCAGTAGCAGGACACAGCCACACCACACTCAAGAGCTCTGGTAATCCTATCTAATAGGGTTTATCTGTACGTGAACAGCTGTGAACTCTTGAAATAACTACTAAAGAAGGATATTACCACCGCTAACTCGAAGTTGCTCCACACACCCAACAAGATTCACTTTTACAGAACAACAACCGCTTTAAGATGGACAATACCACTTATGAGGGAAGGAGCACCGCCCCGGTGGCCTATATTGTGTGTGCCCGCCGTGTAACCCTAAATCCCAAGCATCACCACAGCTCTTCAGAAATAACACTTGGAAATCCACGGCTTATAAGTTTAGGAGGATATTCTCACCCACCTGAGGAATCCCTGTGATGTTATACATGGGCCTTATGGCTGTATAGAAGATATATGTGTTTAGCAAGACTGTGCAGAACTGTAATATACTTCTAGCTATGGCGCTGTATAAGGTCTTGTGAAATGATCACTTTGCGGTGACTATATACGTGAAGGACAAGTCTTAGAAGGATAAATTTATTAATATAGTTTTAAAATATTTGTCCACACCGTTTGTACCTATGGAAATATCTACCATATACTGATCCTAGGCTACAGTCTGCATTGTAGTCTAGAGCTGTATTCACAATTCTGCCAGCTCTATTTTCCCAGTATGTCTGCGCAGACTTTGTTCTTGTGAGTTGCATTCTAGGAAGGGTCATATTTACCGCCCAACCCTATTGTTCTAGGAGGGATAAGCTGTCGCCACTGCAGTCTGGCTGCTTCTTACTCCTCCCCATAGAGAACGTTTGGCTGTCCTCAATGTTCATGGGTATGTTGAGGTTGGAAGAGATAACATTCAGTAAAAAATAAAAATCCCTGCACTCCATTTATAGGATCTCAGCTAAACTATCATGGGAGGTAAAAATTTGTTTCTTTTATACAATTGAGCAGAATTAAGAATGCAGCTCTGGACTATAATACAGACGTTGTACAATACAATGTATTTAATCAGTTGCTGAATTTTCTATACAGAATTGATCTATAAATCATAAAACTATGCTTGAAGGGGTTTTCCAGGAATTTAGTTTGACAGGGCTTGCACCAATACCAATACAAATCACAAAATGTTAAAGTGACATAGGACTATAATGATCTATTTCAGACGTATGTTTTTAAGTGGAAATGCTCCTTAATATTTTTGCATTAATAATATAACACAAGGACAGGAATTTTTGAATGTTATAATTACTGTAAATAGTAGTTTGTTTTTTTTGTTAACATCTGAATGGATAAGTAGGAGCTATGTCTATGAGATATTTTTAATGTAAACTGGTATTTATTTACGTTGGAATTACGATAAAAACGAGACCCCTGACTATGCTGGTTTACACCTTCGAAACCAGTCTGTAAAGAAGGGAAGGTGACATGACCCTGGGGCCAGGTCCCCACACCAAGGTTTTGTTAACATTTTGGGGAGCCATAGGCAGGTTATTGGCACCATTCTGATTTGTAGGGCCAATAGGAGCCCCCTGGACTGCCCCTATTTATGTCTTGTTTACTAGTTTAACAACCAAAAACTGATGCTAGTAACAACTTACATAAGACAGACAGATCCAATAAATAAAAGCTGACCTCTTGCTGTGGCCTAGATAACATGCCAAGTGGATATAAGCAAATAAATAGAGGAATCTCCCTGGAGGATGATTTTTATACAGTGGGGGATGGGGGCCGAGAATATATTCCATCTATTTTACATCTCGTCATCTTTTTTTTTTTTTACCACGGTTTCATCACATTGAAGTCACACATGATCATTAGATTCACACATGGTCACTCATTCTCCCTGCGTTCCCATGAAGAATATAGTGGTGGATTGTATGACGGTTTCCTTATCCTACATTGTCAGATATTTGTTTATGGCAGGAAAGTAGCTGCCAAGGGCACGGACAGGCTTTGCGGTTGAGGGAGTGAACTGTATCATGTGATGGTTACTGGCAAAAAAAAATGTTGGGGGAAGGGAGGTTAGATAACTGTTGTATGGAATGATAAAAGTGATCGTGGACGAGTCAACTATAAAAGGAAACGATTAAAAAAACAATTTTTTCAAAGGCTGAAGGCCGAACCAGACCATATTCTGCAGATATTATAGAGGAAGGAGATGGATGTACAAGGATGTCCTACACGTCTCAGCTAAAGATGCTTATATACAGAATTGTTGGCCAATTCTCTCAATATCTGTCGTGTATGGGGACAGAATGTTGTGTTGAATTGCCGCATATACAATCCTTTGTTTCTATAGGTGTCTGGCAGCGGGATACAGCATCTTCTCCTTCTTATGGAAATATGCATTGATGCTCAACTAATCTTACTATGCATATTTCTGGAGAATTCAGGAGATAGTTGGTCTCCATTCAAAGTGCTTAAGACTGGTCATAAATATGTGGATAGATATTCGTTGGCAGATCTACATTTGGTGGTTCATGCTAGCAACCTAATGTTTATTAGGTTAGAGGGGTTGTCTGAGTATTTTTTATATATGGCAGTGCTTAGAGGGGACAAAACTAAAAAAAAAAAAACACAATGGGGGAGATTTATCAAACATGGTGTAAAGTAAAACTGGCTCAGTTGCCCCTAGCAACCAATCAGATTCCACCTTTCATTTTCCACAGAGTCTGTGAAGAATGAAAGATGGAATCTGATAGGTTGCTAGGGGCAACTGAGCCAGTTCTACTTCACACCAGTTTGATAAATCTCCCCCACTCTCTTCTGCCTCTGATTCCCCGCCAATGCATTTCCAGTGGTTCTGCCCCCTGCTGCTCTCTGTCTAAACATACTGTAAATGCCTGCTGACCAATAACAGGCCAAGACCAGTTACTGGCTGGGAGGACATCTCCTCCATGTTGAGATGGACAACAGGAAGCTTTGAGCATATTGGGGCAGTAACGCTTGAACGCCATTGGCGGGGGCAGGTGTTGGTTTGGTTTTTTTTGCCCCCCAACCCTGAACACTTGCACATATGAAAATATTTGCTTGAACAACCCCATAAATGTCTATGGGTCCTACTAATTTCAGCCAGATCCACAATCAAGATCAAATGAATAAATGAAGGCCTCCAAAATATCCCCAACACTTTGCTTCTTTCTCTGTATAGAGCTCGGTGAGCTTGTTTATTGGCAAGTCAGTAGAATTAGCTTATGGCTGTCTTATGCATGTTGCCAGCTATATCTGCAGTCTATGGACAAATCCAAAGGTGGGATTTACATGGTGTTAGTTGTTTCCATCCTGGGTACATATTATTGTCCCATCAAAAAGGGGATGCCAACATATACCGCAGCGCCTGGCAACAGGCCCATTCACTTTATTGCCTGAATGTGGTTAGCCACTACTACATTCAGCCCATATCCCCCATGTATACCTTTTTTTGACAGGATGCCAACATATACCGCTAAGTGAACCCAGCCATAGATATATATGTCTCCATCAGGGATCAGGTTATGTGACTTTTCCTATGTCTAACACAGACAATTGTGATATTATTATAATAAGGAACTTACACGATCCCCTAATGTATTTTCATATAGTAATTTAGGGTAAAACTTCACATCTGGAGCCAAACTAACACACGTGAACGCTCCATTGCACAACGACAATGAGGTAATTTTTTTCCTATAATTTATAAGTGTTTGTGCTGTTTTAGTGAACATTAGAGGATGGAAGGGATGGGGCACCAGGTTACCCTGCTTTTACAAGCCCTTGTATTTTTTGTACTTTTTCTTCAGAATAAACCTGGCACTATTTTATTAACTTAAAAACTTAGAAAAACATGGCCGCTTTCTTCCAGAAACTGAACCTCTCCTGTCCTTAGGTTGGATGTGGTTTTGCAGCTCATTTCCATTGAAGTGAATGGAGATGAATTGTAATACCACACACAACCTGAGGACAGGGGGGGCACTGTTTTTGCAAAAAAAAAGTGTCTCTGCTTTTTCTAACCCCTTAAATTTTCAGACGTCTGGCATGTCATAGAGAGATCTCAGAAGTTGTGATTGGTGACGTCCCGCTACTGAGAAGTTGTGATTGGTGATAGAGATGAGTGGACTGTTCGAACTGTTCGGCCGCATAGTTGCGCTCTCGGGAATATGCGGCCAGGATATTCCAGGGAATCCATGGTGAATTCCCTGGAATATCCTGGCTGCATATTCGGGGGATCGCAACTATGTGGCCGGGATCTCAGGCATAATGAGAGAGCGCCGATGCCGTCCGACCATAAGTCCGGCGGTCCGCTCATCTCTAATTGGTAACGTCCTGCTACTTGCTAGAACAAAGAGACAGAAGGACTTGCCTAAGTGCTGCATCTCTTTAGTTTTGCTTGGCGTTCCTCAGAATACTAAGCACGCATTGCATGAATGCGGTGACATCTATGAGACTCTCACACAGTTCGTTCTCTTCTCGGCTTCCTTTGTCTCATGACATGTCAGAAGTTTTTACAATGACACAAGTAGCCATCCAGTTGTCCAGTATCCACTTTTACGATTAGAGGAGATCAAGCTTGTATATCTCCTGGATATAGGCACATAATTTGGCTATTATATAGCTGTATACAACATATGGTATGACGGCATTAATGTAGGTGCCTTATAAAGGACTCATGATCCCCGGCACACGTACGTTAATGGCCATATATTCAGTAGCACTTAAAGTTACCCAAAGATGAAGACATTGCTTGCACTATAAATTCCCTGCTGCTCAGTGCCTAATAGGGACGGTCCGAACCGAGTTCGGTTCGGGTTCGTACGAACCCGAACTCTCGGTAATGATTCCCGCTGTCTGCCCGCTCCGTGCAGCGGGCGGATCCAGCGGGAGGACCGCCTGGAAAACTGGGATATAGCCATAGGCTGTATCCCAGTTTTCCAGGCGGTCCTCCCGCTGTATCTGCCCGCTCCACGTAGCGGGCAGACAGCGGGAATCTGATGCCAAGCATTCAGGTTCATAAGAACCCGAACCTCGGAGGGTTCGGACCATCCCTAAGTGCCTATATTATCTCCTTAAACTATACTTCCATAAGTTTCATCACTGAAGTTCTGAAAGGAAGAACAGAGAAAGTATCAATAATGTCGTTTTTCCTATGATGCCACCAGAAATTGTGACATCCGCCTGAAATGTTAGTAAAGAATACATTATACAAGCTACAATTAGGCTCCATTCACATGGAGTAAAACTAGTGGAATTCCGTGGTGGAATCCCGCCAGCCTCCGTGTCATAATGACAGTCTATGGGAGGCTTGCGCACCTCCTCTCTCCACGCTGAAGAATGGACATGTCTATTCTTTAGCCCAGAGAGACACGGAGAGAGGAGGCGTGCAAGCCTCCCATAGACTGTCATTATGACACGGAGGCTGGTGGGATTCCGCCGCGGAATTAGACCAGTTTTACTCCGTGTGAACGCTGCCTTCAATAAACTCCGATAACAGTCCTCCGTTAATACAGTAGGTAATGGAACCTTACTACTTGTTCTTAGTGCTAGTCCCAGTGGTCAGACACTTCTTACCTATTCTGTGAATACATGATGACTTTTCATTATTTAATTATTGGAAAATTCATTTAAGTATAAAGCTTGTAATAGAAATAGGATGATATGGAATGCATTATTCCATATAGTAGAAAATATGTGCCATACATACATAAGCTTATAATGACAATTGTGCATACATAGTAATGTATTCTAGGTATAATTTATACATGTGCATGTATGGGAAAAGCTATAAGCCACAGTGACCCTGGCAGTGCCTAGTGGTGTGATCACTAATAATCGTTCATTCTTTCCTGGAATGTAATTATAGTCTATGGCCAAACTATGGAATATTGCTTTACGACCTGTGATCATAAGGTAAAAAGCAATAGACTAGAATAAGATTCCTAAAAGTTCTGACTGCTGGCCTGTAAGTTCAGTATGATTAGAAATCTATCCATGTAGCATTGGCCGTATTCTCCTGCAGTAAATCCTGACTATAAACACTGGCTACAAGGAAATACATTTCAGTTTTTGGTTGCCAATTTCCCATAAAATGATGGTTGAATGTGTTTGTATTATATTTTTTAATGTTTGATGTGAATATTTGCATAGCGTAATGTTGTGACTGTCACTGCACCTGCCCTGAATCGGTAGCGAACCATTATTCTCCTCCTACTGCACCACCTGCTTTTACCATACTCTGGTTAAGGGTAGAGATGATCGAACATCGGGATTTTGCAGGTTCGAGCAAAATCGAACCTTCTCAAACCTGCAGCATTTGATTCCTGATGCCTTCCCGTTCCGTGGGGAAGGAGGAGACAGCCCGAGTACTGCCTGGAACTAGGTAATAGGCTGTATCCCGGAATTCAAGGTGGTACTTAAGCTGTCTCCTCCTTTCCCATGGAAGGGGAAGGCATCGGGAATCAAATGCTGCAGGTTCGAGAAGGTTTGAGTTCCCTCGAACCAGCAAAATCCCGAAGTTCGTTCATCTCTAGTTAAGGGGGCTGTATCGCCAGTATAAACCATGGCTTCTGTTTAGTTGGGATTTGCATTTCCAGGCTGATCGGTGGGGTGCAGTTGTAAATGTAGATTCATTTAATGATGGTCTTATTGGTTGTACCCCCCAAAAAAATATCAGTAAGAAAGAACTAAAAAGAATAGTCCACTAAATGTTTTGCACCAGCACCATAAACCTGAATTGGCCCGGAATGTCCCTTTTGCTTCATATAGGGAGAGCATTACCATTAAAAGTAAGTTTAAAGGGTAATTGTCATCATGTTTCCTCACTGGATCGGTGTGCAGTCACTCCTGCTGCTGGAGGTTCAGTGACTATGGATACAACTATGTCTGGTCAGTCCTGTGCACAGCCTTACTCTGATCCAATAGGGCTTGTGCACAGAACTGACCCGGCATGGTTGTATCCATTGTTACCTGAACTTTTAGTGTTAGGAACCACTGCATGCCAATCGGGTGAGGAAACAGGTACCCTTCAAAGTTACAAGGCTGTGAAAGGCAAAGTTGTCACCTGACAAAACTTGTAGAAAAAAAGGTAGTTAAAAGATTGACACATTTACTGGTGTAGGAAATAAGAGAAAACGATTGTGGAGATAACAGCTGGATACTGCTAGAACACAGAAACCATACTGTAGCAGCAAATACAAGGAGACACCTAGCTTTTTCACATTGTAAAAGCAGGAAATATAGACAAACAATGTGAGATAGATCAGGTTGTACATGTCTAGTAAAAGAGGTTCTCCATGTTGGTCAGTGTCTACTTGTTATATGGTTCTTCCACAATAAGTTGATCACAAAGAATCTCCCCTGCCAAAACCAGAGAGATCAGCTGTTATCTGTCAGGAAATATGGCAGTAGTTGTATAATTTCGCTGCAGCGCCACTACAGGTCAAATGTAGCAGTACAAGGTGTCTACTAATGTATTGTATGTGTAGTGCAGGACAGGAACAACAGGAGTGAGAGACTGGGCACTACTGAACCCAGAATATTCTGTGCTTACAGGTAAGTAACCTAGACACAGCTGGAAGCACTTAAGTGGTGCTCACGTCCAGGACCATACAAGAATCCAACATGTGAATAGAAACAAGAAGACCGGCACTCACCAGATAGCTTGAATCCTGGTCTTTATTCCATAACTAAATACAAAACAGGATCTGCTGGGAGAGGGAGCATGGTCTCAACATCCACCGCTACGCATGTTTCGTGTTGCAATAACTCTGTCCAGTGAGACTTCCCTTCAGCGTCTCACTTCAGCTTGACAAAGTGTTATTGCAACACGAAACGTGTGTCGAGGTGGACGCTGAGACCATGCTCCCTCTCCCAGCATATCCTGTTTTGTATTTAGTTATGGAATAAAGACAAGACTTCACGCTATCTGGTGAGTGCCCGTCTTCTTGTTTCTATTCCCATGTTGGTAGTGTAGGACAGGTCCCCCTGAGCAAGAGCCCTGAACCCCAGTTATTAGCTCCCTAAGGGTATATTGGTCCTTGTGTATATAAAAATGGGTTTGCTTAATTGGACAACCACTTTAATTCAACAGGGTTTCATACTTTTCAAATGTTCTTGTGTCATTTACACGTCGGTACATTGTATGTGAGTGAGTGGGGACCCTCTTCTGATGCCTGACAGTGGTTCCTCGTACCTCTTTTTCTAGTTTTTTTTTTCTGTAACTTAAGGTGCGTTTACACGTAACGATTATCATGCGAATTTGTGCGATAACGATCGAATTCTAACGATAATCGTACGTGTAAACGCAGCGAACAATCAAACGACGAACGAGAATTCATTTTGATCTTTCAACATGTTATCAAATCGTCGTTCGCAAAAAAATTGCAGATTTAACCAATGTGTGAGATAGGCTTAAGCGATCGCAAAACGATTTTCCGTACAATATATCGTACCGTCTAAACACTGATCGTTATGAAAAAAAAATCGTTACTCCGACATCGTTAATCGTACGATCGGGCCAATTATCGTTTCGTGTAAACGCACCTTTAGTATCTCCAATTTCCGAATCTATTGTTTTTATAAGCATTGGGAATGGACATGCATTTTGATAACACAATGAAAATGCTGGCTTTTTCTAGCAGCCATTAATTGAGGAGGAAATCCTCATCCACAAAGGCTCCAGCCATTTACCACCTGCCAGGTCATGTTAGCAGACCTGAATGCCTACTCAATGTGGCACAATTACTGGCATTGGAGACTGGGATATTAAGAATAGATCTTTTGTGTTGCTGCTATATATCAGATTGATAGAAACAGAGCCGTAAACATTAGGATTTGTGGTCTCCTACTGGTGGAGGGGCTGCAGGCTAAAGTTATGGATACGCATAAGTGGTATATACAGAACAGTCTACCCAAACTGCATGAGGATGGAAGAAGGTTTGATGGCTTATAATCAGCCAAGTGCTGGATTCTTTGACATCCTCGGTTATTAGGTCCCCAAGCTGTCATTTGTATTTTAATCGATAACAGATCATTTACCTACATACAATGAAGGTAGCCATTGCCCGGCTCTCAGAACACAAACATATAAAAACAGTCAAATGAAGTCACTAAATGATGCAATTTTCTACTGAAAGGACTCATAGTTGCCCATGAGTTGGTATCAGAGATCAACCCCAATTTAGAGTCATTTAAAGTGTAACTGTCATGTTTTTTTTTTTTTTTTTTTTACAGAAAACAATAGTACAAGTGATAAAAAAAAAACAAAAAAAAAACCTCTAATAGGTTTTATTAGGCAAAAAAGCCTCTTTCTGTACTCAAAAAGCACATAATTGCGGACAGAACGTAGGACTAATGTTATATAATGGCCCAGTTCACATGTCCATACTTGTGTACGGGGCAGCAATCCGTGCCACAAAAAAAAGGACATGTTGTAATGCGGACCGCATTTTGTGTCCCAGATTGCAATGGTAATAAAGTGGGAATGTAGTGCTCCATGAAGCACGGAGCACTACAGATGCACATTCGTAGAGCGGGTCGCGGCTGTGGGCTGCACTACGGGTGTGTGAATGTAGCCTTATCTGTTCATTACCAGGCAAATTTGTCTTCATTACAGAGAAGCAAGTGAAGACGGGTTCCGCTGTGTTCATTATATCCTATAGAGGGGGGGAGGGGCCGAGAGAGATGAGTGAGCAGGAAGAAGAGACCTGAAGGTCAGCTGTTTGTAGACTGTCTGGGCATTCAGAGGTCAGAAAGGTCAGTGCTTATCTAGGAACTTGCTGAGAGAAGATTGCAGGGTGTTGTGCTGTGTGGGACTGCTATTTCTCTCCTCTTTGCTCATTCACTCCATAGAGCATAATGGACAGAGAAATCCTTCTTCTTCTGAAGTGAGGGGACAGGTAAAAGTACAGAAGGAAACTCTTTTGCTAAATTAAACCTTTTACAGAGTTTCTTAAAATCGCTTATACTATTGATATTTATTGTTTTCTGAAAAATTACATTTGGATGACAGTTACGCTTTAAATTTTCTTTTAGCTATAGTCAAGACCTGCTCTCAGAATTCATGGATGGGTGCCCTGCCATATGATGTGTGCACTACACTACCATACTGACATTGAGGTTCCAATTAATTTTGTAGGTAGGCTGTCCATCTAATATGTATGGGGGCCTACCAAGTCTCCCGATTGCACTTGTTGGGAAAGAGAAGAGTCAGGGATGTTAGACTTCAACTTATCTCTAGCATATAAGTGGCTACTAGAAGAGTCTGGCAACGGCTTTCTCCCTTTTTCCCATTTAGAACACATGCATGTATATCTAGGATCTAGTAAAAGAGCTTTCAGCAGAATGCTATCTTACATGTATGGCCAGCTTTAGGTACCCCCAACAATCATCATGCCCGAGGGCAACATGCATTTCTTCAAGGTGTAAGCCCTTTTAATGAACAAAAAAAAGAAAATCATTGATTCTGGTTGCTGAGTCTTGTATGTTGTTGGCAGTCATGTTATCATGCTCCTACGTCTATAATAACAGTTAATATGACTGGTAGCGGGATCAGATGTTACCGTAACAGATAGCAATAGTTTGTCGCCAATGTGTGGCATGCCCTTGTGTTGTCCATAGACAGACTGATCTCATTTTATTTTTGCATCCATAAAAATGATAAAATGGTTTGTTTATTATAGAGATATATTTATTACTTGCATACTTGGGTGTTTTCTATTGTATTCTTTTGCTGCTGATTGTTAACTTACTGATAATTCTTTAAAGGGGTTGTCTAGGATCTGTTCTGTTGTGTCTGTTGTTTGTTTGTTATTTTATCCCAGAAACAGCGCCTCTCTTCTTCTTGGAATTGTAGCTCATTTCCATTTAAATCAATGGGGGTGAGCTACCAGACACATAGAGGACTGGTGCCCTTTCTTCACATTACAGACAACCCCTTTAAGTCCTGATTGAACCTGTAGACAATCATAGATATTTCTGTAACATGATGATCCTATACATGACAAAGGAAACATGAAAAGGTTGTATAGTATGGGAAATGTTTTATTTTATTATGCTGTTAACAAAAATAAAGACTTTACCATGAATCTGTTTTCTGTTCTCTTTGTATTATTAGAATGTTGCAATGTCTGTCACATATAATTATAAATCGCGGTCTCAGATGAAGCAACCATTGAATACATTTGGCTTCTGCAGTTCACATAACGCAGTTAATTACAGTATCATTAATGCATTTTCTGTCTGGCGCAGGAACACTTGGGACTATGGAGGGTGCACTGAGAAAAGATTTGTTTCAATGCTATGCTTCAGTAACTCTTCTCCTTCTTTACCTCGTGATGCCAGGCTTCTCTGAGGAATGAGCAACTTTAGAACGCCCAATGCTATAACCCAGCATTACACATTTATATTAAAAAACAAACAAAAAAAACCCCTGACCTCCATGGTGACTAAATGGAAGTACTGGTAGTGTTAAAAAATGGAAAACCTTAAATAACAGTTAATCTTAAATTTTAGCCAAATCTTTTAGTTAAAGAGGATATATCCGCTCTCTGAAGCTTTCTGTCTAAATAAGTCATATTTCCTTCGGGTCTGGTATGGTGCCATTCTCCGCTAATTGCTAATATACTAATTAGCAGTCCCGGAGCATTTAGGGCATTCCCCATGCTCCTGGAGCACCAGCACGGCCGCCCTAGCTTACCTCCTCCCAGCCCGCCCCACTATGCATATTCATATGTGCATAGCTAGGTCGCTTGTAACGGGCTGCTCCCTGCACATGCGCCGTTACAAGCGGCCTAGCTATGCATATATGAATATGCATAGTAGGCGGGCCGGGAGGAGGCAGGCTAGGGCGACCGAGCAGGTGCTCCAGGAGCATGGGAAAGCCCCAAATGCTCCGGGACCGCTCATTAGCATATTAGCAATTAGCGGAAAACGGCATCATACCGGACCTGAAAGAAATATGACTTACAGCCCTGGAATCCGGAGGTTAATCTCAGCTGACACATATCAGAAGGTTCACTGGCCCGAACCTGCTGATAGTGCCGCTTTAAGGTGCCCACTTACTTTGGCAACTTTGGCTTTTTGTCTAAGGTCTATGTTGGTCTTCATCTCCATAACTGTTTGGATAAACTAAAGCTCAACCAACAGTTATCAAAAGAGTATGACCACCTTATAGGCTCCCATACACATTATACTAAAGTCCACGAAGCCTGTCACTGGCCAACTGTATAAGGTATACGGGGGCCTCCCAACTTATCAACAACAGATGATTTGGTGGAATAGGGCTTTGCATGATGGATTTTTAGTATCTGGTGTTCTTGTTTCGGAATGATAAGCAGCCACCATGGGTTAAACCTCAACCACCAGCCACCACCAGAGCAGTGAGGCTGCAGCTAACCCTTCTCCATAGAGGAAACATGAAGCATAATCTGCCACTGGTCGGCTAAAACAGACATTTGTTGTTATGCTTCACCCAGTGAGCAACTGTTTTAGTTGCAAACCTCTGGTTTCAAACTTCAATCTAATGTGCCGATACACATTGGATAGCTCTCGGCAAATGTTAATTTGGTTTACAGTAATCCGTTCATAACAAAAAATGTTTGGCAAGGCCGATCGTACATGTCTCCTGAATAAAGAGAGGAGGTGTAAGCTACTGCCAGACTCTGCTGGTGGTTGCTCATTGCTCAGAGAATAAAAGGCAGATGACAGAGCCAAAATACCCTATCCCTCTCTAACCTGACATAAGTTGTCAGGGAAAGGAGAGTTAGGAGACCTCCATATAGACAGTGAATCAGTCTAAATAAAATCGGTGGGTTCAGTCAAATATTATCCAATGTGTATGGGGCATTAACTCTTTATTTAAGCTTCCTTAGGGAGTCTTTCCAGGAAAACATACTGAAGACCTATGCTTACTGTATGTATGATCATTGGTGGTCCAGCTCCCAGGGCTGCCAACGATCAGCAGAATGAAGGACTTAGCTGTAACCTATGGATAAACTGGGCTCTTTATAAGAGTATGAGTGTGGAATAAACTGTGGTGAAATTAGAATTTTCAGCTGAGGCTCAATAATACACTACAGTTTCCTTAGTTTAGTCCATCGATTATCCCTCTTTTGCTCAGTTGTTATATTAGATTACAGACTGTTGCTTAGTACTGTTGTAGACTACCAAAAATGTCAGGTTTTCAGATACCAACTTAATTTACTGTAACCTATATAGAACAATTAGAATTTTACTTTCAGTCTATCTATATTACTATAGCTGTGTTCTGAGGAGTGGGTGACACAACCTGAAAGGAGACTTTGGCACCATTTGCTGGAGACTCCGCGTCCTCCAGGTCTTCCAATTCCTTTTCCACTGTAGAAGAGACAGAAGAACAAATCAGGTCTTGTTCACATGTTAACACTTCAAATTGTTCTCTAGTTAAAAAGTTAAAGCAACTTTATTGAGGCCAATGCTCGGAGAGCAAAATAAACAGGACGTCCAGTACCAGAGGTACAATTATCAATGGACAAAACCTCCTCATATATCCTGAAGCCGGCTGTGGCATCTTGCTGAGACGGTGTACACACTGAAATAATGAACACGTCATGGTTGGATTCCATCAACTGACAACAAACTAAAGAGTTTAGTAAATGATGCGGAAGAGGCAGACAATGCGAGAGCCTTCTAAACATGATACTTTAGACAAGGTCAACAATGAAAATCCATTTGTGCTAAGCACTGTTTAAACGGTAGCTAAGCACCCTTTCAGTAATTCAGCGCTTTGCTTTAGTAACACAGATCATAATTAAAGATCTCCAATTGCCAATTCTTGCTGATGTACCAAATAAGTCAATGCATACGGTGGTTACCATGAAGGGATGTAATAACAGGCTCTGATGAATTGTATTGTAATATTAAATGACTTTTAATATAGAGTACAGATACACCTAGCAGCCACAGCTTGTCCCGGGTTAGGACAAACCATCAAAGTTTAATTTGTGGGATCTTGGATGATTGGTAGAATAAAGGAACACTGTTTCCCCTACACTGACACAGGTCCATACATATAAGTGTATCTGGTATTGTGGTTCAGTCTAATCACCAGAATGGCTCTACTGGATCACCAGGATCTAGTCATGCAGCTTGGCTGAATGGTAAAACTACAAAAAGTTTTGTTTCAAATAGAGAGATTTTCGGCAAATAGTGTTTCTATCACACACCACTACGATGTTTTTACATTAACCAGCAACCATCAGAATGGAACAAGTACTATCTTTATCTAGAGGACCATAAATATAAATATTTAGTAATAATCTGAACAGATAAAACACCATATATGCCCAGTGTAGAAGATAAACTAGACCGCCACTTAGTAGAGCGTTACTCGATGTATACATACCATGATATGTTAAGAGGACTGAAGCATAAGTTCATGAGAGTAGAAGAATCCCGGATCATTACCCTTCCAGTATCAGTCTGGCAGAACATTCTCAGCTGTCCCTGCCACTAACCTCCCGGGGTCTCAAACACATTTAGAAGAACACGATAGCTTGTATGGAATTCTATCAATCTGTCATATTAATCGACCTGTAACCACCCGGAAGTACGTCGAATTGTAACATACCCAAATTACATTGGATCTTAAAGTACATTTGCCCATATGGTGCAGTATTTCAGTTACAAGATTTAGGTGGTATAGACAGCATGGTATGTGCCAGTGATCGAGGTAGTGGTCATAATCAAATATAGTCAACAGCCGCATACAGTGTATTAGGCTATGAGATTGCAATGGGCATGGCAGACACATTTATGATCATCTTCTTCAAGGAATGTATGAGTACAGGTAACCTAAACCGGACCCCTTTAGAGGGATATAATATATACATAGTTAAATTCAGCTTTACAACCTTTGCAGCAGTGGCGTTTGCTTTAAATAGGTTGAGCAGGCATATAGAATATGAGCCAATGAATGATATACATGAGCAGTAAACATGATGAAAGTCGGGGTAGGATTTTGTATAAAGGATGATGAACACGTTAGCATCATTACTTTATTATGTACTCCCACTCAATCCCTTTACGACCAAAAATATCTCATTCATTGTGTCATCTTCTAAAAATACCGAGACCAGACAGCAACTTTTTCGTCCATTAAAAAACCCACAACTTTAGTGAAATGAGTCTAAGCCAAACCACAAGAGTCATTGTAAATCAATAGATGGACGATAAAAGTCGTATTAATAACAAGATACATTAATCACATAATAGTTGTATTGATTTTTGGAGAAGTGAGTTTTTTTCTTTACTGCAGCTAAGGGGTTGTAGGGAATAAGTCACATATCTATATTATACCCTATGGCTGCCATGTTTAGGTGGCACAGTCAATTATCACCCAATGTTGCCAGGTGATCTAACCAACCACAACCAAGTATCAGTCTGCTATGAACACCTTATGTCAGTGGTTCCTACAATGCTACATTTCCCATTCCCTTAGCAGAGATCTTGACATGATGACAACCATAGTATCTAGATTACAGAAAAAAAAAAAAGAATTTTTTTTAAATCTTTTATAGTATCTAGGTTATAGTATCTAGAACCAAACTATAGATTGTAATGGTATATGAGAGCTATACCGGTATCACTGTAATATTTTATTTGTTTCCAGGGATGGAGCATTGACCCTAGAAGCTGATAGAATGCATGCCAATGGGAAGCCTAATGTATATCAGTTAGCGGACTCATTCTAGCTTCTGGTTGTGTCCTGATGTCAGATGTTATATTTATGTGAGTGGGCTGAGCTGGGATACCTAACCTTGAATAGCCCTTTAACAAGAATGGTGTTGTCAGACTGAAAAGGGTAAAGTTGGAGATTAAACTCCTACCTGATACATTGGTTTAGGGGGTAATCTGTCTTCGGGGAGTGACCACCAAGCTGGCATAGGGAGTCTTACAGGTAAAAGTATGCAAAGCAGCTCTTTTCCAGAAGGAAAAGAGTTTGACCTCCAATCGATATTAAGAAACTTTGTAATTGAGTTTAATAGCCGAAAAATGCATTTTTATCATGAAAAAGCAGTTTGAAGCTCTCCTTCCATCTTCATGGTTCTCTTATGGAGAAGGGAGGGGTGGAGGGAGATGAGGCACCAAAACAGGAAAACAAAGAGTTAATTTACAGCTAAATCACCGGGCTATCTCCTCTGAAGTCAGCACTGACCACTCTGACCTCTGAATACTGGCTTTGACACAGGTCCCACTGTGTAATCCTTTGTTCTCTGCTGGCGACTAATCTCCCTCCCCTCTCCATAGATTACACAGTTCTCGACTGATGTAAAAGATTCCAGATTTCCTGATAATGAACTGTGAATGAGAAAGAGGAGGGGAGATAATGGCATGGCAGAGCAGGGAGCAGTCTGACTTGAGGAGAGCTCATTTACATACTCTTGCCCCAGGGTGCACTGTTTGGCCTGTAGTACTCTCCATGGAGGTCTTTCCCAAGAGACAAATTACCCCCTCAGACCCACATCAAGGACCTCCCATCCAGCTAACCAGCACCCTGTTCTGTAGTGAAGAAGGGCAAAAGCCCCAAAACAAATGTTTAACATGTGTCTAGGAGATTCAGGTTTGGATGATAGAAAGACAAGTTAGTGTACAGAAAGGAAGGCCAGGAAGGTTAGTAATGCAAGAGACCACGAGAAACCGGACTGTCATAAATAAAAACAATGGAGGAAACTGGTAAAGGCTCCACTCAGGGTTGTCTAGCTAAGAATGTTTATGGCATTATGGCATACAGTATTTAAAAAAAAAAATGAGATTATCAGAAAAAAATCTTCGCAAGGGTCCCCCTTTATGAGGCCCACATGCCCTAAAAGTCATAGGTTCCAATGATATAAATGCAGCCCAGAGGCCGGCATTGGACTTCACTTTTTACCCAATGCAATCCTTACTTTTTGTATGAGATATGCTGGTATGCTGTAATCCTTATTACATAAAATATGGATCATTCTCCTAATAGAGAAGACAGTTTTCTCAGTAAACACTGATAGCTGGCTCGGTGCCATCCCTATTCTGAGATGTATCACGAGCGCCTGTACTTTGCAGCAGTATTTTTGCTGAGTGCACTGTGATTTTCCACATCAAAGTGAAGACTGCTTCTAACATAAAATACCCCAGAGGTGGCTGGCTGCCTGGATAACACCCGCCTCTGATGTTTGTAGCTGAGAGCACAGTTCAAATACTCATATACTTTGTGGCCCTATTACATCTATTTCTCTCTCAACAAGCTGCCCTATTTAATTTGGCTTGACAAAAAGCTGCATTTCACCTAGGCTTTATTACCTCTCGTGAGTGTCACATTTACAGTATCCGTTGTGAAGCTCAGAGGTGTCGATTCTGTTGAGGTGATAATTAGTTCTACTAAAGAAAGTATGAAGAACTTTGTGCCGAATAAAACATAAGCACAACATTCTGCCAGTAGGAAATAGAAATCTGTAGTCCCTGCTATTCAGTGCCACGGATGGCTATATACCCCTTGCCCTCCGCTACTTGGCCCTGCCAAGTTTACAAATAGTTTTTATTGAAAATTCACTATAATGTGTGTACAGCTGGTTTGCATACTTATCTGTCTCCATGGTAACAGACAACAAACAAACCCTGTGTAGTCTGACCTTGTAATCAAATCCCTTCCATTTGTCCTCTAATTCTTTGTAACATAAACTTGATATATTAGAAGTAGTAGATATACAGATATATCGCAAGATCAGACTATACAGAGTTTGTTGTCTACTACTATGGAGCTGCATAGGTCTGCATGGTAACATTAGACACAAAAGGGAAGGAAGTTTTTAACATAGAATATTGTTCACCCCCTTATGTCTTTGAACCTGGGAACACAATGTACCATAGCAATAACCCCTACAATTGATATAGAAAGCAAGGCCGTTCCAAAGGCATCTCAAGCACACTAGGTAAATGAAACATCCTAAGGCTCACACTGCTCTTCTTTACGAGTCAGGTGAAGAATTGTTATGAATAGACTCGGATAAAGGAACCATTTTAGGGGATATCGGGAATTGGTATGTTCAATGTATTGGTTTGTGATGAAGACAGAGATTGGAGATCTGCTCAGATGAATGGGCAAAAAAGTTGCAAAAAAAGTCTACTTTAAATATATAAGCAATATAACCAATCAGTCATGGTCTGAATGTTTAGATCCCCAATGATCGCGAGTATAACCCATGCACGCTTCACTCCCAGCTCCCTGTGATCTTCATTCCAGTTCATGAGACAAGCTCCAGTATAAATCTAACAAGCTTCTATTGTGCAGAGAGATGGAAAAAGCAGTGAGCCAGGGAGTGAAGTGCATAACCATACGCTTCTCCTGGCTCATACTTGCATTCATCACGGGTCTAAAAACTCTGGACCCCTGACCAATCAAATTTTGACTTTTCTCTGCGACATGTCTTAAGTTATTACTTCATTAATCCGCCAATAAGCAAGATCTCCGAGACGCTAAGCAGAAGGTGGATGAGTCACAAACAACAAGGGGCAATTTTGACTTGTTTATAGGTAACAAAGTGTAACTGGTTTCTGGGTCCATGAAAGCCCTTCCTCAGGCTATTCTGTTATGATTCTGAAAATTAATAGTAATTTCCACAAGATATATGTGATCATTTTTTGGTATATCGAATATAGTCGATCGATGTACGTGACTATATGCATTCCTATGTTCACTATTGTGCGGATGAGTGAGCTAGTTTCTATGGCAGATATAACAGGCCATCCTCTCTGAGCACAGTGCTGTACTGCACTTTGTAATGTGAGATCCCTACAGGCAGCACAGCTGACACATTCTGTCTACGGTCCTAACGTCAGTCTGGAAGCATGTCATATGTTTGTTGTATGAAACATGTCATTCTCCTCTTTGAAAAGTCACATGGTCCGCTATATATAGAAGAATGACCCGACCCCTGCTTTTTAAATGACTTTTTAGATGACAGGTATTTACATGGAGAAATAGCTCAGAGGTCTCATCTAGTAAAATACAGACCCCTTGGGAGAACAAGAAAAGCCGATATGTTTACCCTCAATATGGGTCGAAATATGATGAACATAGGATATTTTATTTTCCAAGATCTGTTCATGATCACGTTCTGTAAAAAAAAAAAAAAAATATGGAAATTGATGTAAAAATGTAAGTTGCACCCTGTATCAATAAATAGGACCAGATGTGTAAAATAGAACTTAGTGTAAAATGGCAATACCAACCTATCAGAGCTCAGCTTACAGCCCTGGTAAAATAATAGCTGAACTGTGATTGGTTGCTCTTGTTAGTTAACACCACGTTCTCTTTCACACCTTGATAAATATGGGCCATTTTTTCTTTATCTCTGATAGCCACGCTTTCTGTTCCTGTTCTTCTTACTTTGTGTTACATTGCCATTGACTAAATGACGTGCGCTCCTTTTGGCTGTTGGAGCCACAGCCGTATATGATATATGGAGAATTTCCAGGTGATAGAAAACAGGGGGCAAGGGCTTTGGGCATAGGCGTGAACAGGAGAACTGTACAAGAGGGTGAAAGATAACCAGGCAAATACAAAGGAGAAAATACAAGCTTAGTGGGAAACATCCGTCTATTTACCTGGTAAGGTCGTTATTTTTGTTATAGGTAATTCAGCAGCTTGCCTGGTGGCCATGCCATCAGAATCTCGACCACTAGTCCGGGGCACTAGTGGACTGTAGCCTTGGTAATAATGGTCAAAGTCATTGTCATTGTCATCATTAAAGTAAATGAAGTTGTCAGTTGCCAACACAGCTATTCCTCATGGTTTGCCTAATACACATGCATGCTGACAAGTACTATCAATGGGAAGAAGGTAATAAGCTGGTGGTGGCTTCTCTTCAGGCAGACCAGCAGAATCAGGAGTTGAATTCACATTCACATATCATCAGCTCTAAGAACCTCCAGAAACATTTACATACAAAGCCATTGAACAATCTCCATTATGCCGCATGCTCTACTTGTTTATACTGCTTTAGGTGCACTGGCCCTTTAAGATATCCTTGCTGTTTCTTCAGAAAATGCTGAGAATATCAATAATGCTGCAGTGTTACATCGGCTTGTCAGCTGTTTCAGCCCAGGATGATTATGTGTCTTGTAATGTCCATGTGAAGTCAGCACCATGTGTGGGGCTTGGATTACCACCGTGCTGATGCACACATATATCCCGTCTCCAATGTCTTTACTTAATAGCAGGTTTGTTAAACCATTAATTAGTTTGTCTTGTTGTATCCCATCTTACCTAACAGGATATCCTGCAGTACATTCTGAATCAGAAAGACGGCGGAGCAAAGAGCCAGGTCTGAAGAAACCATCGGGAGATATACTGTACCATTAGGCCTTGTGGTTAGTATGAAGAGCGAAAACATCCGAAGAAGAGGAACAATGTCGGATAAACTCTCTCAAGTATTTTAATATTATTAACCCATTTTGGTTGGGTTTTTACGACTGTAAACTGCTCAAGCATGTTCCGGATATGTCTTGTAAAGCACAAACATGTAACATTTGATATAAGGTCATCACATTGACAATGTATGTAATCATAACGTAAGGGAAAGGCAGACTATACAATTTGCTGCACCTAGCCTTTCTATTGAGGCACAATTTTTGGATTATGGTCATCTTCAACACAGTGAAGGCAGCCATCTTGGATACTCCATTTTCTCAGCCTAAACAAGTGGGACATAAAGCACAAAAGTACTCCACACCTTATACGTGGCACAGATGGAGAGGCTGAATTGTTTGGACATTTCAATGGTTACATCCACTGTGCGTGATTGACCAAAGCACATTCAGGTTAAAAAAAAAAAAAGAAGACCTTTTCAGGTCTTCATAAGAGCTCTGCCATTGGTGAGATGGCGACCGCCTTCATGTGACTGATGCTGGCTGGAGACATAACCTTTTACTGTCCATCTGCAAGACTAACTTGCTGACAGCATTTCATGACCTCAGTTCAAAATGGACACTGTGATGGATACATTATCGAATACAGACGGACCCAACTAACTTATATATTATACACTGGTCCTATTCTTACTATTGAAAGTAACAAAAACAGGAGCTTTGAACATTAAAGCAAAACCTATAAGGCTGCCATATTCATAGATACAGTATAGCATTACGGTCTACAGAAATCTCCTGACTACTTATACTACTTACATAGACATACAATAGCTTATAAAGGATTTCTATTAGAATTTCCCTGGTGACCAGATG
This sequence comes from Dendropsophus ebraccatus, assembly GCF_027789765.1. Taxonomy (NCBI): domain Eukaryota; kingdom Metazoa; phylum Chordata; class Amphibia; order Anura; family Hylidae; genus Dendropsophus; species Dendropsophus ebraccatus. The sequence continues at coordinate 87,776,671 of NC_091462.1, forward strand.
GTATTGGGCTATAAGTTGGCAACATATCCAATCTGGTCAACTCATTTTTAACTAAACGTCTGGGTCAGGAACATTGGTCAAGTCACCCCCCCCAGTTCATCTAAAGTTTATAGGCAGCTTACCTCCAAGAGGATTTGGTATGATCATACTGTTCATAACCTTCTTAGACTATTGGTATCAGCACTAAGACCGATAATTTATCATGATGACGGCAAGCCAAGACTTTATTCCACATCCCAACCCAAACCCAGATCCTTACTTAAAAGATCGAGTTTTTTGAAGGTTGCATTAACTGGATGTCTTGCACAGGTAAAGCAGCTTTTCTTGAGGACTTTCACATAGTCTTCCATAATTTCATTTTGAGCAGCAAATCTTGTTTAGTCATATTAGTGAGGTCGCCATTGGTTTCTATTTACATAAGCAATCAGGTGGCATAAGCGTTAGATTTAAATGCTCACTGACTTTAGAAGGGCATACGCGTCTCACAAATGGCAGGGCTCCTAAACCTCTTTATTTCTGCTAGTTGGAATAATGGGTTTGTACTGACAAATAAAAGAAGCACAATATTATTAAAACCTCATGTATCAAAACTGTCCTGTGGCCTGGAACATCCAATCAGAGTTCATGTTCTTTTAGCGGGTAAAGTTCAAAAAAGAAAGCTGGACTCTGATTGGCTACCACAGTCAACAATGCTTTTATTGATATCCTTGTTGTTATTGTCCGTGCATGTGGATCGTAGGATCGTACACTATAGGGAAAGGTAGGCTGAACCCATTAACTTCAGCAACTTTGAATGAGTCTCTAATGTGTATGAGGGCCTCCTGACCCGACAGATGACATTGGGAAGAAAATGGCTGGCAACACTGCATTGTTGGAAAGTCCGGTGTGCCAGTTTTGGGGCAGAATTCTGGTGCAGACACATGAATATTACATGGTTTTCATTCATTCATTCTACAGTATAAATTCATTTAGTAAAGCGTAATACAGTCAGTGTTGTACTGCCCTTGTAAAAAGTGAGGCCCCTACCTAAAAGGTAAAGTCAAGGTTGGCTATATGTTAGTAAAATGCCTCATGTGCTGATTCCCGACACCATGGTAGTGTCAGACATGTGGCTGTGTGTTCACCTGACATCTAGTATCTATACATGTAATATACAAAAACCATAATAAAGAATTTCTGCAAATATTCTAAATAATCCAATGTAAGGTATAATGTGACATAAAATGTAATATCTTGATTATATAAGATAATGGCAGCTAAACAAAGGTTAAACATACACATCACAAGTTTATACATTACTACTAGGAAGTAGTAGAATTACTCCAATAAATGGGGACATGCAGAGGGAATATGGCTATGTACGGAGGACTATGATAGCACTCAGGTGTTAGGCTATGTTCACACTACGTAAAACTAGTTTTTGCGGGGTGGAAGAATGCCTTACTTTCAATGGGATCCCGGCCGGAGCGTATATACATCGTATACGCTCCGGCTGGGATCCTGTGCGGCCCCACAAATAACTGACATGTCAGTTTTCTGCGGCCGCAATTCAATGAATTGCGGTCGTAGGAATCCCTGACAGTTCACAGAGTGAAGCGAGCGGCTCCAGACGCTTGCTTCACTGTGTGCTATGGGAAGCTCTGATGCGGGCGCGCGCTGATGCGCCCGCATCAGAGCTCTGCGGCCGGAAAGATCATCCGGTTGGAACGGCCGGTCTCATACGACGTGTGAACATAGCCTCAAGCTGGTAAATCAGATACAGCAGACAGGAAGACTGACACACTACAAGAGTCTTGGTAAAGCCTTGGTGGCTTTTAAAGAGGTACTCCCAGCTCATCTTATATAGTTCTATGTGTAGGACTCGTCAAATACATTTATTTAGCAAACTTGCCTCCATCTCCTGATATGCTGCTCTTTCCTTCCAATTGTTGACAGCTTATTGTTAGGGTTACCGACCACCACTCTGCACTAAAAGCAGTGGTCAGACTGATTAGGTATATCAGGGGAAGGAGACAAGTTTGCTAAATAAATGTATATGCAAATATATTTAAGTTGATGAGCCCTACAAGTATAACTATGTTAGTTAAGATGGGAATACCCCTTTAGGCCATGTTCCCACTGTGTATAACACCGGCCGTTCTGTAACCCTGGCCGTTCTGGTACTGCAATACCGGCCGAATGATCTTAATTTCTGGTGAATTGGACCCGTGTGCACCCGCATCCCAATTCACCGCTGCACACAATGTAGCGTGCAGCCAGAGCCATTGTGTGAACTGACATGTCTGTGCGGTCGCTATTCAATGAATAGTGGCCGCAGAAAAATGACATGTCAGTTTTTCATGCGGTCGCAAGGAATCCCGGCCGGAGTGTATACTGTGTGTATACACTGCGGCCGGGATTCCATTCATGCACATACAACAAATGTTTAGCATAAATCACGGCCGTTGTTGTAAATTGCAAAAACGGCTGTGATTTATGCTAAACATACGTTGTGTGAACATGGCCTTAACTGGAATCTCTAAAGGGAACCTGTCACCCCCCGTGCCGGGGTCACAGGCTCCCGACCCCCCGCTACAGCCCCCTATACTCACCTGATCCCGCCGGGTCCCGCTTCTGGATCCGGTCGGGTCACGGAGATCTCAGCCGCTGCAGCCCGGCGCACGCAGAGAGAGATAAGTCCAACGCTCATAGAGAATGACAGGAGAGTCCAGCGCTCCGTCATTCTCTATGAGCGTTGGACTCATCTCTCAGCGCGCGCGCGCCGGGCTGCACGGGCTGATATCTCCGTGACCTGACCGGATCTAGAAGCGGGACCCGGCGGGATCAGGTGAGTATAGGGGGCTGTAGCGGGGGGTAGGGAGCCTGTCATCCCGGCACGGGGGGTGACAAGTTCCCTTTAAGAGCTGCCAATACAGTTCCTTATGGAAACTGGTAGTAAATCAAGCTGATACAATCCACCAACCATCTACTGTACTATTAGGATGGCATAATTGCACCCTATTTTTAAGTCCTATAGGCGGTATTTAATAAGGTTATACAAAAATGCACACATTCGATGCATAGATATCACACTACACATCCATCATCAGATGGAAGGCCAAAGGAGCCACATTTTCCTAAGAGGTGTACGAAAATAAATCCTAATCTCTGATATAAACCACACTAGATGCCTAAAGGATTTGGTGCAGTATTGCTTATTTTTATCATATATGTGATCATGTGTCAAGTACCACCCAGACGTCATCACATCAGAAGTTTGTAACTACTATAACATTTTTATTTGCCTTAGTAAATTTGCACCATTTGCACTCCTATCGATTTTCCTGACTTGCAGCACCAGGGTTGCCCTGTTCTCTGGAGAAGTGTCCTTACTCTGAGATATGAATGGACAGTCAGCCAAAACCCAACTAAAAGGGTGTATGTGGCACCACTTGGTGTCTATTAGATACTGATCTGGATGACTGGTAAATCTGGCAGCTTTAGGAGCACATAGTCATATCTGTGACCTTATGTATTTTGCCTTGTATACTATTTCATTTATATGGATATTCCTGCATGCTCCTTCAGATGCTGTTAGTGTTTCTAGGGGAAAACCATGTCCAAGATACCGCAACCCACATGGAGAAATATACACTCCTGTATGGTCCTGTATTGTGCGCCTCTATGCTCCCTGCACAATATAAGACCATACTGCAGTGTATATAGTACCATGTGGGTAGTGGTATCTTGATCATGGTTTTCCCCTAAAAAAAACTAACAGGCAAATAAAAATTTGGCGCCGAATCCATAGCGTGAACAAGACCTTACAGTGTTTTGTGATGTATTTTGGGAGATCTAACCACATAACCATAATACAGGTCATGATCATCCGATGTGCCAACACATAATCCAGTTATCAGGTCACCTTTACCTATTCTTGTGGGTAAATAACACCCAGTACATTTCCTAATAGTGTGCCAAAATGGAGCCTCACATGGATCGCCTTCCCTTATAGATCCTATTAAGTAGCTCCATGACTTCAAAAGGAAAGAAAGCTTTTACTGGGCTCCTCTCCTGTCGCACTTACCAATATTTTGCTATACTCATGCTAAATATGATATTTTATAGTGTTGCATTGGATCTGTTAACCACTCATTTCAGGCAGTGACTATAAAGTTATGTGTTTTTACCATATACTACATAGCATATCATTAAAGGGCTATTCCCATCTCTTAAAGGCATATCACTAGATCAGACCCCCACTATATATCATATATATCACTATATCCAGAGATATGCTATCACTTTATGAGATGGGAATACTCCTTAATGTTATGAATCGACCCAGGAGATCCAACTTTACGTGCTCAAAAAATCTATGTGGGAACAACATATTGCTGATACTAGTTCCCAAGAAACAGATAGGATGCATTCTGACTGATTTCACTGTGGAAGCAATAGGATTCATTAACTAACATTGCATCTAAATACAATGCTTTGTGTACCTGTAATACCCATGGTCTTTTGCTCTCATTGTGCCAGTTCTTGCTACTTGGCTTCTGTGCTTTAGTGCAATGTTAGCAGTGTTAGTATGTGAGCCTTAGATAACGCACACACTTTTATTATCCTCAGTGCTCATGTAATGTTATCGATCATTTCATCAGCCAATTGCCAAAGGTAATGAGTAATATTAAGAATATTGTATTTTTTCATATCGCCATTCCATTCTTAAACTATATGGTATCTCAAATGTTATGATGCTGTTAACAAGCATGTGCATGGCGTATGTTCTTGCACTGTACTCTGGGAACTTCTTGGGAATTGTAATGTTACCCATAATTCTTCCATGTTACCCATGGTTGGGAGCATTGTAATTGGGGTGTGGGGGAGGGAGGGAGTGGGTTTCTATGGAAGAATGCTTTTGATTTTGTATAAACACAATGTAAGGGTGATTCTGTGATATTCATAACAATAAAGATTTTATAGGAGCTCTTTGTGTTATTAAAAGAGTTGTTTTTGTTTTAAGTGTTTATTTTTTAACCTCCTGGGTCCCAACAATAATACTCAAATACCCCCAGGTAGGGTAGGGCAGAATTAGGACACCAGCCAGCAATTGTGCAAGGAATACAAGTATGTATCAAAGAAAGGGTAGCAATTCTGACATGTTAAAAAATAATCAGCTGGTGGCAGCACATCTTACCATGTAATAGCATATTTGTGGCCAGCAGCTGATAAAAGTAAAAGGCTGCACGAACAATCTAATTATAGGCTCTGGAAACAAGATTGGCGCTCATTTACAGCACGGCTTGAGCTGTGTAATATGGCCTTATCTTCGGCACATGGACTGTACAGGAAAGTGTACAAGAGAGATGTCTCTTAGGGGGACATTTATGAAGGCTGCACCAGTGTCATGCCCCAGGAAGAAAGCGCAGATTTGCCCCTTCTCCCTGGCGTACATCAGCCGTATCCGGGTTTGCCTCTTAGTGAATCCAGTGGGGCAATTGTTTTTAGTGTATGTATACAGTGTATGGCTATGTTCAGACGTAGTATGGGTCACGGAACGGCCGGTCTCAGAAAAGATCATCTCGATCGGTACTGCAGTACTGGCCGGATGATCTTTAGCGCAGCCGAGTTCTGATGCGGGCGCATCTGGGCATGCCCACATCAGAACTCTCCACTGCACACTATGGAGCGTACGGCCAGAGCCGCTCGCTCCATAGTGTGCACTGACAGGGTTTTCTGTGGCTGCTATTCAAAGAATAGCGGCCGCAGAAAACTGACATGTCAGTTTTCTACAGCGCCGCTAGGGAACCCGGCCGGAGTGTGTACTCCGGCCGGGATTCCCTAAGCCTGCAGCACAACATAGGTTCCGTACCAACCACGGCCATTGCAACAACAGCCATGATTAGTACGAAACTTACGTTGTGTGAACATGGCCTATAGGACACACAGAGGCTAGTCTGCTTCCACACTACAGCTGAGCATAGGCAAAGCAGACATAGAGATGGAGTTTGCACGATGGTAACCAGGGTGAATGATGCCATACACTGGTGATAGAATGGGCAGACATAGGACAGCACATGCTAAAACGTCACCTAAAATTAAAGATACACATTAAGGCTATGTTCACATAGCGTAAGAGACCGGCCAGGTCACGGAATGGCCGGTCTTTAAAAGATCATCCTTCCTGCCGCAGAGTTCTGATGTAAGCGCATCCGTGCGCGCCCGCATCAGAACTCTCCACTGCACACTATGGAGCGTGTGGCCGCAGCCGCTCGCTCAATAGTGTGCACTGACATGGTTTTCTGCAGCCGCTATTCACTGAATAGCGGCCACAGAAAACTGACATGTCAGTTCTTTGCGGCGCCGCTAGGGATCCCGTCCGGAGCATATACAATGTGTATACGCTTCGGCTGGGATCCCATAGAAGATAAGGCAGCGTGTCTTTTCGACTGCAACAACGAACGTACATTTACAAAAAGATACGCTGTGGGAACATAGCCTAAGAAGTCTTACATAGTCTTAAGTCAGCCTATCAGACAATATGACCCAGCAGTTTAATATGAACCCTGACAGGACATACACCAACAAACACACCGCCATCTTACAGGAGGAGACAATCATTATTGATCAATATGACCGGAACTGAAAACAAGCAAATGGTTCCCTAATAGAGACTGAGGATTCAACCCAGACAATGAAAGAACCCAGCATGGAACCATATTCTGGAAAAAAACAAAAACTAAAGCTACCAGCAAGTGAATAAACATAAGACGAGAAGAAGATGACTTAACTATTTATTCTCTATAGGGCCAACATTTTTGAGTGCTCATAGAGAATTAATGGAGTGGTGGTTGTGCTCGTTGGGTGCAATCCATTTTTTATAAGGACAAATATGGTATATATTATGGTATACCCCTTTAAAGGGAATCTGTCAACAATGTTGCAGTAGCTCGGGGATGCCAGTTCTCCAACTCTTCAGCAGCTGCAGCCAGGACAATAAATATATATATATATATATATATATATATATATTTATTTATTTTTTTATTAACATCCCCTTTAATACGTTTTTTTCCACTCTTTTTAGATTGAGGGTGCAGGAAAAGAGTGGAGACAGTGAAGGTCTATACTGTACATTTGACAGCAAATGTAGACGGCTTCACTGAACATAATGCAGAAGGGTTTTATTAGCAACTTAGTATTTTATTTAGACAAGATGATCATATGGCAAATCGATGGCAGTCATGCAGAAAAGCCTATGAGACAGACGCAAATGTCCAGTGTACAGAGAAAAGGTCATGGGGTCAGGAGTAAACAGCCCGAATGAGCATCATCTGCATACAGATGGTATTTAGTGCCAAGCAAACTGATGATCTCTCCAAGCGAGAGAGTAAATGATAATGAAAAAGGCAATAGGTCCCAGAACCACGCCATGATCTATTGGATGAATCAACTGCAAATCCCCCAGGAGGAAGGGAATTAAAGAGGCTTAAAACTTCTCTAAGGCTCTACGAGACCAATGTATCTAATATCACATTTCAGAAGAGGCGATATGGAACCTGGAAAGGCTACTTACAGAATACAACAGACTACAACTAACTGCACAACACATGTAGATACAATAAGTCTTCTAAGTTAAGTGGTCTCGTAAAGGCATATCTTGGTATTAGGCAGTCAGTCCATCTGTTCCTCACAGACAAATTGTGTGACATACGCTAGAGATACACTTGCCCATAGACCTTGGCTTTACTTGGATACATGGATCTGTCCAGATACCCCAGACAGATGGACAAGTGTATGTAAACAGACACCCCCACCCATCCCAGATGAACCTGTTGGAGCCAAGCTGTAACATATAGAATAGGGACTATATTAATACATGTGAGTGCTACATATTGCATTATGCTACCTGACTGAAGTAGGGTGTAAACTTTTCCCCAGTAAACTAGTGCATTCCCCAATTGTATCTATCAAGCTGGCCATACACATACGAGAAAGTGGCCTGAACCCGCTAATGTTGGAAATAATGTGAAAAAAAGATGTTGGACTGCCGACAGATTTTATAATGCCCAATTGTATGTTCCCAATGGAGACCAGCTGGGTCTCACAGAGGCTTATTCCCCTGTCCCTATTCCCTTCAGTCAGGAATGAGTGAAATAGATGACAGCTCTCTCATGTGTATGTCCAGCGACAAAAGTATAGTACAAGTACAAGTACAAGTTGTATTGTCAGTCAATCCAGCCAAAATCTGTGAGCGCTACCAAAACATTAACGTATAGTGTATTGTAAATTTATACCCAGTGTTGGACTGGCCCACCAGAGGACCGGAGAATCCTCCGGTGGGCCCACAGCTTTACAACCTGCACTAACACTGATTAACATGTCATTTCTCACTGGTTCTTCATTGGTGGGCCCCCAGGATCATTTCCTCTGGTGGGCCCCAGATACCCCAGTCTGACACTGTTTATACCTATTTAGTAAGATAAGTGTCAGTCACTACTATTCATGTTGTGGCACTATTGGAGTAACACATGGGCATAAAATAGTACTTCAACACTACAGTAATGTGCATTTTTACAGAAAACCTCCTTGATCTTTGCAGTCGTTTTAGCTTTAAGTAAATTTTTAGTTACATCTAGTAAACAAGCACATACCTTTGGATTCTTGTCTTTCCCAGAATTCTTGAACTTTTTTATTAATATCTTTATTCTCTCTGAGATCTTTTTGCCACTGGCGTAATTCTTGGACCTCTGGATCACAACGCACCTAGTGAGAAACAAAGAGAAATAAAATGCGTTGTCCCCTCTTAGTCAGCACCTCTGCCGGCTCGCCAGAAGGTATAGTATAGTAGACGCTTAAAGGACAGTTAAAATTAAATGGTCGAAGAGAGAAATTTAACATACAAAAAAAGTTATTAAGAATATATCCTGCTTCTATGCAATGGAGACCGTTTGTGTCTGGTAGAATGGCCGTCACATTTAATATTTGCTTTTCTCTACTGCATTTTTGTCCCATGTCATAAAGAAAGTCAACCAACACAGACGAGAGACATAATGGTCCCCAGGCAATTGCAGTGTTTGTGCAGTTGCAGAATGCCATTTGTATTCAGCCAGGCATCCAAGAAGTTCAAAGGGAGAAAAATAACAAAGATGCTGATAAAGATACTCAGATTGTATACAGAAAATCAACAGGAAAGAAGATTTATACATTACAGTTACTAGTGCAAATTCTTAATAGATTTATCATATACGGTAGGTACATAATGTAATATATTTGTGAAATTGTAGGAATTCTGCTCTATGCCAGTAACATACTTACCTGGCTGTGCTCCAGTAGGGATCTCGGCTCCCCAGCTCCTGCAGTGCTGACCACTTTGCATAATCGCTGATCTGCTGGATGGGTGCTCGTTTACTGAGCCTATTACAAGGCTCGATTATCGTGCAGCAAGGGCTTTTCCTTATATAGGGCTGTATATGGTTAGCGATGTCCATGCAGCCCTTGCTTTAAAAGTGCAATAATAAAGTTCATACATTACTTCTCCCCCGAGCTGCCGGTACAACTGCAGAGCCGATCTCTGCAGTGACAGGCTGCTCAGCCAATCACTGTCTGCGGTGGTACCACCCCAGCTAGTGATTGGCTGAGCGGCTTGTCACTGCAGAGACCAGGGAGAAGACAGGAAGACACTGGAGAGCATGGACAGGTAATGTATGAATGGTATTACTTTTTTACACATTTATCAGCTTTCGGCCGTGCATCACTATTACATGTAGTGATGATTTTAGGTCAGGACCAAAAGACACGATCAGCCGATGTTTGTTATAGGCTGATCATTGTCTTTATTAAACTCAGTAGCTGATTACGATAGGTCCATTTCGGGTGGTAGTCCGGGGCCCTGAGCTCCTGGGGGGCCCATGACCACCCAAAAAGACTTGTACTTTCAGTTGTGTATTGTCTCCTGGCTAAAGTTATGTCATGATTTGCAAAAAAAAAAAAAATCACAGTTTTTTACCGCAATTTTGCACAAATCAGGGCATCATGACATTATCTATGCAGTACTATGAGCACCCCGCTAGTGCTGTCATAGTTACAGTGGGGTGGGGGGGCCCAGGCTTGGTGAGCAGCCCGGGGCCTATAGTAAGGTTAATTCGCCCCTGATTACACTAAATGATAATCTGCCGAATCGGCCTGATTTGGCAGATTATTCTTCCATGTCATAGGGCCCTAAAGGGCTAACAATATCACTTTAAAGCTAGGTCTACACAGAGATCTCAGTGTTACATGCAACATGATATCTTATGCTTGTCAAACTGGTTGCATTACAACTTATAACCCGATGTGACAGTCCAGTCGTCCAAAATACAACTTTGATGGAATTTTAGTCATTATCATCACATGGACCCTTTCACTTCCAACTAGGGCCCAGGTACATGAATGGTATGTCCCATGTAAACCACCTGGTGTAAATGTTCCATTTAACAAGGACAACCTTTATGTAGCAAGCAGCAGACTGTTGTTTGGATAATTTATAGATTTTGCACACTGTGGTATATGGCAATGACAAACCGCAGCTACATCAGACATTCAGGGCTGTTATATAATGCTGGCTGTCATGAATTACTCAGTGACCTGACAATATTTCATTATCAATGCTCTGCTAGACAAACTACGCAACGCGCACAACACAGTCTCATGTAATCTCCCTGGGAGGAAATACATTTGCATCTTCCCGTTGCTAATTCTGTCTTTTTCCTCGGTTCTGCCCTCATTCGGATGTTCTCAGGAGCCCCGGATAAATTATTTACAACAGATTAATGGTGAAAAGTGATGATATGTCTGGGATTCAGCAGACGGATAAAGAAGAAGATGTAGGTGTTTAGGTGCGGACTGGATTCCCTTCTCTACTTCAACTCTTAAAAAAAAACACAAATGCATCAAAAAATTACAATTCCATCCAAAAAGGTTATAAAGGTTATGTGGTAATCTGGTCTGAATATAAAGCTTATTTTATAAAAAGATCCCCACTTGCTGTCACTGACTGGAAGCGCCCTTGGGATTTCTAAACCAGTCTTACTGCAATTCATTGGAGTATGGAGGGACTATATAATTGCAGTAACTAATTGTGCGTTTACGCAGAGAGATTTATCTGACAGAGAACAGGTCATAAAGGAAAGACTGAGATTTCTCCTCTTTTTAAATCCATTTCTGGCTTTGGCTTCCAAAATCTGTCAGATTAATCTCTGCGTAAATGCACCATAATCTGTACTTGTGAAAAGGGCTATAATAGGCTTAACTGGCTATGTAGAAGCTGTCAGAAGGCCCCTTTACACAATAGATGGTTGATAGGTCCTTCAGTGGATATAGGTAAGCAGAGATCTTGAAAGTGGTAAAGACTCAAATGACCTATAAGAAAACATATAATATGATTCAGTTTTTATTCCTTTAATATTAGATAGCAGGGGTTACATTTGCGTTTTGCATATTTCTAGAAAATGAAGAAGTTATACTTACCTGTCCCCATGCCCCGCAGCACAACATCACAGGTCTCCAGTTTTTTCCCAGGTTCTTGTTTTGTCACGACCCAGTGGGAGGTGTCTGCTCAGCTAGTCAGTGACCACAGAGATGTCTGGCCCTAGTCACTGACTGGCTGAGCAGGCATTCCTGAGCAGGGTCGTTATGTTGCAAGAATGAGAGCTTTAGAAAGCCAGTGTCAGTCCGTGAGTGGTGATGCAGCGCTGTGATGGCACAGGGCTAGGTAAGTACAATTTTTAAATTATCTTCCTGCACCTCACACCCGCACTGGATTTTTAGTTTTCGCTGGAGTTCTCCTTTCACTGATGCTGTAGTTTAGAAAAAGATTCAGGAGGTCCTATATAATGTAAAAGAGGCATCAGTATAATTCCTATAATCTATTGATCAATGAGAACTGATTTATGGTTATTTAAATATTTAGAATGATTTTAAACAAATTGTCTGTAGTGGCCAAGCTGGGTTACTGCTGCTCTTGGTCTCTTCAATGGGAGCCCACAGACAGATACTGATCACCTATCCCAGAAAACCTTTTTAGGTTAGAGAATAGTTTAGTAGAATGTTAAAGTAAAACTCCAAATCTAAAAATTAGATGCAAGCAGGGGGTGGGGGAAGAATCTATACTTACCCATTCCTGTGCCCTCACAGCATCACCAGCTCTCTAAGAGCCGTGGGTTTACTGCAGCTCCTGGCTCAGAAATGCCCGTTCAGGCAGTCAGCGACTGAGGCAGGACATCTCTGTAGTCACTGAGATGCAGGAAGCCAGGAGAAACAGGAGACCAGCTGACCATTGTCTTTATTACACAGAGCGATAATCTGCAGAATCGGCCTGATTCGGCAGATTATCGCTCTCTGTAATAGGGACCTAAGGTCAGCACATTAATACTGGTCTGTTAGATAAAACTTATGCTACTTCTTTAAGAACTACTGTATTGATTGCATATTGATGTTAGTGATTTGTTTCCTCTGACTGTGCTCAGACCCAGAATACAGACACTTAAACAATAAAGACAATAAAACCTATGGCTGAGGACTATCCACATCTGCTACAGGCAGTGGCGTAACTTGAAATTGCTGGTCCCCATAGCAAACTTTTAATTGGGCCCCCTCCCAACTGACCACTGTTGGGAGTATTGCAAATGATGACAGTTTTGGGGGCCCAGTGTATCGCAGGAGCAGGCCTCTGGGCCCCCTGATGCAGTGGGCCCCATAGCAGTCGCTATGGTTGCTACAGTGGTAGTTACGCCCCTGGCTACAGGGTGTAATAGTTTATACATAGTTTATTCCACGTGTTATGAAATGATCTTCCTCTCTAGAGATCCAGGTTTACTGAGAAAAAACAAAACCATGAATATGATTTTTATAGCTACAAAGAGGAAGGTCATCCCCATCTCCTCAATACCCTGGGGGGAAGGGGGGTTATACACAACTCACATACTAATAGCAGCAGATATAAGTCCTTTCAATCAGGCATCAATGGGATCCAGTATATCTCTATAGTGAGGAAACTGATATTAGACCTTTAAAATGGCAGGCCAATGATCTCCCAGTTTCTGTTATATTTGAGTCAGATACATCAATTGTGCAGATAGAATATCTTTGGTTTGGTGGGAGTTTGACTCCTGGGACACCCACCAATTCCAAGATCTTTGTGTCATCTATTTTGCATGGGACTAAGAGGATAGTAATTCTCCTTAAGAAGAGCATATGTATAATATCAGTCTGACCACTTCTTTGAGAGCAGAGAGGTGGTCTGTAACATAGACAATGACCTGTCCTTCCCAATGAGGTATATTTTGTAGTGTCTGCATCTCCTACTGCAGCTTAGTCCCCTTCACAAGACTGAGCCGTGGAGAGCTTCAATACTAGCAGAGCCACTATGAGCTGTGTGTGGTACAGAATACAGAGGCTGCAGCACTCACTGGTCAGGTCCCCAACAATATGATATTCAATCTGATATTTATGACTTAGGGTCCTATTAGACGGCCCAATATGCTAGATCAGCGCTCGTTTACTGAGCTATGACACAGGCCGACTATCGTCTAGAAAGGGCTGCATGGACATCGTTAGTGATGCCTGTGCAGCCTTGCCTTTAGTGTAAATAATAAAGTATTAACCCAGGAACATGGAAATGTAAGTTAATACTTTATTATTTTACACTAAAATCATCAGCCGTCACGTAGAGATGCACGCCCGATGATTTTAGGTGTGGACCTAAAAAAAACGATCAGCCAATCGTTTCATCGGCTGATCGTTTTCTCTATTACATAAAGCGATAATTGTCCGAATTAGCTCGATTCGGCTGATTATCGCTACGTGTAATAGGGTCCTTAGCCAAAGATAATAAAATTCAAAAAATGCCAATCCATCCCCCAAGCTCTGACCCCACCCACCATAATAACACTGCTGTTTTTTGGACACCCAGTTGTTGCCATCAGATTATATTTTTCTACTTTCTAAGAACTGCAGAGAAATTTTGGTTGCAAGTAAATGAAACATACGAGGTACCACATCAAAACGATGCTTGGGGTGCCAGGAAGGCAGGAGTTAATAAGCTTCTCAGGGTGTACTGTGTTGTTTAGAAGCTATAGGAGCAGCTTTACGCTGCCGCCACAGAGCATGGCCGGCTGTATTTGACAATGACTGACTGTGTAGTTTGCAGCAATGCTGAGTCCTGCAGTGGTATTGTCACAGCCCATTACTGTTACTGGAGGCATTAGTGTCAGTGTGATCAAACCTTGGGAATTGGAGGAAATGTTTACATGGTATGCATGTAAAACAAGGGCCGCTGCTTACCACAGTCAGCACTGCAATTGGTAGGCGAACGACACAATGTCACGCACACTCTCATTACAGCAGTAGTCATCGAGTGGCCAAGGCTGCATCATGTCGGCAGCTTTATAATATTGCTGAGAGGTGTTGGCATCTGTAGCGTTTGACAATTTCCAACATTCAACAAAAACTCAACACTCAAAAACATTTTTTAAAAATCCAAATCGCTCCCCAAGCCGGCCTCAGCCTTGAAGGCCTAACTCAGGGAGTCATTGTTAAAGGACAACTCCAGCACATAGGTAAAAAAGACTCCCAAAGCTAATTTCTATACTTACCATGGCTGGTGAGTGTGTCTCCACTTGAAAACCTGCCGTCCCGGGACCCTGACACTCGCCGTGTTCATTTCTTGCCTACTTCCTGGTTAGGCAAGCTAGGGCAGGGTCCCAAAATCCCTTTCGCCTCCATCCTGCCCACTCTTTTAAATCTCCTGCCCCTCCATTCATTCTATCTGATGGCTTCTAGCTTGCTCAGGGAATTGTTGGCAGGAAGCCGTCACTTACAGTTCTCTCTGCCTGTCAATCATCCCCGCACTGGATGCTGACAGGCAGACATCGGTGACTAGTCACGGGTGGCTCCAGATGACTACTTGCCGCCCCTCTTCCTGCTTCGCAGAGCATAAGACTTCTTTTTTACCTTTATAAAGCTACTGCTGCAGCTGCGGCTTGTATGCTCGGGGATCTGCACAGTAGATCTATACGGTGCTGCAGGGAACCATATCAGTACAATCAAGCTGACTGATTCCTTTTAAAGGCACAAACACAATTTAACAGTGCGTTCACCCAGGAATTTAGGAAGGAGGTCCTAGATTTCCGGAATGGCATTGCATTGCAGCAAATCACTCAGGGCCCCAGGTGGAGGATTCTGAATGGAGTAGTTAGTAATGTGAGAGGTATGGACGGCATGCCCCCCCCCCCCCCCCCCCCCGGAGCCCTGAACCCAGGCAGCCGCCCAAGCCGCCCACATTATAATCCGCCACCGATCCACTATAGACTTTTAATAGGAAAAAAAGGAAGACAAAGTGGCATTTTACTTCATTGACATTCTACAGGAGTTTATCCAGTTTATCCATGACATTCATCCAGGCATTACCATCAAATGGGGGAAATCAGTCCTAATGCCTGTAGACCCTCTGCTGTTGCAGTGTCTATCATCTCTATGCATCTCCAGGACTATCCATGTACTATGCTAAATCTTACCCCATTGCTAGAACAATTCAAAACTAAGAGTGCAGTACGGCCTAGGCTGTAGGTAGATCTAATAAAAATGATGCTTGTGCCCTAGCTACTATACATATTTCACAATTCCTGTGGGTTGAATAGAGAAATTACAACTACCCAAGGAGGAGAGAGGTTCAGCATATGCTTGGCTGTATTTTGTAGCCTCTCAGCTTTAGTATCAGTGGAGTCAGGGTTCATTGGAAAGTACTTATTCTAGTGTATCTACTAACAGACTTATTATTAGCATTATTATTTATTAGCATTACAGACGTGCCTTCTGAATACAGGGCACAGCAATGGCCACTTTCAACTACTAACAAAACACAGTAATCACTGAACTCAAGGAGAACAGCGAAAAAAAATTCCAATGAAGTACTCAATCAAGAGTCTCCACTGATGCCCCCAAAAATTTAAATATGCAAAACAAGAGTCCGTGGAGCCTCAGTTACGAGTCTCAAAACACGGGATAGCCAGATATCTCTAGCCTGTTGCCTACGGGGTGCCTCCATGATGGGGAGAGCACCACACCACCCTGATAAATAACCCCTTAAGTCCCACTCGGTTGCGAGTATTGGAACATAGACAGGGAAACAACAGGGTGGCCCCTTTTGTCAATGTCTAACTCAAGGTGCGGGTATTGCGATCATGACAAGGGCTTGCAAAGGCAGGCTTCCACCCACAGACAGCCATTTCAGGGTTTTTGCCCCTCGTCAGTGTGGGGTAGGATTCTGGCTAGTTGGGGCAATGAAAAATCAACCAACAAAACACAGTAATCACTGAACTCAAGGAGAACAGCGAAAAAAAATTCCAATGAAGTACTCAATCAAGAGTCTCCACTGATGCCCCCAAAAATTTAAATATGCAAATATGTTTTGCATATTTAAATTTTTGGGGGCATCAGTGGAGACTCTTGATTGAGTACTTCATTGGAATTTTTTTTCGCTGTTCTCCTTGAGTTCAGTGATTACTGTGTTTTGTTGGTTGATTTTTCATTGCCCCAACTAGCCAGAATCCTACCCCACACTGACGAGGGGCAAAAACCCCGAAACGGCTGTCTGTGGGTGGAAGCCTGCCTTTGCAAGCCCTTGTCATGATCGCAATACTCGCACCTTGAGTTAGACATTGACAAAAGGGGCCACCCTGTTGTTTCCCTGTCTATGTTCCAATACTCGCAACCGAGTGGGACTTAAGGGGTTATTTATCAGGGTGGTGTGGTGCTCTCCCCATCATGGAGGCACCCCGTAGGCAACAGGCTAGAGATATCTGGCTATCCCGTGTTTTGAGACTCGTAACTGAGGCTCCACGGACTCTTGTTTTGCATATTTAAATTTTTGGGGGCATCAGTGGAGACTCTTGATTGAGTACTTCATTGGAATTTTTTTTCGCTGTTCTCCTTGAGTTCAGTGATTACTGTGTTTTGTTGGTTGATTTTTCATTGCCCCAACTAGCCAGAATCCTACCCCACACTGACGAGGGGCAAAAACCCCGAAACGGCTGTCTGTGGGTGGAAGCCTGCCTTTGCAAGCCCTTGTCATGATCGCAATACTCGCACCTTGAGTTAGACATTGACAAAAGGGGCCACCCTGTTGTTTCCCTGTCTATGTTCCAATACTCGCAACCGAGTGGGACTTAAGGGGTTATTTATCAGGGTGGTGTGGTGCTCTCCCCATCATGGAGGCACCCCGTAGGCAACAGGCTAGAGATATCTGGCTATCCCGTGTTTTGAGACTCGTAACTGAGGCTCCACGGACTCTTGTTTTGCATATTTAAATTTTTGGGGGCATCAGTGGAGACTCTTGATTGAGTACTTCATTGGAATTTTTTTTCGCTGTTCTCCTTGAGTTCAGTGATTACTGTGTTTTGTTGGTTGATTTTTCATTGCCCCAACTAGCCAGAATCCTACCCCACACTGACGAGGGGCAAAAACCCCGAAACGGCTGTCTGTGGGTGGAAGCCTGCCTTTGCAAGCCCTTGTCATGATCGCAATACTCGCACCTTGAGTTAGACATTGACAAAAGGGGCCACCCTGTTGTTTCCCTGTCTATGTTCCAATACTCGCAACCGAGTGGGACTTAAGGGGTTATTTATCAGGGTGGTGTGGTGCTCTCCCCATCATGGAGGCACCCCGTAGGCAACAGGCTAGAGATATCTGGCTATCCCGTGTTTTGAGACTCGTAACTGAGGCTCCACGGACTCTTGTTTTGCATATTTAAATTTTTGGGGGCATCAGTGGAGACTCTTGATTGAGTACTTCATTGGAATTTTTTTTCGCTGTTCTCCTTGAGTTCAGTGATTACTGTGTTTTGTTGGTTGATTTTTCATTGCCCCAACTAGCCAGAATCCTACCCCACACTGACGAGGGGCAAAAACCCCGAAACGGCTGTCTGTGGGTGGAAGCCTGCCTTTGCAAGCCCTTGTCATGATCGCAATACTCGCACCTTGAGTTAGACATTGACAAAAGGGGCCACCCTGTTGTTTCCCTGTCTATGTTCCAATACTCGCAACCGAGTGGGACTTAAGGGGTTATTTATCAGGGTGGTGTGGTGCTCTCCCCATCATGGAGGCACCCCGTAGGCACCAGGCTAGAGATATCTGGCTATCCCGTGTTTTGAGACTCGTAACTGAGGCTCCACGGACTCTTGTTTTGCATATTTAAATTTTTGGGGGCATCAGTGGAGACTCTTGATTGAGTACTTCATTGGAATTTTTTTTCGCTGTTCTCCTTGAGTTCAGTGATTACTGTGTTTTGTTGGTTGATTTTTCATTGCCCCAACTAGCCAGAATCCTACCCCACACTGACGAGGGGCAAAAACCCCGAAACGGCTGTCTGTGGGTGGAAGCCTGCCTTTGCAAGCCCTTGTCATGATCGCAATACTCGCACCTTGAGTTAGACATTGACAAAAGGGGCCACCCTGTTGTTTCCCTGTCTATGTTCCAATACTCGCAACCGAGTGGGACTTAAGGGGTTATTTATCAGGGTGGTGTGGTGCTCTCCCCATCATGGAGGCACCCCGTAGGCAACAGGCTAGAGATATCTGGCTATCCCGTGTTTTGAGACTCGTAACTGAGGCTCCACGGACTCTTGTTTTGCATATTTAAATTTTTGGGGGCATCAGTGGAGACTCTTGATTGAGTACTTCATTGGAATTTTTTTTCGCTGTTCTCCTTGAGTTCAGTGATTACTGTGTTTTGTTGGTTGATTTTTCATTGCCCCAACTAGCCAGAATCCTACCCCACACTGACGAGGGGCAAAAACCCCGAAACGGCTGTCTGTGGGTGGAAGCCTGCCTTTGCAAGCCCTTGTCATGATCGCAATACTCGCACCTTGAGTTAGACATTGACAAAAGGGGCCACCCTGTTGTTTCCCTGTCTATGTTCCAATACTCGCAACCGAGTGGGACTTAAGGGGTTATTTATCAGGGTGGTGTGGTGCTCTCCCCATCATGGAGGCACCCCGTAGGCAACAGGCTAGAGATATCTGGCTATCCCGTGTTTTGAGACTCGTAACTGAGGCTCCACGGACTCTTGTTTTGCATATTTAAATTTTTGGGGGCATCAGTGGAGACTCTTGATTGAGTACTTCATTGGAATTTTTTTTCGCTGTTCTCCTTGAGTTCAGTGATTACTGTGTTTTGTTGGTTGATTTTTCATTGCCCCAACTAGCCAGAATCCTACCCCACACTGACGAGGGGCAAAAACCCCGAAACGGCTGTCTGTGGGTGGAAGCCTGCCTTTGCAAGCCCTTGTCATGATCGCAATACTCGCACCTTGAGTTAGACATTGACAAAAGGGGCCACCCTGTTGTTTCCCTGTCTATGTTCCAATACTCGCAACCGAGTGGGACTTAAGGGGTTATTTATCAGGGTGGTGTGGTGCTCTCCCCATCATGGAGGCACCCCGTAGGCAACAGGCTAGAGATATCTGGCTATCCCGTGTTTTGAGACTCGTAACTGAGGCTCCACGGACTCTTGTTTTGCATATTTAAATTTTTGGGGGCATCAGTGGAGACTCTTGATTGAGTACTTCATTGGAATTTTTTTTCGCTGTTCTCCTTGAGTTCAGTGATTACTGTGTTTTGTTGGTTGATTTTTCATTGCCCCAACTAGCCAGAATCCTACCCCACACTGACGAGGGGCAAAAACCCCGAAACGGCTGTCTGTGGGTGGAAGCCTGCCTTTGCAAGCCCTTGTCATGATCGCAATACTCGCACCTTGAGTTAGACATTGACAAAAGGGGCCACCCTGTTGTTTCCCTGTCTATGTTCCAATACTCGCAACCGAGTGGGACTTAAGGGGTTATTTATCAGGGTGGTGTGGTGCTCTCCCCATCATGGAGGCACCCCGTAGGCAACAGGCTAGAGATATCTGGCTATCCCGTGTTTTGAGACTCGTAACTGAGGCTCCACGGACTCTTGTTTTGCATATTTAAATTTTTGGGGGCATCAGTGGAGACTCTTGATTGAGTACTTCATTGGAATTTTTTTTCGCTGTTCTCCTTGAGTTCAGTGATTACTGTGTTTTGTTGGTTGATTTTTCATTGCCCCAACTAGCCAGAATCCTACCCCACACTGACGAGGGGCAAAAACCCCGAAACGGCTGTCTGTGGGTGGAAGCCTGCCTTTGCAAGCCCTTGTCATGATCGCAATACTCGCACCTTGAGTTAGACATTGACAAAAGGGGCCACCCTGTTGTTTCCCTGTCTATGTTCCAATACTCGCAACCGAGTGGGACTTAAGGGGTTATTTATCAGGGTGGTGTGGTGCTCTCCCCATCATGGAGGCACCCCGTAGGCAACAGGCTAGAGATATCTGGCTATCCCGTGTTTTGAGACTCGTAACTGAGGCTCCACGGACTCTTGTTTTGCATATTTAAATTTTTGGGGGCATCAGTGGAGACTCTTGATTGAGTACTTCACTGGAATTTTTTTCGCTGTTCTCCTTGAGTTCAGTGATTACTGTGTTTTGTTGGTTGATTTTTCATTGCCCCAACTAGCCAGAATCCTACCCCACACTGACGAGGGGCAAAAACCCCGAAACGGCTGTCTGTGGGTGGAAGCCTGCCTTTGCAAGCCCTTGTCATGATCGCAATACTCGCACCTTGAGTTAGACATTGACAAAAGGGGCCACCCTGTTGTTTCCCTGTCTATGTTCCAATACTCGCAACCGAGTGGGACTTAAGGGGTTATTTATCAGGGTGGTGTGGTGCTCTCCCCATCATGGAGGCACCCCGTAGGCAACAGGCTAGAGATATCTGGCTATCCCGTGTTTTGAGACTCGTAACTGAGGCTCCACGGACTCTTGTTTTGCATATTTAAATTTTTGGGGGCATCAGTGGAGACTCTTGATTGAGTACTTCATTGGAATTTTTTTTCGCTGTTCTCCTTGAGTTCAGTGATTACTGTGTTTTGTTGGTTGATTTTTCATTGCCCCAACTAGCCAGAATCCTACCCCACACTGACGAGGGACAAAAACCCCGAAACGGCTGTCTGTGGGTGGAAGCCTGCCTTTGCAAGCCCTTGTCATGATCGCAATACTCGCACCTTGAGTTAGACATTGACAAAAGGGGCCACCCTGTTGTTTCCCTGTCTATGTTCCAATACTCGCAACCGAGTGGGACTTAAGGGGTTATTTATCAGGGTGGTGTGGTGCTCTCCCCATCATGGAGGCACCCCGTAGGCAACAGGCTAGAGATATCTGGCTATCCCGTGTTTTGAGACTCGTAACTGAGGCTCCACGGACTCTTGTTTTGCATATTTAAATTTTTGGGGGCATCAGTGGAGACTCTTGATTGAGTACTTCATTGGAATTTTTTTTCGCTGTTCTCCTTGAGTTCAGTGATTACTGTGTTTTGTTGGTTGATTTTTCATTGCCCCAACTAGCCAGAATCCTACCCCACACTGACGAGGGGCAAAAACCCCGAAACGGCTGTCTGTGGGTGGAAGCCTGCCTTTGCAAGCCCTTGTCATGATCGCAATACTCGCACCTTGAGTTAGACATTGACAAAAGGGGCCACCCTGTTGTTTCCCTGTCTATGTTCCAATACTCGCAACCGAGTGGGACTTAAGGGGTTATTTATCAGGGTGGTGTGGTGCTCTCCCCATCATGGAGGCACCCCGTAGGCAACAGGCTAGAGATATCTGGCTATCCCGTGTTTTGAGACTCGTAACTGAGGCTCCACGGACTCTTGTTTTGCATATTTAAATTTTTGGGGGCATCAGTGGAGACTCTTGATTGAGTACTTCATTGGAATTTTTTTTCGCTGTTCTCCTTGAGTTCAGTGATTACTGTGTTTTGTTGGTTGATTTTTCATTGCCCCAACTAGCCAGAATCCTACCCCACACTGACGAGGGGCAAAAACCCCGAAACGGCTGTCTGTGGGTGGAAGCCTGCCTTTGCAAGCCCTTGTCATGATCGCAATACTCGCACCTTGAGTTAGACATTGACAAAAGGGGCCACCCTGTTGTTTCCCTGTCTATGTTCCAATACTCGCAACCGAGTGGGACTTAAGGGGTTATTTATCAGGGTGGTGTGGTGCTCTCCCCATCATGGAGGCACCCCGTAGGCAACAGGCTAGAGATATCTGGCTATCCCGTGTTTTGAGACTCGTAACTGAGGCTCCACGGACTCTTGTTTTGCATATTTAAATTTTTGGGGGCATCAGTGGAGACTCTTGATTGAGTACTTCATTGGAATTTTTTTTCGCTGTTCTCCTTGAGTTCAGTGATTACTGTGTTTTGTTGGTTGATTTTTCATTGCCCCAACTAGCCAGAATCCTACCCCACACTGACGAGGGGCAAAAACCCCGAAACGGCTGTCTGTGGGTGGAAGCCTGCCTTTGCAAGCCCTTGTCATGATCGCAATACTCGCACCTTGAGTTAGACATTGACAAAAGGGGCCACCCTGTTGTTTCCCTGTCTATGTTCCAATACTCGCAACCGAGTGGGACTTAAGGGGTTATTTATCAGGGTGGTGTGGTGCTCTCCCCATCATGGAGGCACCCCGTAGGCAACAGGCTAGAGATATCTGGCTATCCCGTGTTTTGAGACTCGTAACTGAGGCTCCACGGACTCTTGTTTTGCATATTTAAATTTTGGGGGGCATCAGTGGAGACTCTTGATTGAGTACTTCATTGGAATTTTTTTTCGCTGTTCTCCTTGAGTTCAGTGATTACTGTGTTTTGTTGGTTGATTTTTCATTGCCCCAACTAGCCAGAATCCTACCCCACACTGACGAGGGGCAAAAACCCCGAAACGGCTGTCTGTGGGTGGAAGCCTGCCTTTGCAAGCCCTTGTCATGATCGCAATACTCGCACCTTGAGTTAGACATTGACAAAAGGGGCCACCCTGTTGTTTCCCTGTCTATGTTCCAATACTCGCAACCGAGTGGGACTTAAGGGGTTATTTATCAGGGTGGTGTGGTGCTCTCCCCATCATGGAGGCACCCCGTAGGCAACAGGCTAGAGATATCTGGCTATCCCGTGTTTTGAGACTCGTAACTGAGGCTCCACGGACTCTTGTTTTGCATATTTAAATTTTTGGGGGCATCAGTGGAGACTCTTGATTGAGTACTTCATTGGAATTTTTTTTCGCTGTTCTCCTTGAGTTCAGTGATTACTGTGTTTTGTTGGTTGATTTTTCATTGCCCCAACTAGCCAGAATCCTACCCCACACTGACGAGGGGCAAAAACCCCGAAACGGCTGTCTGTGGGTGGAAGCCTGCCTTTGCAAGCCCTTGTCATGATCGCAATACTCGCACCTTGAGTTAGACATTGACAAAAGGGGCCACCCTGTTGTTTCCCTGTCTATGTTCCAATACTCGCAACCGAGTGGGACTTAAGGGGTTATTTATCAGGGTGGTGTGGTGCTCTCCCCATCATGGAGGCACCCCGTAGGCAACAGGCTAGAGATATCTGGCTATCCCGTGTTTTGAGACTCGTAACTGAGGCTCCACGGACTCTTGTTTTGCACTTTCAACTACTAGTTAAAGTTTAGTGGAAAACCAACACCTCAAAATTCAATGCAATTTATCCGATTAAAAACAAAAAACTAAAATTGTCATGCACATTACAAAGTGACCCTCTTGTAGGGCTGCCGGAAACGTTACACAGTGCACTTCCTATGTGATAAAGCAGCAGCATGATTATAGATACCAGTAACAATACAGTTAGATTGTAATAAAGCCCTGAGTAGCCAAGTTCTCAATTTATTAACCTATTGATCACTGTGAGGATCATTACTCAATCTAAAGGCCTAAAGTGCAGCACTTGGAGAATATAGGATAATGGAACTAACATGCTGGAGCTTACTATGCATAAAGGGTAACCAAGCTGTGCAAAGTGCTGGCAAAAGAACATGATGTCATGACAGTTCAAGTAGAGGTATAAAAAGGACAGGGTTTATATTAAAAGGGAATGTGTCATCAGAAAATGATCTACTGTTTAACTCGGGTTTTTTGGGTTAGACATATATTTACACTGTATATATTGCCTAAGAACTTTTGGGGATATTTATTCTAATTTTCTATTTTACTATGTATATTACAAAATAATTCAGAAATCTTGCAGTTTTTTATTCTGACCACTAGACTTAATAGGAACCAACGCAGGTAGTCACCTGAGCGGCTCACCACCCGTGTCTAGTCGTTTGGGATGATAAGTAAGGTGCTGCTGAAAAGTCACCTGTACAGCATACAGTGAACGGGGACACCAGCTGATAGCAAAGACAACAGCAGCTTAGCCTCCCTTCCCCATGGAGTGACCTTTGTACAAGTCACAGAGGTCACAGAGCATGTGTGCAAATGTGTCCCATAAAAAGAAAAGGGTTTTATGACCCACAATAATGTACTAAAAAATGGAAAAAAAATTGCTGTGTATGTTTTAGTGTCAAATCAGTAACACAAATTCAGGTGACACATTCCCTTATAAGTATATCAAAGGATGACACATGCAGGGAAAAGAATATTGAATGAGCAGGGAGATGTTACCTTATATCCTCTCCAGAAGGACTGTATAAGTAATGCTGCCTCTTCTTCAGATAGGAGGAGGGACAATGGGATGGGCGGTCTTGGACTGGAGAAAAAAGAGAAAGTGTATCATTATTAGTTTTATTTAGTTATCACAAAGGTGTATAAGTTTGAGTTGTTATCCTGGTTTTACAGGCCTAAGACTTTATGCACATGGCAGATGCAAGGCTGTATACTACTGAGCTGCAGAGACTGTGTGCCGCCATACTCTGCTCCATTGGGTACAGTTTTTCAGAAACTTCTCAACCAAAAAAATAACTCCTTCATAAAGTATGCAGTGGAAACTTTTGCATGTCCACAAATCAAGTAAGATTCATATAGAGGTACAGTGAAGCTCCATGCATCTCTATGGGTGCCCTCCAGAAAACTGAGCCATAATATGATTTCTACTAAGGCCCAAAGCCTTATTCCCACTTTCTGTACACACGCCATATATACAGACGGTGTGCGGTGGAACAGATTTTCACAAGTCTCCCAACACAGCTGGAGCTCCCGGCATCATAAAGATACATGATGTGGGGAGTTACGATAATCCCTTCCTCTGCACACCGTCTGTACAGTGGCGGAACTACAACCGTAGCAGCCGTAGCCGCTGCTATGGGGCCCGCCTTATCAGGGGGCCCGGTGCCCGATCCTGTAATGGACCGAGCCCCCTGAGAAGACACTTGCAGCACCCGGCCGCTGTGCGGGCCTCCCGGGTGCTGCAAACGGCAAGTCGCAGTGTGCTATGAGGCCTGCCCCTGTCCTCAGCGTCCCCTGTGGCACCCACCCCCTCCTTCCCCTGTCCTGCGGCTCCCGCCCCCGTCCTCAGCGTCCCCTGCGGCTCCCACCCTGTCCTGTGTCCCCTTGCGGCCTCCGTCTCCATCCCGTGTCCCCCTGCGGCCCCCATCCCCATTCTGTGTACCCCTGCGACCTCCGTCTCCGTCCCTTGCCCCCCTGCGGCCCCCGTCCCCGTTCTGTGTCCCCCTGCGGCCCCCGGCCCCATTCTGTGTCCCCCTGCAGCCTCAGTCTCCGTCCTGTGTCCCCCTGCGGCCCCCGTCCCCGTTCTGTGTCCCCCTGCGGCCTCCGTCTCCGTCCCAGGTCCCCCTGCGGCCTCCGTCCCCGTTCTGTGTCCCCCTACGCCCTCCGTCTCCGTGTCTCCCTGCGGCCCCCGTCGCCGTTCTGTGTCCCCCTGTGGCCTCCGTCTCTGTCCCGTGTCCCCCTGCGGCCCCCGTCGCCATTCTGTGTCCCCCTGCGGACCCCTTCCCCGTTCTGTGTCCCCCTGCTGCCTCCGTCTCCGTCCCGTGTCCCCCTGCGGCTCCAGACCCCTTCCTGTGTGCCCCTGCAGTCCCCCGTCCCTATCAGCCCCCCGTCCCCCCAGCTTTCTGGGGCTCAGTGTGCCAGGGCCACCCTCCCCAATATCCCAGAGGCCCCTGTGCAGCCCCCCCCCCCCCCGCAACCTCACGACCTGCGGAGTCCCTGTCCCCTACCATCACCATCAGTGCCCCCACAGACCAGAGACAAGAGGAAGGCCGGCACAGAAGCCACACAGGACCGAGGTCAGAGCAGGAACCAGGACAGGTTAGATTACCCCCAGAGAGCTACAACCCCCACTTTACATACAGGACTACATCTTCCAGCATAGTGTGGGGTAATATACAGGACTACATCTCCCAGCATGGTGTGTGGTAATATACAGGACTACATCTCCCAGAATGCTGTGTGTGGTAATATGCAGGACTATTTCACATAATAGGAGTTGTAGTTTTGCAACAGATAAGACGATGACACAAGGGGGAGATGGTGGCACAGTAGACTAGCGGCTATGTGGGTGCATGTGTGTATGTAGGGCTTGCAACACGTTGCCAGAGGCAGCGTTCCTTCCAGGAGTATGCTGAGGAGGGGGGCCCCATACAGTTTTTTTCTATGGGGCCCCATGGATCCTAGTTACGCCCCTGCGTCTGTATATAGGGTGGGCACGGAATTTGGGAATAAGGCCCAATTCTTAGCTGAGGTCTAAGAATATCAGTAATTTGTTCAATATATCTCAGCCTGTCTCTTATCCCTAACATTTTAGATGGTGAAAGAAGGGCAGTTATGGTTCATAATGGGTCAGAAAAGGTTAACACCACTAAGATGTATTAGTGACTATTCCAGAACAACCCTGGCTCAGAACTACTGCCAGTTCCATTCCTGTCTGCTACAAAGTAAACAGCAGAATGCTGCAGGTCATATAAAAATAGAATGGTAAGCGTGGCCATCCGACTAGTATATGGGCAATGAGGGAAGGATGAAATCTGTCATTCACGGCACGAGGCAGCTGTTTCAGGCAGACAGGAATTGGAAGCATGGCTGAATCACGGCAATGGATATCATATCCTAGGAACTCACATATATTACAGGTTGAAGATATAATTCAGCATGAGAAATCTTCCTATAACGCACTCTACTTTTACCTATGTAGTCCAGTCACAATCTGCTTCTGTTAAAGTGATAGTCCCCCCCCCTTTTCATATAAAGAGTTCTCAGAACCATTCTTAACCTTATATTGTAGACATTTCATATCTTACAGTATAAAGGATTTCTTGGTGGTCTCTCCCCCCAAAAGTGCATGTTATTGTTGGTGCACAGTGCCATATGGGCCCCCTCCACAGCCATTGGAATGGGCCAACCTAGAAGCCTAAACCCCACTGCCCTCTAGGTTGGGCCATTCCAATGGCTGTGGAGGGGGTGGGGCCGAGGCAACAATGACATCACTAAGAGGTGGGGCCTATAGTGCCAATGTGGGCAGAGATATGGTGCACCACGGTCGTTAAGCCCCGCCCTTACAGCACTGTCCCCCAACAATAACATGCATGTTTGAGAGGAAAGACGACCTAAAAAACGCTTTATACGGTAAGATATGAAATACCCAGAATATTAGCTTAAAGGGAACCTGTCACCTGGCATTGCGGCGCAGAGCCCGCCCGACCCCCCAGTGGAGCTCCGGATACTTACCATTTGCTGCAAGTCCCGCTCCTGAATCCGGTCCCCGGACGGAGGTATCGGCGCCGGAAGGTGAGCATGCGCTGTATGCTTATTATCAGAGATGAGTCCGATGCCCATAGAAAATGAGAATGAGCCGTCATTCTCTATGGGCGTCGGACTAATCTCTGGAGCGCGCACACAGGGCTGCCGACGGCGATATCTCCATCCCGGGTCCAGGAGCAGGACAGATTCCCTTTAAGAACGGTGCTGATATGGAAAGGGGGTGACAATATCACTTTAAATTTTCACTGTCTTTACCAGCTACTCTTCATTTGAGCTATGTGATGTCTTACACATTTGTAAATCAAATAATTTACCATAAAATGTCTCCTCAGTAAAAAACAATCTCAAGTCTTGGCCACTAAGAATCTCGCCTTTCTGAAATTTTCTGTTTATTGTCTGTTGTCAGTGGAAATCTGTCTCTTGTAACAGAGAGAGCCAGGACAACACAGGAAAAAAGAAACCTTCAAGGAGGGAGAGAGGGAGAACCTGAGAAAACATGGGTTATGTTCCTGCAAGCTGCCTGCTCCACACTGTTCCTAAAAGGTAAGTCAAGGCTTCCCACTCATCTCTGACCATCTATACAGCTCTGGACAGCTATCCTTTGAAATACCAGTGTACCTACTGCTTTATGTCTATGATTTTATGTATCCTCCCCTTTTAGGTTATCAGCAGTGACAGCACTGGAGGCAGCAGTCCTTTAATGCTTAGTGTAACTTTTTCCTTGCTGTTTCTTTTTGCTCACATGGCACCTTACAAACCCAGTGCATCTGTAACCACTTCTTTCTCCACGTTCCATCTAGTACTATACTACCGTCTCATTCTTATTCATGTGACAAGTAATCTTACAATATAGTGTGCCAGACTGTAGAAGACAGGGGTATCTGGTGGAACTGTTGGTATACTACTACAACTCCTAGCATGCCCTAACAGTCCATGGCTATTGATGTCCTTTCCCTTTCTTCTGTAGCCAATCAAACACATTTTACTCTCTCTGCTATGCCATGACATAGGTTGGCACGTTGCCAGGATTTTGATTAACATAGGGCCAGGCAATGGGATATTCTATGACTATTAGATTGGCAAGGGTCTGACTCCCAGCACCCCCACTGAACAGCTGTTTGGAGGGGCTGTTATGGTCCTTGTATCACCATACTTTTAGTACAGCAATGCGAGAAGCTGTAACATTATCTGACATCAACAACTAAAGGACAATCATGGAAGTTATTTGCTGCTATTCCTAAACTGTGCCGTGATGAAAGGTGATCACAATGTGCAGCCAACCAGCCATAGACCTGTATACACCTTTACTGCAGAACAAAGAACAAGCCAATCCTATCACAAAACGTCTTCTGTCACAGGAGATGAAACATTTTATTTTGGATTATCCTTTATTATTCGGGATAATCGTGTCGCTTTTAAGCAGCCGCCAATACGCTCTATGGCTGGAGATAATGGGAGGTAATTTGGATCTGACATGAGGGTATTGTCCCTTCTAGAACAGTCTCCTTTGTGTTTACTCTATCAATCAAAGCCAGGCGAGAGTTCACCGGCAGGCCTGCTCCAGTCATCAGAGTCTCACGCCTGGATCTGTCTGACACTGTGCGCATAGGAGAAAATAATGTGACATATGGTTACAATCAGATAGCATAAAGAAACATATAGTTATGGAGGGCCATCAACCTATAAGAAATGAATAATGAAAAATGAGCAAAGACACAGCATTTGTAAGTGCTCTTTACTGCTGGGTGCACCTTATGTGCAGGATGGTTTCTACATACCATTATTCTCCAAAAATGAGACCTAGCTTCATTTTGCATATTTTTGGAGTAGGCTTAAACTATAAGCCCTACACCAAAAATAAGCCCTAGTTATAGTCAGCTGACCAGATCCCTGACACTGGGTGGCTCAGCATCATCCAATCAGTGCCAGACTTGTCATGCTCCGCCCCCACCTGGTGCAGGGGAGGCAGGAGGAGTGGTGAGAAGATGGGCAGTAGGGGACATTGCATATAGGGGGACGTGGGCCAACTACAGAGGGGGAGGTATAAAGTATGGGGACTACCTGCAGAGGGGAGGTGTACAGAGTACCGGGGACTAACTAGAGGGAAACTTACGGTATAGGAGGGACATACAGTATGCCGGCAAACTACCATATAGAGTTGTGCCACAGTGTAGGGGCAATATCATGTTTCTCCTAGGTGGTGGGGGTGGGGGGAGTCTGACCATTAGCTCCACCCCTTCATCTCAAAAACTGGAACCCAGCACCACCACTTAATTCATTCTCCATGGGAGCCCCCACAGATAGTACAAAGCTCGGCTATCTCAGGCAGCGCCCATAAGGAATGAATAAAGCAGCGGTCACATGTTCTTGAAGGGTCGTCATGTTAGTTAGTTATGCCATATACAGGGCATAGCCCTTTGTGCGACAACCCACATAGTATATGTAACCATGGAACCAGGGAGGAGCTAAAAGCAGTAATCTGCTCAAGAGCACAGCATTTCCATCCCTTACGGCACACAGCACAGCGGCCGCCAATCAAATGGAGGAGGAGGGGGGCAAGCCAGAATACGGGGATGTAAATGCTGTTGTCGACATTTAGTAAGTATTCCTAGTGGCAACAATTTGGCTGACACTGGTGACAAGCCTGTTACTAGCATTGTATAAAGAGGCGCACTATGACTGAGACTATATGGTATACTATGATTGGCAATATATGGTGGGAACACTGTAGCTGGCACTGTATGGGGCACACCCACACACTCTATGGTGAGTATAATAAAGAAAGAGATCTGTGGTTTATAAAAATGATAATCCACTGGAAGAGTCTGGTGGAGCTTTCTGATGAGAACATATGGATGCCAAGCCAAGTGAGCATGTGTTTGGTGGGCTCACGTAAAGCCAGCCCAAGTCTATTTCTTTAGCTTTTACATGGTCATGTAGCTCCTATACTCCTGAACTTATAATATACAGTAAGGGGTAAAATATCCCATATATTACATAATGCTACATACTTGATTATATTACTTTCTGCAAAGCTACTGCCAAGGTGACGCATGTTCTTTCAAAGACAAGTATTTAGTCAAGTACAAAGTTATTGAATGTGCCATCATAATGTATTTACTGGCAGGAGGCTATCTGCTTACTTCTGCCCCAGGTTCAAGTTGGCTGAGAGATATTTTAATGATAATAAAGAAAATATGGGGTCTGACAGGGTGCGCTCAAATCCATCCACTGGAAAGTGTTTACTGGATATAGGGAGAGTACTTCACTGGCATAGCAAAACCACTGAGGATATACGTTCATATGATGACTAAGTATATTTCTGTTCCAACTGCTAATGGTTTCCTCCCAATCACAAGGGGATAAGCAGATTCAGAAGAGAACATACAGGCTTAAAGGGAACCTACCACAGTGAAACAAACCATCCAATCTGCAGACAGCATGTTATAGAGCAGGAGATGTATAGTTTGGTGGGGAAACATTCCGCAGAACTTATAAGTGCTCACTCTAGGTTTAAGAGTCCAGTGGGTGGGGCTAATCAGTGATTAGCTTTCCCTGCCTGAGTGTTCTAATATTCTAGATT
Organism: Dendropsophus ebraccatus; assembly: GCF_027789765.1. NCBI lineage: Eukaryota > Metazoa > Chordata > Amphibia > Anura > Hylidae > Dendropsophus > Dendropsophus ebraccatus. The sequence goes on from NC_091462.1 coordinate 87,807,839, forward strand.
GCTCCCATTATACTATAAAAAATGACCATTAGTTTGGAATATAAGTTGGGCTCTGTTAGCACTGTTGCTGGTCTTCCCTACGATCACCATTGCCTTTGGGTTTTAAGAACATTTCTAACCTGTTATAAGTGAATGGGATCTTTTGGGATTTGCTAGGATCTCTTACATGGCTCAGTTTGTAATGGAAATGAAAAGAGAGAAAATATATCAGGCAATTATTTTAATAGCAAACATATTAACAAAAAACCTAAAAACATAAATGCAATGACAGTCAATAACACGGGCAAAACTGTACTTGCATCAAATGAACTAAACTGGTTTAATAAGAGCCAAATGCTTTTGTAGAACTGAGTGTAGAGTTAAAGAGGAATTCCCATTTGGATATTTAGGGTGTATAGTCAGGATATGCTATAAATGTACAAAAGATAAGGGTCCCACCACTAGGAGAAGTACCTATATTCTCAAGAGAGAGGGGCCCCTGGCATCACCCGGAGGTGGGAAGGAAGCCAAAAATAGCCAAACTGGCCATTTTTACAGTGTAGCACTTGTATTAAAGGGAAACTATCAGCAGGTCACATAAATCTAACCTGCTGATAGCTCCCTTTTGTGCACGGAGCGCTGAGGTGAAGATGAGTAATGAAAGTTAACAGAGCGGACCTGCGGGGTGGGCCGGATCGGTGCTCTGGGGGCAGTACCCTTGCCCCCAGTGCTCTAAACTGCTTGATTAGCATAAAGATCTGACTACTAACCTCACGGGAACAGCGTTGAGGATGAAGGTAAGAAACTCGCCTTCATCCCCAGCGCCTTGTGTACAAAAGGGACACATCACCAGGTTAGATTCGTCTAACCTTTTGATAATTTACCTCTAACTTAGGAGTTACTTGAATAACATAGCTTGTGGTGCTACACTGTTTGGTCAAGTTCCATTAATGTCAATGTGTGTTATATAAACTGCATAAAAGAGTCACCTTGACTGTTTGTTGCTTCCTGACGACCGCCAGAACTCACAACCAGGCTGGAGGGGAATCAAGGGGCCTTCGAGTCTGGAGACTGGTGCGCATCTATTCTATGTTTAAAGCATATCTTATGGATATGTCCTAAATGTCCACATGGTAATACCCCTTTAATGTTGGAATTTTTTTTTATGTTGTACTTACTGATCTTTTAACCATTCTTGAACAAACGGAATCTCAAAGAAGTCTTTACATTGCTGATCTTTCCTTACTGGATTCTGACTGAAAGACAAAAAAAATAAGAATTATATTATAACTTATTGACTGTTGACTGAAAATAATAATTGAAGACATTAACACTGAGCTGGGTGGACTGATATACAGAACAATTGGCTACTGCCCAAGAGCCTACAGCATGCCTGAGCCTGAGCTCCCCATCCCGCCTGTACTGTACATATCTTTTTAGGTGTTGGCCTTCTATTTTTCTTACATTATTTCCCATAATGGTACAACTGTTTTTAAATCAAGTGAAATTGTAGATGGTTAGGGGGCTGAGGAGAAGAGGCAGCAGCGAGCTACTTACTTATATAACCACTGGGTGAGGAAGTCACAAGCAATAAATTTAGTTCTCTTTCTCTACAAAAACAAAAGCACATTTTATTATAAAGTAAATTAACCAGGTTCTTCCACACCAGCGCATCTTTACTTATTAATAAAATACAAAAAATGACATGCTGTGTGGATCTGAAATTATATATTTTAGTTTTTTCTATTGAGTAACATGGGGAAGTAGAATCTGCAAGAAATCTAATGTTAATAATATCATAATAGACTCATCCAACAATCCTCTTCTGCTGCCTTGTCAATGCTTCTTTGGTCCGTGTTTCTGTTTATCTGGCTTCAGGGGGTTGGTAAGGAGAGTACACTATTTTTTTTTAGATGAATAAATGTTAGAATTTTCACAGACAAAACCACAACCAAATTCTCATTCATTTGGTTAGGAATGTCTTGGGTATCTTATCAACATGCAGAAATGTGTGTGTAGTTAAGGGCCCTTTAAGACAGGCCAACAGGGGCAGAATAATGAGTGCCGATCTATGTGATCAGAGCTTCATTACTTGTCTACGTGTGACCCAATTAATCATGCGTTCCTTTAAATTCACATTTTTTTTGCTGCAAATCCCATTTACACGGGGGTATGTGCGGCCGATAACAATGATTTTATTATAAATGTTTCCTCATTCGTTGGCTGATCGCTGGCCTTTTTACACAGGCCAATTATCCTACCCTATGAACACCCTATACAAACTGACATAACATTTATTTATTCTAGGATCTGTACAAAGGCCCGGGACATTCCATGTGAAGTAAAGGTAATTTAGACATAGAAATATAGAAGATAGTCAATATCTTCTATAACTGACATGTCAACTCTCCTGCACAAGAAATCTCATTGAATCAATGGGAGAGGCAGAATTTCAAGCAGCGTCTGTGGTGTGTGGGCTCTGTTTCAAATTCCGCCTCTTTTGCTCAGTGTGATTGGGTCTTTAGAGTAGCCAATGCCTGACCCAAGAGGATGACCCAATAGTGCAGATACTTATCGGGCAGTAACAGCTTGCTTAGCTAATTGCTGACTATACTGCGGCAAGTAAATGGCTGAACAGGTCAGCATTGCCAAGATGGGTCTGTCTCAGAAGTAGCGTCCAGATTCTAATATGTATAGTACTGTAGTACTGGATACCTAGAAATCAGTAGAAAAAGAGATGGTGTAGTAAGGGAAAGGGAAGTATACGTAGGGTCACTAGTTCACAGCCAAAAGCTACAAGCAGCTGAACAGGAGAGCTGGATGTTGATAGGAAAAATGTGACACATAATGTGACCTCCATTCATAAACCTCTGGCACCAACTGCGTTCAATTCTAACATTAAGAGAAACACAGGAAGCACTCACAATGTGAATTGTTTGCTGGGAGATAACGTGGATAAAGCAACATGTGCGAGAAGTATCCCCGACCTGAACTCAGGATCCATAAAACACCCTGTACTGTACAGTCTGGAGTTTATTTAATAGATTAAAGGAAGGGAACCTGGAAGGACAAATCATTGAGCTTAAAGTGTACCTGTCGTTATAAGTTTCAAAATCTAAATTAACAATAGATGTCATATGAAGCAAGCTTGCAATTTACATTTATTATTTTTTTGGTTGTTATCCTGCTGTGAAACAAAGCTGAACTTACCAGAAATCAAGGTCCAGTCTCCTGAAGGCAGATTTTTAGACTTGTGCTGATTAAAAAAACAGACTAAACACATGAATTCCGGCCAGTACAAAGAGTCACGTCTCCGTCAGTCACATGACTGCCTTCTCAGAGCGCTCAGATGGCTTGGGAAACAGTGGATTTCCTGTTTTCTGACTTGAAAAAAAAAAAGAGTCCGAAAACAGGATGTGCCATGTTTTCCATGATAACTAAAAAAAAATAATAATAATAATGAATGTAAATTGCAAGCTTGCTTTATATCACATCTACTGGTGATTTAGGTTATGAAAGTTATAATGACGGTACACTTTAAAGTGCAGGTTGAGAACATAGAAGTGAATCCCCCCACACATGATCAGGAGGATTTGGTACAACTACATAGTAAGCTGGGGTTGTAGTCACTGGCAGTACTCCAAGCACCAAAAAACAGCACTGTTTTCTATTACTGATACCCGCAAAGTAGTAGCTGCTAATCTCACTTCCTAGTGGCCTTGCATGTTTGTTATAGCAAGTCTTTCCAATTCTGTCAATATATCAGGAGTGGAGAATTCTAGAGCAATATAGTTCTTTACTATAATCATTAAAGGGACTCCAAACTAGAAAACATGCTTCTATTTACAGTCCTGTTCCCCCTGTCATCTATCGGAGGTGCACTGTGCCACAGATCCCTCACGGCAAGTCATACAAGAAAAATAATACCATCTAGTAGTTGATGTCAGGATAAGAGCAGGCCGGGATCCCATCAAGACATAGTCATCACTTCTGCTCAAGTGCCCCATTTTCCTCCCACTCCAATGTGAGCCAAGAGCTCCCCTTTCCCTCCTTATAAACATAAGAGAGTGGTGACAACTCCAAGTGTCCATGGCCGTCTCCAGCTTCCCGTATGACCACAGTTGTACTCAGATCAGTGTTACTAGTGCGGAAGCTAATGAAAAATAATCATCGTCTATCAAAATTCCCCATCCATAAGGTTGTGTCTGGTAATGCTGTCTGTCTCATTCATGTAAAAGAACCTGCAATATTGGGGTCTCTAACCTCATACAATGCAATGACTGGTCATCTTCTAGTCTGATGAGGTTATCAAGTTCTTCTGCTAGGAACAAAATGATGGACCATAACAATGTTAAATAAAGTAATTTTACTGAATTACGGAGATCATAAAAACACAAGAAATACAGAACAAAAAAAAAAAAAAAAAAAATATATCAGGAGTGGAGAATTCTAGAGCAATATAGTTCTTTACTATAATCATTAAAGGGACTCCAAACTAGAAAACATGCTTCTATTTACAGTCCTGTTCCCCCTGTCATCTATCGGAGGTGCACTGTGCCACAGATCCCTCACGGCAAGTCATACAAGAAAAATAATACCATCTAGTAGTTGATGTCAGGATAAGAGCAGGCCGGGATCCCATCAAGACATAGTCATCACTTCTGCTCAAGTGCCCCATTTTCCTCCCACTCCAATGTGAGCCACCACGGCCTATCACCATCTCAGTCTACCAGGTAATTTAAAAACTAAGGTGACGAAAAACAGCTATTAAGTAGGAAGATATTTGTAGGTAGAAAATGACTTGCTTTGTGCTGCACACAGCGATGATAAGGAGAGGAGTAAATTACATACAAACAATCAGAAGGGTTGGGAAAAGACACCAGATGTTACTAGTGCAATGATATCATTGTTTGTTGTGTGCACAATCCAGTTTGTAACTACTCCTACGCCTGAATACAGAGTCCAAGAATAGAAGACATTCAGTGCTATATATTCTGCAAAAGTATTATATGGAGGGGATGTGGTGTACCTTGGGCCCCTAACGTGTTCTCACTGCACATACAGGACTTCTCTGGTTTACACTACCAACATGGTAAGTGTGCAGAATAACAAAGCACACCATCTAGCCAGCGCTCCACTCCATTATGGTGCCTCTCTTTACTTCCCCTGATGACGCGCTGTCATGGCTCCTGTGATGAAGTTCTAAACACACAGCAGCCAATCACTAAGCCCAATCGCTGAAGGTGCAGTGGGATCAGAGCATCGTCATCAGGGAAGACACCAGGGAAGGGCCGGAGCGCCAGACTTGACAAGGTAAGTATGGTACATTTTATTATTTTACACCCCTTAGCAGTTTGTAATTTGTTCTTTTAAGTCAGGAAACTCAATTAAGATCTCATTCCCAAAAAAAATTGATCCCAGTGGCCAAGAAAGTGAGGCCAGAGTCACTTTCAAATGGGGTTGTCTTCTGCTGGACCTCTGGTGAATTAGTCTGACCCTCATGGCTACTATCATGTCATTATGACTTGAGATGAGCGAACTTTGAGCATGCACGGATCTGGCCAAACCAAAGCGCACAGCATTTGATTACCGGTGGCTGAAGAAGTTGGATGCAGCCCTAAGACTGCCTAGAAAACATGGATATCTGCATCCAACTTCTTCAGTCACTGGTAATCAAATGCAGATCCTTTAGGTACAGACGAACCCGAGCATGCTCAAGGTTCACTCATTGCTAAATATGATAAGTGGCAAGCATATCAATGTGGTATAAATAAACATGAAAACATAGCAAAAAAAAATAAAGTCATGGTTTATAACTAGAGATGAGCGAACCTCGAGCATGCTCGAGTCCATCCGAACCTGATTGTTCGGCATTTGATTAGCGGGGGCTGCTGAAAGTGGATAAAGCTCTAAGGTTGTCTGGAAAACATGGATACAGCCAATGACTATATCCATGTTTTCCACATAGCCTTAGGGCTTTATTCAACTTCAGCAGCCACCGCTAATCAAATGCCAAACAATCGGGTTTGGATGGACTCGAGCATGCTCCAGGTTCGCTCATCTCTATTTATAACACAAACCATATCCACTTATCACTTTAAGGCTATGTCCACATGTATTTTTTTTTTTTGGCCATATTTTTGGTCAGACGCCATTTTGATTTGAAAATATGGCCATATTTTTGCTAATTATGACTGAAATTATCAAAATACAACCCTATTTTTACCTCTAAAAATTTGGCCCAAAAAGATGCTGGGTGAGCATATCCTCAAAGGTAATTTTGCAGAAAAGAAACAATTGTCAAAATTACTGGGATCTACATTTAAAACATAAATGTGTAGGCCAGCTCAATCACAGGCTAAGGTTAAATAAGAAACAAACTTAAAAGGGAACTGTTGGGAGCACTGCCCCGCCTCCACAGCATCATTCGGCTCGCCCACTTCATATATGGAGCTGGAGAGCCAGATGTCACTGTTGGGGCGGAGCAGTGCTCCTAACAGTGCTCCTGGCTGAATATTATGCCGACTAACAGCATGGGAACGGCATCAAGGAGGAAGCTAAGAAACATACCTTTCTCCTCAGCATCCCGAGTGCTATAGTGGGCTATCAGAAGGTTAGATTCTTCTAACCTGCCGATAGATCCACTTTAAAGTAATACTTAAAACTTCAACTATTCTTATTATTGAGCTTCACTTTCTTGTGGTTTTGGGTTGAGTTAAATGATAGTAGCTGGTAAAAGTCATACACCTGTGCAATCACTGTGTGATAAATGCAGCTGATCCAAATCTAGAAGAATGGATCAGCTGTAAATGTCTTATTACCTCCTGGCCGAGAAAGAGAGTGGTTACAAACAGTGTCTCTCTCTTTCGGACCTGACCCACTCTGCGTTACAAAGATCAATGCCCTCTGTAGATGTGCTATAGGGAAACTAAACCCTTATAGCCATCTCTCCATCTCTCTCCATGGATAACACCCCATCACTTTTGAAGGACCCTTTCAACACCTAGGAGTTATCCAAAGTAGACAAACCCTTCGGGAAACATTACATGATACCTATTGCACACAGTTGTTCCTAGTCTGTATATTTAGTAGTAGCATTACCTTACTGCAAATATCCCGCTAATAAAATGCAGTAATAACTGGTATGATTTACATTCTGGTTACATGTATTATCCCATAATCCTTCTTCAATTATGGACTCGAAATTGAAAGGTCATATTTAATTTAGGCCGCTCTAAGAGCAGAGACTTAGTAGGGAGTCGTTCTCTGATCAGATTACCCACATTTTTTCCACCGAGAAGATAAATGTATCTATGTTGGCTTTGTTACTAAGTAAATATCTATTCATTTATTTGACATCATCAGACTTCCTCTCGGTGCTTACCAAATATATTACACACCGGGAGTTATAGAGAGTTCAAATAGCAGCACATGTGGCGATATACAGGGATATGTGGTGACAGTAATATGCACCTACATTGAGCACCGGCCTTCAGTAGTCTATAGGTAGCCAGGAGCAGCACTACAGCACATACTGGCATGTAAAGTCTTCTCATGATGATGCTCCGAAAAGAAAACAGAGTACTACACTTTACTGTATGGGACAGCTGACCGACAACAGGGGAACCGAAGCATTACATGGGCATCAAATCAAAGGTCTGTCCTTTAATTCTATACATAGGCCTAGTCCTCCTGAAATTGAGTGGTGTTCCCTGAGGATGCAAAAGAATACACCACTTCCTGCAGGACATACAGCAACTGATAAGTACTGGAAGACTGTAGATTTTTTAATATAAGTAAATTGCAAATCTACATAACTTTTCTGAAAGTTAATTTTAAAGAGAAAAATATTTTTGATGGAGAACCCCTTTAAAGAAGTTGTACAGGCCAAGAAAAACAAGGCCGCTTTCTTCCAGAAATAGCACCACTCACATGCCTAGTTTGGGTGTGGTTTTGCAGTTCTATTAAAGTGATGAGGACAATGGCCAACTACTTCATAGGGGCTGGTATTTCTCCCTATCCACAGCAGGATAATTATATGAATTGGGAAATATAAATATGGCATATTTAAATTCTGGGTAAAACATTTGATAGTACAACATATTCTAATCATCTCTTTCCTAATCACAAAGTACTTATCAATCCATTGAGAGAGAAATAGGGAAATCATTGCAGTAACCGTTTCCTGAAATTTAAGCAGTCATAGAAATAATTAGTATCCTGCAGCTCGGCTAATGCTAAACATGAGATCAAGCTGCTGGAAAATCTCAGGGCTGGCCCAGTGAAAGGAAACACATCAAGTCCTGATCGTTTCTCATAATACCTATGATTAAGTCTTTCAGGGGCCCAATTATCCGCTCGGTGACGGGATGGGCTGGGAAGAATGGCACAGCTGCATCAGTCATTCTGCACAAGATCACTTCTGGAAAGTTTCCAAATTTACACCAAAAAAAAAGAAAAAAAAAAATTCCTACAATCAACCCATGATGTGAGTTCAGGCATCGCACCTCCATCCTGTGGTGGGGAAGACGTCTCTGGAGGATCTACTTAGATTGAATTTCTTTATCAGTCACTCGGTATAATCACAAAACAGAAAGGAAGGCAGATATTGTAAGTCACGCAAAATGAATATTTCACTGAAGTCATTGGGAAAGAATTTGTGGAATAAAGCTGCAGGCGATTATGTTCTAGACAAAAGTAGATGTATAAATCTATGATGGAGATGTAGGGCTGGTCATCATTACAAGAGTATCTCGTGTAACAATGTCCGCATGTTGACCTAATAGTCAGGTTCTCTTATCTAATCCAGATATACCAACTACAATGTGAGTGGTGTCTGGGCTATGTGGCTATATAAACTGTGACGTGAGATGGTCAAACCCATACATAACAATAACATGTCTCGTGATCTTCCAGATATCTACAAAAGAGAGATCAGGTACGTTAGATTTCTACAGTACATGCCAAATCCTTTGTTCATGCAGGAGATACGCTGCCATCAGAGGAAGCTGGATAGGACTCTTTTGTTGAATATTTATTAGGTGTATCTCAGGTGTATATGGCCAGCTTTGGGGTGTGTAATAAATTTACTGTGTGATGGATCTGTCATTGTCATAAAAAAATACATCTCCTTGACTTAAGAGGCCCAGTGCAAGAACCCATATAAATATATAGCCATAATTTTCATACTGATTTTGTTTCTTGTGTATTTATACTTAATTGTGGCATTATAAGACATGTTAAAGAGGTAAGTATTATGGTTATCAAGGCACTGTGAGGTGACACATCGACAGACCTTTAAGGACTAGTGTTGAGTGGACTTGCCAAATTGTTCAGGTTTGACAGGGTTCTCTGAACCCTAACACTCAATATTTGGCTCCCGGTGGCTGATGAAGTTGGATGCCACTCTAACGAGGCTGTAAGCTGTATCCATATTTTCTTGACAGTCGCAGGGTGGCATCAAAGTTCTCCAGCTGCCAGAAGTCAAATGTTAAGCATTTGGGTTCGGTGAACGTTACCAAACCCAGCAACCCAGTTCAGCAAGTTCGCTCAACCCTAGTAAGGGCCCAATGTATACTGAGGAGTACTCAAGGTGGAGCACTTTATGTGTGTAGGACTAGAAAGTGCAGGAGACCATGCTTTTAAAGGGGTTATCCAGCGCTACAAAAACATGGCCACTTTCCCCCTACTGTTGTCTCCAGTTTGAGTGGGGTTTTGAAACTCAGTTCCATTGAAGTAAATGGAGCTTAATTGCAAACCGCACCTGAACTGGAGACAACAGTAAGGGGAAAAGTGGCCATGTTTTCGTAGCGCTGGATAACCCCTTTAAGTCCTGCACACAATCTACATTTATATTTGCAAAATGTCTAACACCACATTGGTGTTGGGTCCGAAGAACACGCTCGGGTTTGTCCGAACTGGGGCATGTGGAATTTGCTTAGTTGTGGCTAAGAAGTTGGATGCAACCCTAGGGAGTCCTGGAAAACATGGATACAGCCAATTGTCTGCTTTCCAGACTGGTTCTGGGCTACAGCCACCTTATCCAGGCAGCGGGAGTCAAACGCTGATCATTTGGGTTTGTATGAACCTGAACTTTCAGCAGGTTCGCTCATCTTTACTGCATAATGACAGGTATAGGAAAATCTCATTAATATGGCTGAGCAGAGCTCCTTGCTGTTTAGGAGTAAAAAGAATGTGAAAAAAGACTGGTTGCTAGATACCAAACATATACAGCCTTCAAGCAGCGTGTCTGCAGCAACCAGTCTGTCTCACATAATCTGAACTAGGGGCATACGGTTACATATCTGCATACGTTACCATATCATTTCTCAGTGCAGCTGCTACCCCTCATTTTCCTATACATTTTATATTTTTTATACTGCCCCCATGTTCACTGTGTATTGTTGCCTGGGCTGACAGGTGGTGAAGATGTGCTTTGTTCTGAGCACTGCTAACTCTTCCCACGACCGAGGCTTCACGGTTTGTCTTGGGAAAAGTTCAGAGACAGAGAGCATCTCTAAATAACATGACAGGTAAACAATGGTCTGATCCAGAAGTCTTAAAATGTCTGCCTGTTACATGGCGGCCGGCTGCTTTATTGAGAGGAGTTTCTGTACCACTTTGTGCTGCTCTTTCATAATATTTTTCCTGAATAGATCCTCTTCTTGTATCACGCTATTGTTTGGCTGATTGCCTTTGTTGTAGGGCAGAAGAACGTCTGTCTTAGCATCTGCTGTTTCCTTCAGAAGCTGCTGCTGACATTATGCGAGTGTCATGCGCTTATTATTTTGGCTGGATCTCATGGTCATGAGATGCTCAGAGGCATTCCCACCTTATTTACATTTATATGCAATCTCCAGGCAGAACGTGAGGAGCGAGAGATGGAATCAATACAGATATATCCCCCATAGTCTAATGGCTGAATGCTATAATATCATTCCTGCCGGCTTTGGACACGATCGTCCAATCTGTATTCTGGCTGCATGAGAAGCTCTTAATGATGGCCCAAGTATGGTTAATGTCTCAACTACACTGCCCTCTACTGGTCAAGAAATGATGCAGCCAGCTACAACTGGAAGAAACCGAGCCTCCTCCTCATTATCACTGCTTGTATTATTTCCCATTATGTATAGCTCTAACATATTCCGAACTGAACAAAGAATGTATTGAAACACTGTTATAGTTATGTTCGGGTACATGGATAGCAATGTTTGTCAATTGTGAAGAAGTACAGAAGATGGCACTACCTGGCTCTCCACTGGTGGACACTTATATGCTATCAGGGCCAAACGCTAGTGGTGTTCAGTGTCAGAATTCACAAGGTATACAGACACATCTCATAAGAAGACATAAACGGCACCCACCATTGCATTTAAACCAGACAATCCGGCTTTATTTCAGCAATTGGAGGTGGCAGGGGAGAAGGACATGGGTGACCGCAGTTTTGTGGCTAGTGTCGCTTTGACGAACCCGAAAATTTGTCAAAAGCGGTCTATTTATCATTGCCCCAGTAGCCAGAATCCTGCTTCACACTGATGAGGGGCAAATACCCCGAAACTGCAGTCTGTGGATGGATGCCTAGCCTTGGTAACCCTTGTCTTATGTCGTTATACTCGCCACAGAGTTAGACTTTGACTTGCAGGGGCCACCCTGGTGTTTCCCTATTTAGGTCCCAAAGCTCGTAACAGAGTGAGGACCTGAGGGACTACGTATCAGGGTGGTTTGGTGCTCTCCCCACTAGGAGGCACCCATTGGCAATGGGCTTCCTTCTCTGGAGAGAGGGATATCTGGCTATTCCCGTGTTTTGAGACTCGTAACTGAGGCTCCACGGACCCCTTTTTTGCATATTCAAATTTTGTATGGGACAATCAATGGAGACTCTTAAATGAGTACTCCATTGGAATTTTTCACTGTTCTCCCTGAGTTCAGTGATTGTTGTGTTTTGTTGGTCAAAAGCGGCACTAGCCACAAAACAGTGATCACCCATGTCCTTCTCCCCCACTACCTGCAATGACTGAAATAAAGCCAGATTGTCTGGTTTAAACGCAATGGTGAGTGCCGTTCATGACTAACATGTTTGTGCTGGCATGACTGGGGAACAAAGTGTCAGAATAATGGAATGAATCCCGGCACTCGCTGGTGTAAATTGCTTCAATGGATGTTTATTACATCAACGCTGCACGCGTATCGACCATACTGGTCTTTATCAACAGCTGTTGATAAAGACCAGTATGGTCGATACGCGTGCAGCGTTGATGTAATAAACATCCAATGAAGCAATTTACACCAGCGAGTGCCGGGATTCATTCCATTATTCTGTGACTTTATTGCCACGAGCACCACGCCGCAGAAGTTAACGGAGTGCCGGTTGTTTGAACTTTCTGTTCTGGGGAACAAAGTGTAACACCCAGAGGCAAAGATGGACTTTGCTGCATGAAGATGCCATGGTCTCCACAAAAGTGAGTACCAACATCATCAAGAACAGAGCTGTAACCAGGAGAGCTAGAGAATGAGAAAGGAGTACAGATGAGAAAACTTTGACTATGTTCAGGTTTGTCCAAAATTGAACTCTCTGCATTTCAATACTGGTGACTGAAGAGGTTGCATGCAGCCCTAAGGCTGCCTAGAGAATATGAATACAAAAAATCTAGGATAGTGCACTATGTTGGAAAATACTATGAGATCCATGCTCTGTATTTAGTGTACTTTGTCTTCTTTAGTATACTATGTGACTATTTCTTTCTATATAGAGAACTAAAATGGATATAAACAGTTTGTAATCAAGCTGGAAAGACTACGTCGACAACGCATTGTACTTCACCACAGGGGGCTCACATATTGCAGATGTCAGGGAGGCTTTTCTAAATGACAGCTGAAGCATACGAAGACAAGACACAGTCACGTACGCCAAAGGTCCCGGAGGCAGGAACGGGATCAAAATTCAGCGTGGGGTCACTAGATTTGGTTCAGAGCCCCAAAAGAAGACAAAGGTCAGGATCAAAATCATTGGTTTCTAATCAGGAATCAAACCATATGTCAGAAGCCATTGAATCACAGGAAATATCACAAAGCAACACTATAACACTACATACTGTATGCAGTCACTGATAGACAAGAAGAAAAGACATAATGGTGTGTGAGCCGTAATAAGCACATGGGACACAGAAGAATCATGTGTGTGCTTCTGTATGTCAAGGAGGGACTTACCGACAAAACATAGGGACAAGCAAGAAAAGATCTGTGCTAGTATAATCTTATAAAAACCTTACACATTGCTAACATTAATAATGCATTCTGGGGGCCTTTGCTTTGGTACTCCCAATGATCCTGTGGAGGAAGGGGCCAAATGGCAGATAGAATTACACTGATTTTCTGTTACCCTGTATACTGTAAGTTGGCATCTTCTATATATGTCTATGTCACATATGTATATATGACGAAGCCGCAACGTGAGGTATCTCCTTCTCAGTGTCACCTAGGGACTTTTTACAGGAGGTGGTATGGCTTTCTCTCATTCCCCCTCCCTTTTCTTTTTCTTTGGCAGACTAACTTCATTGTTTGTACTCTACTACTTGTATTTTCTATCTTCTTTGATTGCCACTACAATCTTATATAGTCCCGACATATTGGTGTATTGTTCAGAGGCACAGCCCATATTACAGGCTGTTGCAGGTTTTTGTGATTTTTAGTGTTTTTACATTTTCTAGCCGGTCTAATAAAGCTATTTTACATCTTTGGAGTACACTGATTTATTTTGTATACCCTATATTCTCCTGTTTCTGTTCTTACGTATGTATATATGTCTATAGTCTCACTTTTTAAAAGTAGTTGTCCAGGCAGGGGTTGTTTTTTAATATGTGGCCTGGGCCATACCCCAACTGCTCCACCACCACTGCCAGTTTCCTAAGCACACGGTCCCTGCCACAGTCCGCTTTTTTTTTTTTTGACCTGTTGAAGTGTGCACAGGAGATACCTGGTCGGCAGCTGAGCGGAACGTCACTGAAACTAGCTGGAAAAAAAAAACCTGTGGCAGGGACCAGGATGCTTTGGAAACTGGCAGTGGTGGGGGAGCAGGTCGAGTCAGTAAGCCCAGGCCACATAGTAAAAAACATCCCCAGCCTGAACAACCCCTTTAATGTGACACTGTACTATGCAATTTGCAGAAGAACGCAATAAAACTTAACATAAAATACTTACAATAAAGCATTTCTCCTTCTTTGCCTCGGCCAGCATTTCAGCCATTCCCGGAAGAAGCACTGGGAATATGTAGCTTTCCAAGTATTCCCGAGGTGAACCTAATTCAGGAGTGAGATAATTAATACTTGTAGCTAATCATACACGTCTTAATAACTTCTAATGCAACACCTAAGGGAATAGGTGGCAGATTTCTTGCAAAAATTTCTGAATTGGGTCGACACAGTGATTTCGGCAATAAGACAGTCACAGAAATGACTCACAGAATAAATCACATGACACCATATAATGTGCGGTGTCTAGCAAGCTTCAAGGTGCTCATCCTCCCTACTTACACGTCCTTGGGTCAGCGATTCGAGCAGAGGACATGTCATCACACATACCTTCATCTTGATCTTTTACCTGTATATTAAGACAGACAGGATTATTACATACATCCTTGAATAGAGCAGACAAGACATTCTACAACGTTTTAACAACTATTTCACCATTATCCACATGGGCATAGTTCCCAACACTTCCATTGATCATTTCAATCCAACTATGTATCAGTATGAGTATGCCAATCCAAACGCTTTACTGTATTCCTATCCTATACCTATAATAAAGGTCATGACTATGATGGTTAGTACCAGTAGCGAAAATAGGCGGGGGCCAAGGGGGCGGTCGCCCCCGGGCCCACTCAGGCAGGGGCCCACTGAGGTCTCAGACAGTTAACGCTGTCTGCAAAAGCTATTGCTTTTGCAGACAGCCTTAACACATGTCTGTAGTGGCCCCCAAGAGGGCAACTGCACCTGGGACCAGGAGCAGGGGCCCGCTCAGCTGTCGGATGCCGAGCTTCTGGATGCTGGATCTTCTTCCTGCTTCTTCCTCCTACACGCTGCTGCTGCTGCTGGCCCCTCCCCATCCTCTCCCTCACTGGCTGCAAAACGTATGAGGAGGGAGGACGGCAGCTGGAGGGATCCTCACCGTCTATGGCTGCCAGGCGGGACTGTGAAGACGTCCAGCAGCAGCTCTGGAAGTTGTCAGGTACAGAATGAGGACTGTGTGAGGGGAGTGAGGACTGTGAGAGGAGTGATGACTGTGTGAGGACTGAGAGGACTGTGAGAGGGGAGTGATGACTGTGTGAGGGGAGTGAGGTCTGTGAGAGGGGAGTGATGACTGTGAGAGGGGAGTGAGGACTGTGAGAGGGGAGTGAGGACTGTGAGAGGGGAGTGAGGACTGTGAGAGGGGAGTGAGGACTGTGAGAGGGGAGTGAGGACTGTGAGAGGGGAGTGATGACTGTGTGAGGGGAGTGAGGACTGTGAGAGGAGTGATGACTGTGTGAGGACTGAGAGGACTGTGAGAGGGGAGTGATGACTGTGTGAGGGGAGTGAGGTCTGTGAGAGGGGAGTGAGGACTGTGAGAAGGGAGTGAGGACTGTGAGAGGAGTGATGACTGTGTGAGGACTGAGAGGACTGTGAGAGGGGAGTGATGACTGTGTGAGGGGAGTGAGGTCTGTGAGAGGGGAGTGAGGACTGTGAGAGGGGAGTAAGGACTGTGAGAGGGGAGTGAGGACTGTGAGAGGGGAGTGAGGACTGTGAGAGGGGAGTGAGGACTGTGAGAGGGGAGTGAGGACTGTGAGGAGTGAGGACTGTAAGAGGAGTGAGGACTGTGAGAGGAGTGAGGACTGTGAGAGGAGTGAGGACTGTGAGAGGAGTGAGGACTGTGAGGACTGTGAGAGGAGTGAGGACTGTGAGAGGAGTGAGGACTGAGGGGAGTGAGGACTGTGAGAGGAGTGAGGACTGAGGGGAGTGAGGACTGTGAGAGGAGTGAGGACTGTGAGAGGAGTGAGGACTGTGAGGACTGTGAGGGGAGTGAGGACTGAGGGGAGTGAGGACTGTGAGAGGAGTGAGGACTGAGGGGAGTGAGGACTGTGAGAGGAGTGAGGACTGTGTGAGAGAGGAGTGAGGACTGTGTGAGAGAGGAGTGAGGACTGTGAGAGGGGTGAGGACTGTGAGAGGAGTGAGGGGAGTGAGGAGTGAGAGGAGTGAGGACTGTGAGAGGGGTGAGGACTGTGAGAGGGGTGAGGACTGTGAGAGGGGTGAGGACTGTGAGAGGAGTGAGGGGAGTGAGGAGTGAGGGGAGTGAGGAGTGAGAGGGGTGAGGACAGTGAGGGGAGTGAGGACTGTGAGAGGGGTGAGGACTGTGAGGGGAGTGAGGAGTGAGAGGGGTGAGGACAGTGAGGGGAGTGAGGACTGTGAGAGGAGTGAGGACTGTGAGAGGAGTGAGGACTGTGAGAGGAGTGAGGGGAGTGAGGACTGTGAGAGGAGTGACAACACACACACACACACACACACAACCACCCACACCACTGACCAGACACAGCAGCCAGATATATATATCCATATATATATAGAGGAATGGTCTGTATAGAGTGGTGGTCATCTATGAAGAGGTGGTCTATATAGATATAAAAAATAGATAGATAGATAGATAGATAGATAGATAGATAGATAGATAGATAGATAGTGAGAGATAGATAGATAGATAGATAGATAGGAGATAGATAGATAGATAGATAGATAGATAGATAGATAGATAGATAGATAGATAGATAGGAGATAGATAGATAGATAGATAGATAGGAGATAGATAGATAGATAGATAGATAGATAGATAGGAGATAGATAGGAGATAGATAGATAGATAGATAGATAGGAGATAGATAGATAGATAGATAGATAGATAGATAGATAGATAGATAGATAGGAGATAGATAGATAGATAGATAGGAGATAGATAGATAGATAGATAGATAGATAGATAGATAGATAGATAGATAGGAGATAGATAGATAGATAGATAGATAGATAGATAGATAGATAGATAGGAGATAGATAGATAGGAGATAGATAGATAGATAGATAGATAGATAGATAGATAGATAGATAGGAGATGGATATCTAGCAGCTCATCACATATCTTGGATTGTACATACCAGCTCACCCCTTTTAATGTCTAAAAGCCTATTACCTATACCACTATTATTTTTAGGCAAAGATAATCTGGTTAAAAGGGTTCTCCAGAATTAAAAAAAAAACATAATTGTTTTGTTCCAAAAACAGCGCCACCCCTGCTCTTAGGTTGTGTGTGGTATCACAACTTGGCTGTATTCACTTTAGTCGAATACCACACACAAACTGAGGACAAGAGTGGTGCTGTCTGTGGAAGAAGGCAGCTATATTTTTCTAATGTTAAGCCCTTTTACTTTTTTTGTGGTTCTATATTCCAGATGTAGAAACCTCTTACACGGCTCTGTATCCTTATTCACTATAAGAAATGTAAAAGAATATTCCCTATATTATTATTATTATTATTATTATTATTATTATTATTATTATTATTATTATTATATTATTATTATTATTCAGAAATCCTTGTCACCTGCTGAGGTTCCCCATGGGTAACAATGGTTGGGGGCCCACTCAGACTCACTCGCCCCCCCTAGGCTGAACCCCTAGCTACGCCCCTGGTTAGTACTAAACTGTAGGAGAACTGCTGCTTACCCAGTCACCCCAGTGTGTATGGGACCTATCTATTACATGGTTCAGCTTTGTGGGCTTCTTCTTAAAATCCAGTGTGGGGACCTTCTGCTATGCGACTGTGTAGGTATTAAGTGAGCAGATGTGTACAGAGATTTATCAAACATGGTGTAAAGTGAAACTGGCTCAGTTGCCCCTAGCAACCAATCAGATTCCACCTTTCATTCCTCACAGACTCTTTGGAAAATGAAAGGTGGAATCTGATTGGTTGCTAGGGGAAACTGAGCCAGTTTCACTTTACGCCATGTTTGATAAATCTCACAAAAAGTGTTTGAAAAAAACCCTGAATGGTTTGGTGACTTAAGTGCTTATAGGGAAGTCACTGCTGCTATTGAGCCCCTGAAATCCCCCTTCATGATACCCAGCTATTCCTCATTCTCTCTATTTTATGGGGTAGGACCACAGCCGGGCTGTTTAGCAGCAGCGCACACACAGGACTTCCTTTTCCTGACTTCTCTGGCCAATAGTACTGATGAAAATGTACTAAACAACCTGAGTTGTGTTAGACTGAAACTTTACACTGTACACTACAATAAATGGCATGTAGAGGGAAAAGTGGTCACTGATACACTGGCTTTGCATTGTGCTGTGCTAGCAGAAATACCAGAAACAGCAGCAGAACAGCGAGGAAGAGGTTCCACTAAACACTTGCTACGGCTGTTGATGCTGTTACCAACCTAAAGGGAATAGTAGATTATACTTTAGCAGAAGGTGCACTGTTATGGACACAAGAGAAGCCTTGATTTACCTGTGTGGAGCATGTGGAGCAGACGTACAGCATATTACAAATATGTTTCCTATCACATGAGCAAGAACATAGAGGGTTTCTCTCTTTCATAGAGGGTAGTTTCTTTAAAACTACAGTAGCCATTAAATGAGTTGTCAAGGTAGTCTAAATGTATTAAAATATTGAAAAAAATAAAAGTAGTCATACTCACCTAATGGTGCTTATACAGAATCCCATGCTAAGTGCATGGGAACATCATCTGTGCACTTCTGCTCCATGGAGGTAAATACAGTATACTTTGGGGCTTTTTTTGTCCTGCCATTTCCTACTATCTGTTAATATTTTAAGGGCTTGAAAACCACTTTAAAGTGTCACTGTCATTTTTTTTTTTTTTTTGCAGAAATGAATAGTCCAGGGGATTTTAAGAAACTTTGTAATTGGGTTTATTAGGCAAAAACACTTTCCCCAGGTCCCTCCTCTTTCTCATTCACTTCTCATCATCAGGAAATATCAACTCTTTTACATCAGTCGTGCCCTGTCTGTTCTATGGAGAGGGGAGGAGGGAGGAGGGAGATTAGTCGCCAGCAGAAAACAAAGGAATACACAATGGGAGCTGTGTAAAAGCCGGTATTCAAAGGTCAGAGAGGTCTGTGTTGACTTCAGAGGAGATAGCCCTGTGATGTAGCTGTAAATTAACTCTTTGTTGTCCTGATTTGGTGCCTCATCTCTCTCAACCCCTCCCCTCTCCATAAGAGAACCATGAAGACAGAGGGGAGAGCTTCAAAATGCTTTCTCATGATAAAAATGCATTTTTCGGCTAATAAACCCAATTGCAACGTTTCTTAAAATTGCCTGTACTATTGATTTCTGCAAAAAAAATAAATAAATTAAAAGACAGGTACACTTTAACTCCATGATTCAGATTTATCAAGCTGCCACTGTCTGTTTTTTTTTTTCCAAAGCAACCAATCATAGCTCAGGTTTTATATCTTATTCAGTTCTGGTAAAAAGAATCCCGAGCTGTGATTGGTTGCTGTGGGAACACCAGACTGTGTGGGGTTCAGGCAGCTTGATAAATCAGGGTCTAGGTCTACATAAGGGAGACGATGCTCTAATACCTTAAAGGAGAAGTCAGTGAAAAATTCTTATTTAAGTATTGTATTGCTGTATTACAGCGTATTATTTATTACAGCTCCTGGAGATCACTATAAGAAGTATACAGGTCGTATCTGTGTCTGTGTTACAGACAATTCTTCAAAGCAGAACTTTCTCGCACAGTTTTTGCCCTTTTGTTCCATCGTCAACAATCCCCTGAGCAGGTTGTTTTGTGATTATCGTTCTCACACGCAGAGGAAGACAAACACTAGTGCTGAAATGAACTTCCGCTATGAGTCAGAGTTTTCCAAAACCAAAATCCTTTATTATTATTATTATAAAAAAAAAAGTATAAAAGACATCAAAGTGGATGAAGGATCTCAGACCGCAGTGAGTCACCAGCTCCATCGCCAGCCTTGCTGTTAGGACAATATCCTTGTTTGTACTCACGCATATCAACGAGGTTTCTTTAGATTTGATACTGGGCGGCAAGGACGGCTGTTCCAGCTCATATTCTGAAAAAAAAAGAAAAACATGGAAGTTTTACAATGTCGTACAATGCACTGTGATACAATGACTGCTATGTCCCAAACCTTCTCTTACCCAATGTCATCTGTCAGGAGGCCACCAGAAATGCTGGTGCCATCACACTGAAATCGGACAATGATCCAATGTGTATGGCCAGCTTAAGTACGAGCAATTGTTACTATGCTAGCCTGTGTCTGGGGATATTTGGTCTTTTCTCTGTTCAAAAAAAACAGACGAAACACAGAAAGTCACAGTCCTTTGCTCGCTCAAAGACATGGCTTGGTATTGATTGACAGCCATTCCTGAGCGCAAACAGAACGGGACAAGTCTTCACTGCGCATGTGTACAGCTGCTGCCAGTCCACATTTAGAAGCAGAGAATCTTGGGGGTGCTCACATTGTATGGTCAGCTCTCCTGTCACACAGCATCAAAACCTCTGTAACCACACAGTGATATTATAGAGACTGAATTGTTGCATAACAAAGAGTATTGTCTACTGGTAAGCAGCATAGTTGATAATATAACTAGTAAAAGTTAATAATATAATTGGCCCTCAGCTGATATACAACCTGCATGATGGACAGGTGTCTCTCCTTGTGTAAGTGCACAAAGAACTGGGACTTGCTGTGTTTGGTCTCTTCTTTTGAACAGAGAAAAGACGAAATATCGTCCCGGAGGGAGCATTTGACCATATGTATAACGCTGATTTACACATAGAAAGCGTTTAAAAATAAAGTGAGTATATTGCAAAACTGCTTGAGGTCACAACCCCTGTTGAGATCTCAAAAAAAAATGTTTACGACAGGTATGATGAGAAGTACCAACAGATTCAGCAACTTGTACCTTCGGATAGCTGCTTTTAATACAAGATCTGTCCTGGGGTCCGTTCGGCAGGTGATGCAGTTATTGTCCTAAAAACAACTTTTAAACTTGCAGCCCCGTGCCCAACGGCCAGGGCTTGAAGTATCTGTGCCCTAACTTTGCACAACCCCTCCGTCCCTCCTCCCCACCCTCTTCATCATTGGGAAAACTGCACAGGTGCCTTAACGATCCAGCTCATGTGCCGTGCTCACACAGCTGATGAATAGGAAAATACCTGCCTGGGGCATTCCTAATCATGAAGAGGGCGGGGAGGAGGGATGGAGAGGTTGTGCCAGCCTAATGCATACACAATCTAGGCCGCGCCAGTTTGGCACAGGTCTGCAAGTTTAAAAGTTGTTTTTTAGGAGAATAACTGCATCACCTGCCGTGCGGACCCCAGGACAGATCTTGGATTAAAAGCAGCTATATGAAGGTACAAGCGGTTTCGGGGGGTCAGATTGTGGGTACAGAGTCACTTTAGAGGGATTCTCTACTTTTTTCATTGCCCTCTTCCCCACTCCAACTATTGGGATTATACATGATGCCATTTCCCATATGCTGATATTATCAATCTAAAAACAGCCTGTAGTGTTTAGGGGAATAACCTTCTGCTGGATGTGAAATACGCTGAAATGGCTAAGAAGCCCCCCACAGCATGTCGCTTGTATTGAGGAGCAGCCAGCGTCTATTTTAGTCTGAGTGCAGACAACGCTGGTTTAGGGCCAGGGAAAAGAGATGAGTAAATAAACAGTTTTTCATCCAGCACAAGCGGGGTGTTTGTTCCCGGTAGTGCAGCTGTGCTGTCCGAGGGGGCCGCATCCCGCAGCTGTGACTGTGCTGGATCCAACGCTGCCTCATCATATACAGGACTAGATGATCAGACCTGCTAACAGCACAGGGAGCAGGAGACATAGTGCAGCTGGGAGAAAAACACTAACAAAGTGATATCATTATTAGGGTGCTTCTATACAATACAGGGAAGTTGTATGAACTTGACAATTGTTGTTGGGTTCAGTGCTGTTCACTGTGTATGGGGGTGTTCAAACCAGGGGTCCTGGAGCATTATAGTTCCATATCCCTAATAAAAACATTTGTAACAAGTCCACAAAGAAGGAAAGCACCAGGAAACATGGTACTACAAAAAGTTAGGAAGAACATGGCAGACAGCTAAAGGGGATAGGAATAATTTCCTTGGTCATGATGAACCCTTTAACAACAACTAGCCAAGTCACCCTCACTCTAAATGAGATCAGCAAATCATTGTCAACGTCTACTATCAAGTGAATGTAAATCATGAAGGTGCCCTTTAAGAATATGCCATCTACATCAGATTCCTGGTGGTCACAGTCATTCAGATGGCTGATGGGCCATGGAGCTCCTAGGTCTGGCCACTATTAAGTGAGTATACAGCTCTGTGCTCAGGAAACAATGAAGGCCATAAGAGACTTGCTGGAATGCTTCAGTGCCTTCAGTTGACTTATAGTCAGGTGAGGGAGTCAGACCCCCACCATTCTGATACTAGGCACCGCCACTACTAAATGTCCAGAGCTGTGCTTGTTAAACAATAAAAGGGATGCAATTTTTGTTAAAAAAGCCTGCATACTTATGATGTCTCATACAGACAGGAACTGTCGGCCCCGCTCACCGATTGACTAAGCTTGAAGTCCCTGCTGAATGAAAGGTCATGAGAAGCAGGAAGAATAGGAGAACAGCAGGGACTGGAAGACCTCAGACGGCTGGGAGTTGGTGAAGGTGAGTATACAGGCTTGTGTTTTTTTTTATGACCAGGGAGGCATATAATAAAAAGGTATTTCTGCCCAGAAAACCACTTTAGGTTGTGTAAGTCCACATACTTCAGACCACATGTTCAAGTGGACCTCTAAAACAGGGGTAGGAAACCTTGGCTCTTCAGCTACAACTCCCATCATGCCTGGACAGCCAAAGCTTTAGGGTACAAACACACACGGCATATACGCTGCGTATTTACTGCTGCGATACGCAGCAGATACGCAGCAGATTAGATCTAAATAACTGAACACAGTATCAAATCTGCTGCGTATCTGCTGTGTGTGTTTGTACCCTAAGGGTATAAACCCACACACCGTATATGCAGCGTATTTACTGCTGCGATACGCAGCAAATACGCAGCAAACACGCAGCAAAAACGCAGCAGATTAGATCTAAATAACTGAACACAGCATCAAATCTGTGCCAACAAATCTGCTGCGTATTTGCTGCGTATTTGTTGCGTATCTGCTGTGTATACGGTGTGTGGGTTTGTACCCTTAGGGTACAAACACACACACACCGTATACGCAGCAGATACGCAGCAGATCTGCAGCAGATTTGATGGTGCAGATTTGATGCTGTGTTCAGTTATTTAGGTCTAATCTGCTGCATATTTGTTGCGTATTTGCTGCGTATCGCAGCAGTAAATACGTTGCGTATACGGTGTGTGTGTTTATACCCTTAGAGAAGGTTCCATACCCGTACTCTAAATTAAAGGCATGGCCACCGTATGATTTATATGGCGTGCCTCCATAATATGGAGATGCAATGACACTTTACTCTGGGCCTCAAGCTAATGTGGTAAATGACTATTCTAGCTGCAAATGTCTGTTTTTTGGTGCAATATCTACATAGGTGTATAGAGGCCCATTTCCAGCAACTATCAGTCCAGTGTTCTAATGGTACAATGTGTTTGCTCATTGGCTCAGAAGGCTAATTGATGATTAGAAAACCCTTGTGCAATCATGTTCACACATCTGAAAACAGTCTAGCTCGTTACAGAAGCTACAAAACTGACCTTCCTTTGAGCAGATTGTGTTTCTGGAGCATCACATTTGTGGGGTCAATTAAACGCTCAAAATGGCCAGAAAAAGAGAACTTTCATCTGAAACTCGACAGTCTATTCTTGTTCTTAGAAATGAAGGCTATTCCATGCGAGAAATTGCTAAGAAATTGAAGATTTCCTACAACGGTGTGTACTACTCCCTTCAGAGGACAGCACAAACAGGCTCTAACCAGAGTAGAAAAAGAAGTGGGAGGCCGCGTTGCACAACTAAGCAAGAAGATAAGCACATTAGAGTCTCTAGTTTGAGAAACAGACGCCTCACAGGTCCCCAACTGGCATCTTCATTAAATAGTACCCGCAAAACACCAGTGTCAACATCTACAGTGAAGAGGGTGCGGGATTTTGGGCGTCAGGGCAGAGTGGCAAAGAAAAAGCCAGATCTGAGACTGGCCAATAAAAGAAAAAGATTAAGATGGGCAAAAGAACACAGACATTGGACAGAGGAAGACTGGAAAAAAGTGTTGTGGATGGATGAATCCAAGTTTGAGGTGTTTGGATCACAAAGAAGAACGTTTGTCAGACGCAGAACAAATGAAAAGATGCTGGAAGAATGCCTGATACCATCTGTTAAGCATGGTGGAGGTAATGTGATGGTCTGGGGTTGCTTTGGTGCTGGTAAGGTTGGAAGATTTGTACAGGGTAAAAGGGATTCTGAATATGGGTATCTTCACACGTACCGTATTGCTGCGTTTTCATCGCTGCGTTTTTGGTGCGATTTTTACATGCGAGTTTTGATTTTGTGATGTGAAAATCAAAACGTGCATGTAAAAAACGCAGCAAAAACGCAGCGATAAAAACGCAGCGTTAAAAACGCAGCGATAAAAAAAGCAGCGATACGGTACATGTGAAGGCACCCTAAGGAAGGCTATCACTCAATTTTGCAACGCCATACCATACCCAGTGGACAGCGCTTGATTGGAGCCAATTTCATCCTACAACAGGACAATGACCCTAAACACACCTCCAAATTGTGCAAGAACTATTTACAGCAGAAGCAGCAGCTGGTATTCTATCATAGGTAATGGAGTGGTCAGCGCAGTCACCAGATCTGAACCCCATTGAGCTGTTGTGGGAGCAGCTTGACCGTATGGTACGCCAGAAGTGCCCATCCAACCAATCCAACTTGTGGGAGCTGCTTCTAGAAGCGTGGGGTGCAATTTCTCCAGCTTACCTCAACAGATTAATAGCTAGAATGCCAAAGGTGTGCAATGCTGGAATTGCTGCAAAAGGAGGATTCTTTGACAAAAGCAAAGTTTGATGTAAAAACAATGTTATTTCAAATACAAATCATTATTTCTAACCTTGTCAATGTCTTGACTCTATTTTCTATTCATTTCACAATGTATGATGGTGAAGAAGTGTGACTTCTCATGGAAAACACAAAATTGTTTGGGTGACCCCAAACTATTGAACGGTAAAATATATATATATATATATATATATATATATATATATATATATATATATACACACACACACACACAGTGGTGCCTTGGATTACGAGCATAATTCGTTCCGGGACCGTGCTTGTAATCCAAATCCACTCTTAAACCAAAGCAAATTTTCCCATAAGAAATCATAGAAATGCAGATAATTGGTTCCACGTCCCAAAAATAATGACTTATTATTCTAAATGACGTGTAAAAAAAATGAAACAAACATTCAGAAACAGCAGAATATGTGATATTATAAGTTACTGTACAGTAATGGAGAGGATGGGAAACACAAGGACTGACAGAGACTGCAGGGAGCATGAAGAAATGAGCAGGACAGATGTTGGCACAGTATAGCAGCACTCTCTGTCCGGGGAGAGAGGGGTTACAGCTATGGAGAGATTACCTCCACAGTCCTGTCCCCTGATGTAAGCCCCAGCCTGAAGTGGATCTGCTATGATTTCGAAGGTGATGGAGACGTCCTGGGTCAGAGTACAGTGCTGTAGACCCCACTATGCAGACCATACCCCTCCCCCATTCTGCCTCCCACCCAGTACAGGGAGCTCTTAAACCAAAGCAATGCTCTTAAACCAAGTCACAATTTTGAAAAACTGTGAGCTCTTAAACCAAAACGCTCTTAAATCAAGTTACTCTTAAACCAAGGTACCACTGTGTGTAGATAGATAGATAGATAGATACATACATACATAGATAGATAGATAGATATTCTTTGCACTCCTGGCTGGAAGGCACTCGTGATGTCCCAGCAGTCACATGATGGAAGGACATACAGTATTTTCCTGCGTATAAGACTACTTTTTAACCCAGGAAAATCTCTAAAGTCAGGGGTCGTCTTATACGCCAGGTGTTGTCTTATAGGGCGGGTGCTGAAAAACCTCCCCACCGGCCGCATCCCCACCGTATGAGGTAACAGTATGAAGGGCAGAGCAAGCTGCAGACATCCAAGGTATGGAAAAAGGAGATGCGGTAGAGTGGCGCTGTGCCCAAAAAAACACACCTTTCACCCATATGTACTAGTATTTTTATTTGGTGTGCGTTGGAAGCGGGGTAGTCTTATTAGGCGAGTATATTAGAAACTCTATGTTTTAACTGGAAAACTTTGGGGTCGTCTTATACGCAGGAAAATACGGTACATATGCACAGACGTTTAGTGCTGGCACACAGCGGTGACCCCTGTTCTGTAATAGTCCCGCGTGTACTATTGATTATTACTTCAATATGCTGACCCTGATGTCATCTGAAATTATAAGAATAATATACTGGACTGTATATGACTGTATAGTGCACTCTTCCCCAACCAGTGGCTTCTTTGCTGATGCACAACTACAACTCCCAGCATGCCCCGACAGCTATATGCTGGAAGTTGTAGTTTTACACTGGTATAGAGGGTTTTCAACACTCTCCAGCTTCAACTTTCAGGGCATGCTGGGAGTTATAGTCCTGCAACAGATGGAGACTGACAGGCTGGTGACCAGCAGTAGGCAACGTTTTAATAGCTAGGCACTGAATAGTGCAAACTATGGTGTGTGTGTGTGTGTGTGTGTGTGTGTGTGTGTGTGTGTGTGTGTGTGTGTGTGTGTGTGTGTGTGTGTGTGTGTGTGTGTGTGACTAATCGTGTGTGTGACTAATCGTGTGTGTGACTAATCGTGTGTGTGTGTTTTACCTTCACAGATCTGCTGCCATAGACTCCTGGGTACAGACGCTCCATTGCTCACTGCAGCCATAGTACCGGCAAGGGTTGTCATGGTAACGAGCAAACAGAGACTTCTTACCCAGAGTTCACTGCGAGTAAGAAGCCTCTACGACTTCCGGGTGACGCTTGTATGGGAACACGTGGGTGCAGCAGTTCTCCTGTGAGTCCGATTTATTATTGGCATGTATCATATCGTGGTACTGAGTGACCTGTGCTGAGATTATACTACTACTACTCCCAGCAGGCTGTCTGTGCTGAGATTATACTACTACTCCCAGCAGGCTGTTTGTGCTGAGATTATACTACTACTCCCAGCAGGCTGCCTGTGCTGAGATTATACTACTACTCCCAGCAGGCTGCCTGTGCTGAGATTATACTACTACTCCCAGCAGGCTGCCTGTGCTGACATACTACTACTCCCAGCAGGCTGCCTGTGCTGACATTATACTACTACTCCCAGCAGGCTGCCTGTGCTGACATTATACTACTACTCCCAGCAGGCTGTCTGTGCTGACATTATACTACTCCTCCCAGCAGGCTGCCTGTGCTGACATTATACTACTACTCCCAGCAGGCTGCCTGTGCTGACATACTACTACTCCCAGCAGGCTGTCTGTGCTGACATTATACTACTCCTCCCAGCAGGCTGCCTGTGCTGACATTATACTACTACTCCCAGCAGGCTGCCTGTGCTGACATACTACTACTCCCAGCGGGCTGCCTGTGCTGACATACTACTACTCCTAGCAGGCTGTCTGTGCTGACATTATACTACTACTCCCAGCAGGCTGCCTGTGCTGACATTATACTACTACTCCCAGCAGGCTGCCTGTGCTGACATTATACTACTACTCCCAGCAGGCTGCCTGTGCTGACATTATACTACTACTCCCAGCAGGCTGTCTGTGCTGAGATTATACTACTACTCCCAGCAGGCTGCCTGTGCTGAGATTATACTACTACTCCCAGCAGGCTGCCTGTGCTGAGATTATACTACTACTCCCAGCAGGCTGTGCTGAGATTGTACTACTACTTCCAGCAGGCTGTCTGTGCTGAGATTATACTACTACTCCCAGCAGGCTGTTTGTGCTGAGATTATACTACTACTCCCAGCAGGCTGTCTGTGCTGAGATTATACTACTACTCCCAGCAGGCTGTTTGTGCTGAGATTATACTACTACTCCCAGCAGGCTGTCTGTGCTGAGATTATACTACTACTCCCAGCAGGCTGTCTGTGCTGAGATTATACTACTACTCCCAGCAGGCTGCCTGTGCTGACATTATACTACTACTCCCAGCAGGCTGCCTGTGCTGACATTATACTACTACTTCCAGCAGGCTGTCTGTGCTGAGATTGTACTACTACTTCCAGCAGGCTGTCTGTGCTGAGATTGTACTACTACTTCCAGCAGGCTGTCTGTGCTGAGATTATACTACTACTCCCAGCAGGCTGTCTGTGCTGACATTATACTACTACTCCCAGCAGGCTGTCTGTGCTGACATTATACTACTACTCCCAGCAGGCTGCCTGTGCTGACATTATACTACTACTACCAGCAGGCTGCCTGTGCTGACATTATACTACTACTCCCAGCAGGCTGCCTGTGCTGACATTATACTACTACTACCAGCAGGCTGCCTGTGCTGACATTATACTACTACTACCAGCAGGCTGCCTGTGCTGACATTATACTACTACTTCCAGCAGGCTGTCTGTGCTGAGATTGTACTACTACTTCCAGCAGGCTGTCTGTGCTGACATTATACTACTACTCCCAGCAGGCTGTCTGTGCTGAGATTATACTACTACTCCCAGCAGGCTGTCTGTGCTGACATTATACTACTACTCCCAGCAGGCTGCCTGTGCTGACATTATACTACTACTCCCAGCAGGCTGTCTGTGCTGAGGTCTGGTGTCACTGGGACACCTCATACTGTACTAGACTGAGTGGTTTTGCCATGGAGCTAATGGGAATAACCATGAGGATTATATATATAATATATATGGGTATTTTCACCCAAGTGTAAAAGTCAAGATAAGTGAAATCAAATTGGAGCATTTCATTGCTGTGCGAATATATAGAATCTGGAATCTAGAATGGAGGCTAATCATCAGATTATATCTGCATATAGCAATTGTCGTGTTAGCTTGTACAACTCTTCTATTTATGCCTGACTGCCATTGCTTTAGACATGTATTGCTGTGGTTGTTGGTGAGGGGTGATCAGTGCCCCCCATTATATATATATATATATATATATATATATATATATATATATATATATACACTCACCGGCCACTTTATTAGGTACACCTGTCCAACTGCACGTTACCACTTAATTTCTAATCAGCCAATCACATTGCGGCAACTCAGTGCATTTAGGCATGTAGACATGGTCAAGATCTCCTGCAGTTCAAACCGAGCATCAGTATGGGGAAGAAAGGTGATTTGAGTGCCTTTGAACGTGGTATGGTTGTTGGTGCCAGAAGGGCTGGTCTGAGTATTTCAGAAACTGCTGATCTACTGGGATTTTCACGCACAACCATCTCTAGGGTTTACAGAGAATGGTCCGAAAAAGAAAAAACATCCAGTGAGCGGCAGTTCTGTGGGCGGAAATGCCTTGTTGATGCCAGAGGTCAGAGGAGAATGGGCAGACTGGTTCGAGCTGATAGAAAGGCAACAGTGACTCAAATAGCCAACCGTTACAACCAAGGTAGGCAGAAGAGCATCTCTGAACGCACAGTACGTCGAACTTTGAGGCAGATGGGCTCCAGCAGCAGAAGACCACACCGGGTGCCACTCCTTTCAGCTAAGAACAGGAAACTGAGGCCTGGTCTGATGAGTCTCGATTTCTGCTGCGACATTCGGATGGTAGGGTCAGAATTTGGCGTCAACAACATGAAAGCATGGATCCATCCTGCCTTGTATCAACGGTTCAGGCTGGTGGTGGTGGTGTCATGGTGTGGGGAATATTTTCTTGGCACTCTTTGGGCCCCTTGGTACCAATTGAGCATCGTTGCAACGCCACAGCCTACCTGAGTATTGTTTCTGACCATGTCCATCCCTTTATGACCACAATGTACCCAACATCTGATGGCTACTTTCAGCAGGATAATGCGCCATGTCATAAAGCTAGAATCATCTCAGACTGGTTTCTTGAACATGACAATGAGTTCACTGTACTCCAATGGCCTCCACAGTCACCAAATCTCAATCCAATAGAGCATCTTTGGGATGTGGTGGAACGGGAGATTCGCATCATGGATGTGCAGCCGACAAATCTGCGGCAACTGTGTGATGCCATCATGTCAATATGGA
Source organism: Dendropsophus ebraccatus (assembly GCF_027789765.1). Classification (NCBI taxonomy): domain Eukaryota; kingdom Metazoa; phylum Chordata; class Amphibia; order Anura; family Hylidae; genus Dendropsophus; species Dendropsophus ebraccatus. The sequence continues at coordinate 87,838,126 of NC_091462.1, forward strand.
CCAAAATCTCTAAGGAATGCTTCCAGCACCTTGTTGAATCTATGCCACGAAGAATTGAGGCAGTTCTGAAGGCAAAAGGGGGTCCAACCCATTACTAGCATGGTGTACCTAATAAAGTGGCCGGTGAGTGTATATATACAGTGGTGCCTTGGATTACGAGTATAATTTGTTCCGGGAGCGTGCTTGTAATCCAAATCCACTCTTATACCAAAGCAAATTTTCCCATATGAAATCACTGATATGCAGACAATTGGTTCCACAGCCCAAAAATAATGATTTTATATTTTAAATAACATTTAAAACAGATTAAACAAACAATGAGAAACAGCTAAATATGTGATATTGTAAGTTACTGTACAGTATAGCAATCAGCATGTGGAGTATAATGTTTATTAACTGCATAAACCTGATAACACATCAGCGGTTTGTAGATACAGGATGGAACTGCAGATCCCCATAATGCAGTAGCGTAGTACAACAGGCTAGAAGAGAAAAGCAGGGCCGCTGTCAGAGGTCTGTGTGGTCACATGACAGCAATGGGGAAAGGGGTGTGTTCAGCATGGACCAATCAGGACTGACAGAAACTGCAGGGAGACCTCCACAGTCCTGTCCCCTGATGTAAGCCCAGCCTGAAGTGGATCAGCTATGATTTGGAAGGTGAGGGAGACTTCCTGGGTCAGAGTACAGTGCTGTAGACCCCGCTATGCAGACTATGCCTCTCCCCAACTCGCGCTCCCACCCAGTACAGGGAGCTCTTAAACCAAAGCAATGCTCTTAAACCAAGTCACAATTTTGAAAAACTGTGAGCTCTTAAACCAAAACGCTCTTAAACCAAGGTACCACTGTGTATATATATATCTATCTATATATATATATATATATATATATATATATATATATATATACAGACACACACACACACTTTACTGCAATAGGACATAAAAAGTCTTGTACCTACGTTTTAAAATAATTCCACCTTTCGTATCCTACAGCATTATGACTATTAGTGATGAAGAATCTACAATCCGCCAGGAACCATCAAAGAAAAAGAAGAAACAGAAGAATTTTAAGAACAGAATAATGACAAAATCCCAGCATCTTGAACAAAAACCTAAAATTAAGAAGAAGAAACAGAAGACGAAAGCCTGGGCCGCAGAGGAGGCTTCTGAAATAACAGATGGAGTACCAAAAAAGAAAACTACCTTGGATATCTCAGGTGACCCCACCTCTGCTAGGGAGACCCATAACAAGAAAAGGAAGAAAGATGCGTTACATACTGAGAGGACATGTGACGCGCAAACCGATAAAAATGTCCCAAAAAAGAAGAAAAAGAAAAATGCTGCCGTGCAAAAAAGTATTGACCCAGTGCATGAAAAGAATGAGAAACTCTCTGCTGTAGAGGATACTAAGGAAAGTGGGATGAAAAAGAAGAAAAAAAAGAAGAAAGATAGTGATGCATTGGATTCACAAAGCACAAGTGAGTGTGTCCGCACAAATAAAGGTGTAACCGAGGATAGGAGCATGATTCTGGAAGATGATGTGATCACCAAACAAAAGAAAAAAGGAACAAAGAAAGTTCTTTCCAAGGACGAGGACATTGAAGCAGATCAAACAGCCAATAAACTAGATTGTCCCAACAGTGATAGCAGCTCCAAAGTAAGGAAACGCAAAAAGTCCAAGCCAGCCGAAAACATATCTGAAGATGAAGCCTCAGAAACTGTAAACAATGTCACTGATGACTTGGTGATCCAGAAGAAGAAGAACAAAAAGGAGGACTCTGAGCTATGGAAAGGGATAGAATCTCCTAAAGAGGTCAAGCCTGAGATGTCTGACTATGCAAAGGTTAAAAAGAAGAAAAAGAAGGTGACGTTTGAGAATGCTGAAGAAGCCACTGAAGATCATGGTGGAGAAAGTGAAAAGTCTTCAAGAGTTTCCAAAGAAAGGAAAACGAGCAAAGACTTGAATATGAATGAAGGAAAATCTGACGTGAATGACAACAGAGCTAAGGACAGGGACTCTGAAGAAGCCCCCAAGAAGAAGAAGAAAGGAAAGAAATCAAACAAAATGACTGAGTTGGTGGAAAGTAAGGAAGAATCTTTACATAAGACTTGTAAGGAAGAAAAGAAAAAATCAAAGAAGAAAAGGAAGAGGGAGGAGATGCTGGGGCATAGTGATGAAGAGCAGTCTGCAAATGAAGATATCGTAGAGGCTCCCAAAAAGAAGCAAAAAAAGAAGATGAAAAATCCTGAAGAAGCGATTGAGAAGCGAGTATGTATCACTAATAACTGAGCATCAATGATATTGCTAAAAATCAGTAGGTCAGTCTTATGTCCATTAGCTTTTGGAGCTCACTGGTCGGGATTTTACCAAAACCAGGAGAGAAGTCAACACAGAGAGAAAAATTGTACAGTACAGGGCGTATGTGTAGAGACAAGGTCACATAGTAACAAACTATTCTGTAATTCAAACAATAGAAGTAATGGTCCTGCTCAAAAGTAGGGGTGACTCGGGTATGGTTGATCTGCACTATGGTCCATCAAAATTTTATATATAAAAAAAGGTAGTAGATAGGTAGAGAAGGCGTTCACCAAGTGGTCAGCAGCCATTCTGTGGGTATATTGTGTTAGGGTATGCTTAAAGCTGTACATGTTGGGAATTAAACAGATTCTCCAAGGTGTCTCAGTCTAGAGATCTGGTGCAGCACAAGAAAAGATTTGAAGACAGGAGTGAGGGGTTTAGGTTATGAATAGAGATGAGCGAACCTTGAGCCTGCTCGAGTCGATCCGAACTTTCGGCATTTGATTAGCGGTGGCTGCTGAAGTTGGATAAAGCCCTAAGGCTATGTGGAAAACATGGATATAGTCATTGGCTGTATCCATGTTTTCCAGACAACCTTAGAGCTTTATCCAAGTTCAGCAGTCCCCGCTAATCAAATACCGAACGTTCGGGTTCGGATGGACTCGAACCCGGTTCGCTCATCTCTAGTTATGAAGGATGTTAGATTTAGGTCATTTACATAATGTAGAGCCCTGATGAGGGAGGAGATGTATGGAAGAGCAGAACTGTGAAGAACATTGTGGGTGAGAATGAGACACGGGGGGGAAGACATCGGTCTAGGGGTGGGCACTGTGGGGAAGACAATTGGTACCAAATGGATAAATGTCTTGTACTTTTATATGACTGTCCAGTAATCTTAGATCCCTACCAGTCAGGCCTCGGTAATGCAGGAGTGAAGGACTTTTCCTCTGTCTCCTTTAGTTGTACAGCTAAATATAACACTTACTTAAATATTTTTATTATGACATAGGAGACGCCTACGGGCAACCAACTGGGATTAGCGCAAGATGGAAGCAGAGATGAAGTACATATTGACACGGTAAATTAGACATGAAGGCTACTGTGGGCTGATATGATATTAAGATGTTTGTAACTAGTTGTGGAGTGGCTCATTGGCTGACTATTGCTATCCAGACTGCCTGTAAAAACTGTGATTGTTACAGAAGTGCCATGAGACTTTTTTGCAGAACTTAGGAAATTGTGAATGGTGCTAAACTGTAATACCAGAAACGGCCCATGGGCAAGTGTGGTGCTGTTTCCTTTATATCTAATATCTTGGATACCTTTAAGATAGTCTGGTAACTTAAGGTCCTTTTACACGGTCTGATTATCACTAACGAACGCCCCTAGAAACGCTCAATTAGCCAAATCGGCCAGTGTAAAAGCCAGAGATCAGCTGATGAGCAACACCTAACCATCTTTTGTGCGGCCATAAAAATCATCGTTATTGGCCACAAATCGTTCTGTGTAAACAGGAGATGTGCAGCCAATAACTATGTTTTCAATGGATTGATCATGCCTTGTAAGGGCACTTCAAGCGAGCACCGATCTAAATGATGGCCGCATATTGGACCATCTAGAATGACCCCTAAAGGGTACTTATCACGGAGGTAGTGTCTCTAGAGCTGCATGCAGACGCAGCTGCCACTAGGAAAATGGGTTGCTTTTGATGTGATGTTTGGTTGAGGCTGGTTGCCAATCCGCACAGGGATTTCCTCTTGACAGGCGCTGTTTAAATTCCTTTTGTTGTTTCTTGTTGGTGATGTACATGGCCCCCTGCACATTGTGGTGGTCATGTACGTTTCTTACTATGACAATCTTCTCTCACCCAATCCTATAAGGTCTGCCTTGGAGTCACATGGGGTATGACCGTCTACTCACCCACAAACCAGGGAGGGAGGATAGTCCAAGATGTGGCGGGTGTCACAGGGGTCGTATATCTTTTTTCCTAAGTTCCCAGTTAAAAAAAAAAAAAATCTCTTAAAATGTTTATTTTTATTTTTATCCAGGCACGGCGAAAAGCTCTGCAGGAGGATATAGACCGAGAGTCTGGAAAGACCAAGGTTGTATAGAGAACCGGGAGGAGTCAGGAGGCCGCTCTACCTCCATTCCTCATGCATAAATTGGCAGCGTTATTTATTTTTATTTTTTTGTATAATGTTGCATACTATTGTACATTACTGCAATATTGTATCATACATATAGGTGCAAGATCAAGACACATGTGACCTCTAACCTTCATTTTTGCCTTACAGCCTTCCCCAGCATTGCTTTTTAGTTACTATGTGAGGGAAAAACTAGCGCTAATATAAAAACAATAGTGTGCAATAGTGTGTGGATAGTAGTCTGATAGTATTAAGAAGGAAACAGTCTGTGACATAGAGAAATGCTTCCTTAAAGGGAATCTGTCAGCTCCCGGCCCTACCTGAGTTGCTGACAGTGTGCTGTAGCTGGCAGTCCCCTTGTGAGCAGGGCACCTTTTGGTAATTTTCCGTGCAGTGGATTATGCACAATCTCAGGTCTCCTACTGTAATTCAGTGTCAAAGAGCAGTTGTTTGTGCCCCACTCTGGCAGGCCTCACCCCTCCTTCCTCCTCATGAATAATTAATGCTGTCTGGCCTCCTCCTTACTCAGCTGTCAGCCAGTGTCTCTAATTGCATATCAGTCCTCTGTAGGCAGTTTATGTCTGAAAGAAACACTCAGATATAGATGAATTTCTGAAGCCAAATGTGTAGGAGCTGTGGTCTAGGGGTAACTCACCTGTCTAGAGAGCTGCCAGCAGTAAATTTTTGGTCCAAATCCCCTGATGGACATGAAATATAGTTCTTAAAAAAAAAAATATAATCTTATTTTTAAGGCTATGTTCACGCTCAGTAATTTGCAACCAAAACCAGGAGTGGATTAAAAACACAGAGAAAGGCAATGTTCACACACTGTTGAAATTGAGTGGATGTCCGCATTTAAAGAAGTCCGTTGAAAATTTTTATTAAAGTTTTGTATTGCCCCCCAAAAGTTATACAAATCCCCAATATACACTTCTTATTATGGGAAATGCTTATAAAGTGCTTTTTTTTCCCCCTACACTTACTACTGCATCAAGGCTTCACTTCCTGGATAACATGGTGATGTCATGACCCGACTCCCAGAGCTGTGCGGGCTGTGGCTGCTGGAGAGGATGATGGCAGAGGGATGCTCAGTGTCCCTCCAGTGCCCTGTGTCCCTCAGTGCCCCCCTGCCATCATCCACCCAAATAGCGGACATCTACTCAATTTCAACAGGGATTTAAACTGCTGGCAGGTCTCTACACAAGTAAGTTACCCCTAGCCCACAGCTCCAACACATCTGGCCTAGGTGATTCAACTATATCTGAGTGTATCTTTCAGACATAAACTGCCTACAGAGGACTGACCTGCAATCAGAGACACTGGCTGAGAGCTGAGCGAGCAGGAGGCCGGGCAGCATTGATTATTCATGAACAAGAGGAAGGAGTGGTGAGGTGTGGCAAGAGTGCGGCACAAACAACTCCTCTTTGACACTTCATTACAGTAGGATTGTACATAATCCACTGCACGGACAAACTACCAAAAGGCACCATGCTCACTAGGGGACTGCCAGCTACAGCACACTGTCAGGACCTTAGGTAGTGCCCGGGAGCTGACAGATTCCCTTTAAATATTTACCTCCAAGAACAGTGCCACCCCTCCCAACAGGTTGCGTGTGGTATTACAGTCCAGTTCCATTCACTTCACAAGAGTTCACAAATAATCTGATGCAATCTTACATGAGCAGAGATGCAGGGAGAGATGGCGCCTTCCATTATAGTCTATGTATTTAAGTTGGCCATCCACGTGAGTGTCATCTGTACCTTATGATTTCATTGGCTACTAACCCAGTGGCAGGGGAGAGAAGGGTCGGGCATGTTGGATTTCAACTGCCTGATTCTTTTGTTCTCAGGACGGCTGCCAGTCTGGCCTTTGAGAACAGAAGCATTCTCGGCCAGGCAGAGTGTTCATGTATAATGGGATAAGTCAAAGCCTAAAACTATAAACTATAACATAACCCAAAATAAGAGGCATTTGCTTAGTGTCTCCCATTACCAGTAACCAGTACCGTCCAGAACAGAGCCCCCCATCCCCTGCCGCTTCTATCTTCTGGCCGATAACCAAGAGATCTGATAAAGAGACACTATTCTCTCATTCTGCGAGTCAGCATGGAGGCAATTTACGTCTAATTCAAAGCAAAAGGAAAAAAAGAAAGTAATTGTAATGTAAATTAAGAAGTCAATTGATCTTTCTGCGCTCTCATATTGTAGTTGTAAATTTCATTTTCGCTCCCAAAGCATTACAGCGTGACAAGTTGCTGAAGAATTGGAGCAATTTGTGGCTGATTGGAGGCTGATTATTAGGCGGCGGCGGCGGGCTGGGGATCGGCAGGGGGATGATTTAGGCTTCGGGGAGAGGTTAGCAGAGCTGTGTTTGCTGGAAGAATAATTGCCTGCAGTTATCTAGTAGAGACAGACCCTGAAACGTGGTAATTATGTGTGCCAGGGCCACAATGGGTTAATAGCAGCCTTCAGAAAGCCGGCAAAGCTTAATGGTAAAGGTGGCATAACCAGCCAACAATAACACATGGCAGTGCAGAACTGGCAAGACAAAGTACAGTATATCTCCGGGGGTATACATGCCCTCTCAACGACTAGGAATCTCGTATCAATTGTGACAGTTACTACAAGTATTGGGGAAGTGTTCTGCTTTGTCCCACAGAGTAGACGGTGGACTGTCATTGCATACTTCATAGCAAGCATTAGCTTTGGCTACTGATATGGTTATACAGAGGTATAGGAATCTTGTATCCATTGTGTTTTGCTCACCTCTGCCAAAATAATTTGTCCCACAGAGTAGACGATGGACTGTCGTTGCCTACTCCATAGTTGGCTACTGATAGGTCATTCCACAGGTGCTTACCGTATATATTTCCCCCGCTGTACACACAATAAAAACATTCTCTGTAGATATTAAAAAATTAGGATCTTAGCAAACTATTTGACCAACCAGAGTTTACCATGTCACCACGTTAGGGTGTCCTCAGAGACATGGTCCCTACATTTTCACACTAGCAATGGCCTCTCCTGGGCTACATAAGCCTACAACTGGGCAGATAGGAGCCAAACAATCTATTTTATAGCACCCTTGGGACATGGTTTTATATTGATTTATATTGGGCTAGTCACACAGTCCGTTTTATTTTTTATCCGTAATCCATTCCTTAAAATAAGGACATGTCCTAATGCGTATTGTGATTGAGGTATGGATTTAGAAGTCTGTGGGATCCTTATTTTTTTAACGGATGTCACTGATCATATCTATGCAAACTAGTACTATTCACATTTTACGGAAATGGATGCAAATTCGGATGATTTTCCACGGATCACGGAGAAAAATTAGCAGGAGGTTTTGCGGCTCAGAAAAAACACTGACCGTGTGAATGAGCCCTTACTAACAATGGGTGTTGAAGAGACATTGACTTGCCAGACATGTAACCACTTTACAAAGCTTTGGTGCACGCTCATCTGGAATACATTGTTTAAATCTGACCATTGCTTTGCAGAATATATGACTAGGAGCTAAAAAAGATACCAATGCGCATCACCCTGTGTTATAGGTACAGCCATCATACTGATTGAGACATTCTGACCTGCTGAGAACTCTCTCACCACTAGTTTTTACAGTATTAGGTCCCCAGCCTTGACTGATAGATCTCTTCCTATTTGAGTATACAGAGTGATCTATCAATCTAGACTGGCGGAGCAGGCAAAAGCCAAGGGGTCACCCTGATGAAGAATGAAGACGATGATAGGTTCCCTTTAACATTATATTACTGTAGTAAAACGAGGCAGCTATATTAAACACTGTGACCCAAATGCATATAAAGTGTTAATGTAGTTGGTAACAACCAGTCATATTCCGTATTTCCCTTGTTGGGCAGTTTGACTTGCTTTGTCCTTTATCATCATGTGCTGGAGTGAATCCCCAGTAAGTGACATGAAATATTTTAACCTTTTAAATAGGGGACAAAGTTCGGACAGTGGGACACGGCTGCGTTCCAAAACTCAGACCAGCAAACCAAGTTTTTTCGACTATTAGGTGGATTCAAGAAGGGAAACCAAGCAGCTGGGATTTCACCCTCAAACCAGGTGAAAGCCAACATGGCCTTGGGGAAGCAGCAGGAACAAGCTCTGGAGAGGAACCTGATGTCTGAGTTTGACAAAGCACTTTCCTGGAAACAGAACAGAGGAATCGGCTTAGGCTTCCAGCCCACCCCCAATAAGAGCTTCTTTATTGACAAAACTGTATCCAGATCGGTGAAGTTTGACGACTGACTCTACATGGATTCAGACAACTTACTGTAAAACCTTACGGGATCAAGTTTTACTTGATCCAAGGGAAGTCCATGTTTTTCTGCTGTTGGATGCTAAAATGTGGCATCAGTAATGCCTGGAGTGAAGGGATGGCAAAGCTCATTGTAGAATATGTGAAATCAGAGTCTCCAACTAGTACTTTGTATCAGATAGTCGCCATTTTTAAAGGGGTTATCCGGCATTGGAAAAACATGGCCTCTTTCTTCCAGAGACAACACCACTCTTGTCTCCAGGTCAGGTGTGGTTTGCAATTAAGCTCCATTCACTTCAATGGAACCAAGTTGTAAAATCCCACGCAAATTGGAGTCAAGAATAGTAAGACCACTGAAAGAAAGTGGCCATGTTTTTCCAATGCTGGATAACCAATTTAAGATCTCTGCTGGCTGGTATGTAGTAAACAATGGTAGCACTGGCTCCAGGCTCCATACAGTAGAGTTCTCAGAGCGCTGTCTGTCTCTGTGATATCATTTGACCATCGGTAAGCTTTATTTGCTGACTACATGGCTTTTCCACACTGCATGCACAGGTTTCTGACTGATTCTCCAATCTGAAGAGACTAGAAAGCAGTTTCATGCAAGCAGAGAGCGTGAGACTGGATACCGCCTGCATCCTCATCCACAGCTATAGTATATAGATGCTTTTATCACATGTATATCTTTATGAGTTTGTGTTTTGTGTACTCTGTATTGTAAAAAGGACAGAACAATGCATATTATACTCTTAGGATCTTTAATTTCTATACTCAGAATTTAATGTGCATACAGATAATGTATCCTGAATTATAATTGTGTTTGTTTTTTATCATTGCATCCTAATAAAGTAAAGTCTTTATATTTGTACGCCTAGGGCTGGGTGATACATACTAAGGAGATCATTTTTTTACAGGTTTTACCAATCTTGCAAAATTATATCTATCAGATGGTGAAGGGCCCCAGCAGTTGGTTGGGAGCCATAGAGACGGCCGACTGCTGCATTTGGCTATCTCTGCCAGTTCCTATATAGAACAAGTACCACTGATTTCTAATAGGAGACATGGGGCTCTGTTCTTTAGGCCGTGTGGTTGGGGAGCAGTGGTCAGGCCTCTGCAATCAGATAGTTTCCCTGTGGATAGGGGGTTACTTTACAAGAAACCCCCTTTAAAGGGTCCTTTTACACTTGCAGACCTTCAGCTGTCCGCAGGCACAAAGAGTGTCGATCAGCAAGAACCCGCTGCATCTTTAACGCAGCCATTTAAATGTATTTGTGGATAGAGGATGGTCTAGCACCGCCGTCACTATAAAGTGCATCTGGGCTCCAATCCGGACTGTAGACCAGGGAAACCTCTGCTACTGGACCAGACAGCTAAGGTGTGCTCAATACCAGTGACTCCATAAACTAATAGTACTGTTTCAGTTTACATGGTCCTAACCGGAAGAAGGGGGAAACCCAAAACCATGCTGCACTCTCCCTCACTGAATAAATGGGCTCTTGAGTGACTGCTCCTCCTTTATTACTACTATGCCTTTAGTTGAAGGGGTACTCCAGCGATTTTTTTTTCTTTCAAATCAACTGGTTTCAGCAAGTTATACAGATTTGTAATTTACTTCTGTTTAAATATCTCATCTTCGTGTACTTAGCAGCTGCTGTATGTCCTGCAGGAAGTGGTGTATTCTTCCCAATCTGACACAGTGCTCTTTGCTGCCACCTTTGTCCATGTCAGGTACTGTCATTAGCAAATCCCCATAGAAAACATCTCCTGCTCTCCAGGCTGGAGAGAATACCCCACTTCCTGCAGGCCATACAGCAGCTGATAAGCACTGGAAGCACTTTCTGGGACCAGTTGATTTAAAAGAAGATATTTTTGGGCGAACTAGGGCACGGAGGCATCCTGCACAGCACAACACCCTGCAATCTTCTCTCAGCAAGTTTCTAGATAAGCACTGACCTTTCTGACCTCTGAATCCAGCGTTTTAGGTGTCCACACAGTGTACAAACAGCTGACCTTCATGTCTCCTCTCCCTGCTCACTCACCTCCCTCTCCATAGGATATAATGGACACAGCAGAACCCGTCTTCACTAGCTTCTCTGTAATGAAGATGGATTTGCCTGATAATGCACAGATAAGAAGTGAGAGGGGGGGGGGGGGGGGGGGCTTGGAAATTGCTTTTTGAGTACAGAAAGCCTTTTTTGCCTAATAAAACCTATTATAGAGTTTTTTTTCAAATCGCTTATACTATAGATTTCTGCAAAAAAAAAAAAAAAAAAAATATATATATATATGACAGTTACGTTTTAATAAAAACAGAAGGTACAAAACTTACCTTCATCCTCAGCGCTTTGTGAGTTATAGGCAAGCATCAGCAGGCTGGATGCTTGTAATCCGCTGATTCTCTTCAATTGTAAAATGGGGGTTATTCACACTTTAAAAACTTAAGAAATACCTTTAATCACCCCCTCATCTGGTAAAAAAAAAAGCTTTGGTGGGATTCCCAATCTCTGTAATAATATGAAATGTCCGGTTAATAAAGGCCATTTGTCTGTGGTCGCCTCCTGCTCTATTGCCTTAGAGTAGGTGTTTGCACTATCACTATTCTCCTAGGACAGGGATGGGGAACTTTTGGCCTTCCAGCTGCTGCAAAACTACGATTCCCATCATGCCCGGTGAACAGCCAAAGCTAAAGCTTTCCAAGCATGATGGGAATTGTAGTTTTGTAACAGCTGGAGGGCCGACTGTTCCCTATCCTTTAGGCATTTTTTCTTATCTCCCCTCTGTAGGATTCATATAACAACCTAAACTACAGCTATCAGGGTATAAAGAATAAGCCAGGACAACTGGACAGACATTGATCACAAATACTTTTATTATATACAATATGCTCCCCCCCCCTTTTTAATCCTTATTTTTAACAGTATCATAGTAAATAGCATTGGTTCTATATCACCTGTACATTTACTTCTTAAGGCCATGTTCAGACATTGCTAATTTATTGCAGATTTAAAAAAATGTTAAAGGAGAGAAAAAAAAAAACCCCCAGAGCTTGGTGTGTTTTGTTTTTATAGATATGCTGTTGGCATTATACTTTGCGGATTTGTTGGAAAAACATTCACTACATATTAATGTGGCCTAACTGCACCAGGCTGGTTTCCTTTTAATATACACGCCATGGCAAAGACCATTATGGAATGATCTCTTTCTATTAGGCAAATGTAACATAACATAAGACTGGCGGCACCTGCACAGATTGGCAGTGTGGCTGCATACCAGCTAACAGCATAGAAAATGGGAATTCATTCAATGAATTTCATGGGAAAACAGGCAGCTTTAGGATGACATTCTGATACATAACTGGAGTTGTAATACACATATATACAGTACATGAAAGCATTAATACTACAAGGCTGAATCGTCTAGGACCATAGATCAAGCACAGCTTCATAATCTTCTATCTGGAAATCCAGAACCCCTGGTATGGGAGAAGCACTCATACCCCATTAGGTTCTAGACTGCAGGGGAAGTCTGTTCACCAGGTCATTCAAGTAACTACAATCCGGTTGTTTGCTTCTCTTCTTGATGTATTCCAGAGTTTTCACCTAGTGGGAAGAAGGAACAATTGGATCTTTTACAATTAATAATTTAAAACCTACCGCCTATGCACAATGCCTTCCTATCATGAATTTCCCTGGTCTGTTCTATAATGTTTGATCAGATTTTAGTCTTACACCAATTACTGAGGCTTCAGCTGATCACCTTGTCCTTGCACCATGCTTTATACTGCAGAACTTACAATAGAGAATTCCACCATTTAATACTGGAGCAAGTAGACTACTAGGAAGATGACACAATAGCTGCCACACAGAGATTCAAGGGAGCACGATCCTTACATGTTAAAGGGGTTATCCAGGGAAAACTGGTGTCAAAAAGTTATACAGATTTGTAATTTACTTCTATTTAAAAATATCAAGTTTCCAGTACTTCTCAGCTGCTGTATGTCCTGCAGGAAGTGGTGTATTCTTTCCAGTCTGACACAGTGCTCTCTGCTGCCACCTCTGTCCATGTCAGGAACTGTCCAGAGCAGGAAAAGTTTACTATGGATATCGGTTACTGCTCTGGACAGTTCCTGACAAGGACAGATGTGGTGTCAGAGAGGTTTGTGTCAGACTGGACAGAATACTCCCTGTAGAACATACAGCAGCAGATGAGTACTGGAAGACTAGTAATTTATTTCTATTTAAAAATGTCAAATCTATATAACTTTTTCACACAAGTTAATTTGAAAAAAAAAAAAAAAATCTTTCAAAACAAGCCCTTTAAATGCTGAACTACTAATGCTGGCCTCTATACCGATCTTGCAGAGGATTATAGGCCCCTACATACTAAACTAGCACTGACCATGGTTTTTGTATCAGCAAAGCCATGCTTCTGGGCCAGGTTCCACAGATTAACAGCAAGCTGGTTCAGTTTATTGTTCCTCAGGTCTCCATGAGCAAGAATACTGTTAAAAAAGAGCAGTGAGAGGGCGCTCTGACGCTTCAGGGTCTATGGGAGAGAACACAAAAATAGGAATTTAATAGAGACATTAGCACAAGGTTAATTATGTTTCACAGTATTGTATCCATGTCTACCTTCGGCTGTCCAGGCATGATGGGAATTGTAGTTTTGCAACAGCTGGAGGGCCGAAAGTTCCCCATCCCTGACCTATTGAATCATCAGGATATTCCACCAAATCTTGGATCAAGAAAGGGCTTGTTCCCATTTGGTAATTTAGTACCAGTGAGGGCCCTATTACAAAGGACGATTATTGTGCGAAAAATCATTATATTGTTTGAATTTAAACGATAATCGTTCTGTGTGTTTGCAGGCAAAGATCAAAAAATCAGTCATCTGTCGTTCATTGATTCAGATCTGGACCTAAAAATATCGTTAATCTTTCACTGTAATTCCACATTCAATCGTTTAAGTTCCACATTTTTTCACTAATCGTTCAGTGTAATTGCACATTGTTCATTGTTTTGCTGGGATCAGAAGGAATAAACGATCATAGTAACGATCGCAATAACGATTGTAACTAACGACCATCGTTCTGTGTAATATGGTGAACGATTTCAGGTTAATGATAAACAATCTCGTTTGCGATCGTTTATCGTTAAAAATCGCTCCGTGTAATAGGACCCTTAATTACAATTATAATGAGTAAGGCTATGTGCAGACTTTGTATAAGACCGGCCGGTCTCTGGAAAGATCGTCCCAACCGGTACTGCAGTACTGGCCGGATGATCTTTTCGGCTGCAGGGTTCTGATGCGGGCACATCCGTGTGCGCCCACATCAGAACTCCCCACAGCACACTATGAATGAGCGGCCGGAGCTGCTCGCTCCACAGTGCGCACTGACAGGGCTTTCTGCGGCCGCTATTCACTGAATAGAGGCTGCAGAAAACTGACATGTCAGTTGTTTGCGGCGCCGCTAGGGATACCGGCCGGGGCGTATGCTATGTGCATACGCTCCGGCCGGGATCCTATAGATGGAGAGGTAAATTTTCATAATAATCACGACCGTTATACAACGGCCGTGATTTTATGAAAATATATGTTGTATGAACATAGCCTAAAATATTCACAGAACGTGTCTGGAGTTCCCCTTTAAATGACTTTGACAGTAACTTAATAGATGAATTCTATCCACATTCTAGATTAAATGTTTCAGTAAATTGTAATTTAAGGTCTTGAATGAAAGATGCCGAAGGAAATAATGAGACGCTGGAGTCCTGGACGTCCCGGTGCTGAGGCAGCATAAACAGCCCATTACCAGCGCTTAACACTCTACTAGATAAACAGTGTAGTGGTCCAGGACGCAGACAGCAGCCATTATCATACATCAGCTCAGAGCATAGTCATACCCACGTCTGTCTATGCTGCATGAAGCCGGACAGGGATTCTCATCTTTTTATCCAAGAGAACAAAATTGGGCAGTTTCCATGGCAGCACGCTTGGCACGGACCATATGGACAAGCACCGCTGGCCATAATTATATACCTATAAGACTGCGTCTCCAGCGTCGGCTCAGGACGGATGACATGCCGCCCTGGGGAGGATTAACTGCTTGTAAGATATCACAAGAAGCAGCACTGTGTATGCAAGCAGTGGTCACTGACATCAGGGGGCAGGTATTAAAGGGATTTTGGCAATGTAGAGTGATGGATCCTGATGGCGCTCATTCAGATCAGTAACCAGGGAGAGGACGGTGAAGAATAAGGAATGGGAGATGCAGGATTGTGTAAGCGGGGATCATTCACAGTTCATCTCCCATACGGTATCACAGGACAGGCTGTTTCTCATTACACCAATAGGCTGTGAGCGGGATATCACAGCTGCATTGTCTGAGCTTGATGCAGCTTGCTGTATAGAGATATATTAAACCAACACAGATGTATAGAAGGCGACTAGAGATGACTCCGTGTGAGAGGGTCAGGAGATCCCTGCTGGGTCATTACTACACGGGTGTATCCTGACAGGCATCACGTCTTATCTCACTGACGCTGGATCCAGTTACTCTGCTTATACTGGGGGGGAAGGATGGAATAAATAGGAGACTGCATGCCTGAGATCATTTCCTACCATCGCTCTGGAGTCACATCCTTTATATGTTATAGCTAGGAGGAGACCCCCGTATATCCCTTAGAACGGTACTTCTATAGCTTCATACAGCATACTCTCTCATTGATGTATGTTATTATTGGTAGAGCAGGCTCAGTGCCACACCCGGACTGGCTCAAGCTTGGCTTTGGTGTCTAAGGGTACTATTACACAAAGCGATTTTTCAACGATCAACAATAAACAAACTCAAACGACCGCTATAGCGAACAACCTTAAATCGTTCACCCAATTACACGGAACGATGACCGTTACTTATGATCGTTATTGCGTTTGTCCTGTCGTTGCCACTGCGAGCCATGTCGTATTACATGCAAACGATCAAAAATAAAAATAGGTCCAAATTCTACTGAACGACCAACAATTCAATAGATCATTGTCTGCTTTTATACTGCGTTTACACGAAACGATAATTGGCCCGATCGTACGATTAACGATGTCGGAGTAACGATTTTTTTTTCCATAAGGATTAGCGTTTAGACGGTACATTATATCGTACGGAAAATCGTTTTGCGATCGCTTAAGCCTATCTCACACATTGGATAAATCGGCGAACGACTGTTTACACGTAACGATCTGCGAATTTTTTACGAACGACGATTTGAGAACATGTTGTAAGATCAAAATGAACGATTTCTCGTTCGTCGTTTGATCGTTCGCTGCGTTTACAAGTACGATTATCGGTCGAATTCGATCATTATCGCGCAAATTTGCACAATACTCGTTACATGTAAACACACCCATACACTAAACAATTATCGTTTAGTGTAAACCAAACGATTATCGTTCAAATCCGAACGATTTAACGATTTTTCAAACAATAATCGTTCTGTGTAATACCACCCTAAGTGTACACTGTCAACCCCCTTAGAGGGCAACTCTGGCAAAAGAATTTCTTTCATATCAACTGGTATCATAAAGTTATCTACAGTAGACTTGTAATTATTACTATTTTAAACCTCCCATCTTCCAGTACTTATCAGTTGCTGCATGTTCTGCAGGAAGTGGTGTGGTCTTTCTAGTCTGATGCTCCCTGCTGCCACCTCTGACCATCACAGGAATCGTCCAAAGTAGATAAGGTTTTCTATGGGGATTTGCTGATTCTCTGGGCAGTTTCTGTCATGTACAGAGGTGGCAGCAGAGAGCATTGTGTCAGACTGGAAAGGTAGGGCATACGGCAGCTGATAAGTACAGGAAGACGTAAAAAAATTTAATAGATGTAATTTACAAATCTGTAACTTTCTGACGCCTGTTGATTTAAAATATAAATATAAATAATATTTGTTTGTTTTTTTAATACCAACAAGGATGTCTGCTTCAGGGTATCCCCAAGCCATTGCAGGAAGCATTTATAGTGTCAAGCCCACTGGCAAGTACAGGAGGGCCAAAGCACAAAGCCACAACGTAGTCAAGACTAGTTGATGGTGGGGAACCAGTAGTCAGATGACCCAAAGAAACAACCAGAATGAGTCTGGACCTTTATTGGCATCAGGACATTGCCGACATCAGGATACTTGAGCTATATGGACTGAATGAACCTGGGAGCATGACCTCATCAGACATGGTAACACTATGCAATCAGAAGGAACTGGTAGTGGAACATATAGCAGGCTGCCCATTGATCAGGTAGCATCCTATATGTCTCCAGAAAGCTGTACTCATAAAACGACCCATGTCTGCTGATGGACTGCAGAGCGGCTTGGCTTATAGGAGTTATTTATCCAGAGCCCAATAACATCTGTGCTCACTGACACACTGATGCCAAATGCCAGTAAAGAACATTCACACTCAGTAAACATTGGGTTCAGTTCTTACTGTATACATACAAGATCTCATGAAGCCATGGGAAGACATTGGAGCCATCCAACACAACAATCATGGCATGGCAGGCAAGGATGGGGGCGGCAGCAGTAACATTAATATGGGACATATTACCTTTTCCTTTCCAAGGGCTTTCAGGTGCTCCAAAATCTGTCCAATCAGAGTGTCACACAGTTTATTGATTTCTGCCAAGAATTTTGTATCCCCACCATAGAGATTATCATTGGAATCCACTGAAGAGAAAGAGAGAATAGATGGATGGTGTTGTCAAGTCAAAGGTAAATCCATATTCTGCAGACACTCTATGGAACGCTGCAAGTAGCTAATACAAAGAACTAGTTCAATCTACATGGATTAAAAACTCTGTGCAGATTATATATATATATATATATATATATATATATATATATATATATATAAAATCTATATCTTTATAGAAGTTGGAGCTTTGTTCTTTTTATACAGAGCTCCAAGCCCCTGCACAGACTTTTTTTTTTTTTACAGCAGAATATTCTGGCTGCTTGAAGCCACCACTAGGGGGAGCACAAGAGCATAATGCATGCTTTTTAGCCATTGAACTTAAAAATAAAATTGCTTGCACCCTCTTCCCTCACCGACAATGTCTATGCATAGGATCTGGAGCCTTACATCAGGAAATTGGAGCACCAATCGTTACAAAAGAAAAGGAAATTTCATACTGAAAAGTAAATCATGGTATGTTACTGGGTAGTCTCTGTAAAAGTAAATCTGTCAGCTTCATACTTGGGACAGAGTTGCCAATCCTGACTGATAGGTGCTTGGGGATAAAATGATCCAAAGCTTTAGTTTGGAAAGGAGAGTTTGAATTAAAAGGGTACTCTGATGAAAAGTTGTTTGTTTTTTTTTAATTAAAATCAACTGGCATCAAAAAGTTTAGCAGATTTGTAATTTACTTTTGTTTTAAAATCACAAGCCTTCCAGTACTTTTCAGCCTCTGTATGTCCTGCAGGAAGTGGCGTATTCTTTCCAGTCCGACACAGTGCTCTCAGCTGCCACTTCTGTCAGAGACAGGAACTGTCCAAAGCAAGAGAGGTTTTCTTTGCAGATTTGCTACTGCTCTGGACAGTTCCTGTAATGGACAGAGGTGGCAGCATTGTTTCAGACTGGAGAGAATACACCACATCCTGCAGGACATACTGCAGATGATAAGTCCTGGTAGACTTGACATTTTTAAACAGATTTAAATAAATTAATATAAAACTTTCTCATACCAGTTGGTTTGAAAGAAAATATTGTCCGCCAGGATACCCCTCAAGGGTGGGTTCACATGTAACAGATCCGCAGCGGGTTTCTCGCTGTAAATTTGCAGCGAGACCCCCTGCGGATCTCTGCCCTGTACACCCTATTGGCAGACAAAGTTTGTCAGCAGCCCGCCCCGTTAAATCCCCCTTCGCCGGAGCCTATACATCACCTGGTCCCGGCTCCGGCTTGCTTCAGGGGTTCCCTGCACGTCCCGCTGGGGACATGAAGACAACGGGAGCCCCGAAGCAAGGGACCAGGTGATGTATAGGCTCCTATGGCGGGGGGGTTAATGGGGCGGGCTACTGACAAACTCACAGCGGGATGTCCATCCTGCTGCGAGTTTGTCCGCCCATAGGGTGTACAGGGCAAGGATCCGCAGCGGATCTCTCTGTGAATTCGCAGCGAGAAACCCGCTGCGGATCTGTTACCTGTGAACCCACCCTTGATGTAACTTGAAAAATAGCTGTAATGATCCCATATGACAAGCCAAAGGGTTTACAAATTGTCTTTCTTTTGCGGAGTGTTTTAATACACAAAACCATTTTGACGTACATTTCCTTAACCAGCTTCTCAATGCCTGGTCAATATGCTACCTATTGTTGGATGAGCACAATGGCTTCCTAAGGGACCTTGCGGTGTGGATTAGCAGGGAGCACCACTTCTATGTTAGGTTACAGGGAGATAAGCCAGCTACAAAGCAGTTTATTTTGGGTTCCTCAGAGACATGCCAACTATAAGCGACAGCTGCTGCAGAGCGCTGCCAAGTGCAAGGACTGGTACTGAAACAACCCAACTGGCTTGGAGCATTGAAACTCATTGTCAGTACTGAGAGCTAAATATGACTGCCAGTATCTGTCACATGGTAGGTACACATGACTGTGCTATGAGGGTCACCTTCTCCCTTTTAAGTACCTATTCAGTTAGACTAAACCTTCCGAGTGATCTTTGGGCTCTCATTGCTGTTATGGAGCCTCTGTGAGTCTCCCCTATGATGCACAGCTATTTCTCATTCTCCTTATCTTAGGTGCCATGACCAGAGCTGGGATGTTTGCCAGCAGTACTCGCTCTAAACTTCCTATTCCTGACTTCTCTGGCCAATCACATGACAGCACCTACTCCTCTTTGTTATGCCATGACATAGAAAGTGCACTGCTTAGACCAAACAGGCTAGCACTGTACTGAGGGGTGATTTACAGTAAAGTACTATAGATGGCATTACTGATAGAGGTACTAGGTTAGCAAAAAAGAAAACTTTTACATCAGTTAAGCAGCCCTGGTCTAAGCAATTAAACCTTGTAAACTTGAAAACTCCTCTAAGGACAACTTACCTTTGTCTATATGATAGAGATAGCTCTCTTGACTTAAGGCAGCCAATAGGTGCAGGACACTGGCGTAGATTCGGACCTTGTCATCACTGTTATCCTCACAAGTGTAATCTTCTATCACATTTAAAAGGCCTCGAACCAGGAACAGGACACCTTGTTCTGGGTGGTCCTGTATATAACAGTATAGTACAGGTCAGTGTTACCATCTACCTATCACACAATGTAAGTATGAATTCAAGTAGCAAAGAAGTCAAAAGCTTTCCATGGCTTACACCTGTAATACTGACCATACAATAACAGCTTATGTTCAGTCCAATGAATTCAAAGGACTCAGATTACAGTTTACCCCGTTGCAGAGATAGGATTCCATAATAATAGGGAATAGGAAAAATCAACTGTTCTTATTCTCACCAGGGCTGTGGAGTCGGAGTTGGAAAAAAATGTACCGACTCCAGCTTTAAAAAAAATCTTTAAAAAATGTAGAATTGAATTTTACAAGTTTTGCTCATGTATATATATTATGAGCAACATTCTAATAGGACACTGGCCCTATTACATAAGCGTGGTCGGGAAATATATCAGTAATAGGACACTGGTCCTATTACATAGGGGGGTCATGGAAAAGTTGTCGGTCACTATTTGGCAGTTTGTTTCTGAGCTGGAAGAGTCCATTGTGTGGGGGGGAGATCTGTGCTGTTCTGTTCCTGGATGCTGGATGACTGTATATGAGCAGCAGTGTAATATGAAGATATCCTGTGTAATATAGAGGAGGAGGAGAAGACATAAGTAGTGTAGCAGTAACCTCTGTCCTCAGTGTGGTGTTTTCTCTCTGGGAGAAGATTGTGTGTTTTTCTTCAGTGTTCTATGGCTGCAGCTGTGTGTGTGTGTGTGCGTGCTATTGCTGCTGTAGGCTGTGTGTGTGCTATGACTACAGCAGGCTGTGTGTGTGTGTGTGTGCTATGGCTGCAGCAGGCTATGTGTATGTGTGCTATGGCTGCAGCAAGTTGTGTGTGCTATGACTGCAGCGGGCGGTGTGTGTGCTATGACTGCAGCAGGCTCTGTGTGTGTGTGTGCGCACGCTATGGCTGCAGCAGGCTGTGTGTGTATGTGTGCTATGGCTGCAGCAAGCTGTGTGTGTGTGTGTGTGCACTATGGCTGCAGCAGGCTGTGTGGGTGTGTGTATGCTATGGCTGCAGCAGGCTGTCTGTGTGTGTGTGCTATTGCGTGCCCCCACAGTGACCTTCTATATCACTGTGAGACCTATCACTATGTGTGACCCCTCTCTATATCACTATGTGTGACCCCCTGTATATCACTATGGCTGACCTCTATATTAAAGCTATCTGGCATTGCTAGCAGTGTTTCTTTAAGATGGTGAATATTTAGTTAGAAACATAGAAGACTGTCAGCAGGAAAAGACCACCTGCTCCATCTAGTCTAGTTGTGAGTAGTTCAGGACATGGAGGCTGGAGACTGGCTGCATCCACTGCACACACAGGAGAAAAGCTGCTTTATATACAGTATTCCTTTATTCTCTCAGAAGTCGCCCCAGGATCATGTAGGACATTAGGGAGAAGCTGCTGAGCCAGTGTGATAAATAACTCCCCTGGTATCTGGCCATTTATGAAGGAGTTGGGAGTCGGTCCTGATAAAATTCAGGAGTAGGAGTTGCGGCTTACCGACTCCACAGCCCTGATTCTCACACATATACACAAAGCTCAGAGATACATTAGGTATCGACACTAGCTTAGTGGGGTATGGAAGGTTCACATGTCTTACAAGTAATAGGAAAGGGTCACTTTATTGATCAGGGTAGTCAGGCCCCAAGTAAAGTGATCAGTCATGTGAACTAACACAAAGTGACACTCACAGGAACAACCAGCAATGTGGAGAAGAAGTTGCTGAGGAATTCCAGGAGGAAGGCTTCAGAAGAGCGCATCTTCCCATCTATATTAATAGTCTTTGGCACCTCTGGAACGAGGCTGACAGCGGCTCTGAAGAAAGCATCAGCTGGAAACAGAAACAACAAGCATTATAAGATATGTGTGTCCACCGTGTGATCTATGTACAGTGTACGGTAATCATCAAATCCTACATGACAAAGTTTCCATTTATGAAGATGTAGTTAAAGGGGCAGTTCACCAAAAAAGAATTTCTTTTAAATCAACTGGTGTCAGAAAGTTCCAGAGATTTGTAATTTACTTCTATTAAACACAATCTCCAGCCTTTCAGTACTTATCAGCTGCTGTATATCATGCAGGAAGTGGTGTATTCTTTCAAGTCTGACACAGTGTTCTCTGCTGCCACCTCTATCCATGACAGGAACTGTCCAGAACAGAAGCAAATCCCCATAGAAAACTTCTGCTCTCCAGACTGGCGAGAATAAAACACTTCCAGCAGGACATACAGAAGCTGATAAGTACTGGAATACTTGAGATTTTTAATAAAAGTAAATTAAAAATCTCAGTCACTTTCTGGAACCAGTTGATTTAAAAGAAGATATTTTGGGGCGAACTACCCCTTTATATGCATAACCTGTTTAAATGTTCACAGTTGTTTCAAACTCCTTACCTCCATGTGATTCCCAACATTAAACCAGAAAACATCTCTAAAGTCTAGGCCACTACATGGCTCACTAGATCTTCCCTTCCCTGCAATCTGCTGCCTTCCGCATGTTGTTAGATTTAAAATGTCTCTAGTAACAGCTTCAGCAAGACAGTAAGATAATTCAAGGTTTCCCTTACAAGCTGGGGGACAAGTTAAGCTCGACAATTACATTAACTTCGGCATGACCTATCTACCATCGAATGTGTATGGGAGCCCCCCGAGACTCTCCAAACGACAGCTGTCAGGGAGGAAAGGATCAGGCATGTTCAACTGCAGCATGCTCAATCCTTTTGTTCTCATAGGAGATAAATGTCTCTGGCAGCACCTTGCTCCCCTCTCTTCATTTGAAATAAATGAACACTCAGACAAGCCAAAGATGTCAGGAGGAATAGTGGTCTCATTCCATCGACAGCTACTGAAAGTGTGTGGTCACCTTAAGGCCACCATTATAATTCTTGGAAAGCCGTCTCAGAATTTTTCCTTGTAATCTACTAAGATATTCAGTGATTCGAGAGCACGGATATGCATAATGGCTGTCAAGGGCTCTTTCCAGAAACAGATATTTAACATTTTTGGGGCTAATTCTCTTTGAAGAACATATTTAGCTGTTCTATGGCCTTGGATGAATTCATGCAATCTTAGCATGGAGCGCGTAATATTTCTCAGAAAAGTGTTGATGAGAGAGGTGAAGGGCCGGTGATCTATCAGCTGTCTCTGAAGTGCGGCCTGTAATCCTACGTGATGTATCAGACCCATGTGGTCTAGTCATTAATATTGCAAAGCACAAAAATAGAGCAAATGCCAAAAGGAGCTAAGCTTTCTGGCACAGAGTGGCATCCGCATGTTGCATAATTGAACAAGAAATTCCCCTGTTTGTTTTTAATGTTGATCACAGTGTAAACCGTGTCGCCGCAATGGCTATTTACATCCTGGTGGTCTAGGGGGGAGATTTATAGAAGGCTATAGACGCCTTTGAATGCATTTTTCTTCTTTGTACATAATAAAGTATAAAAACAATTTCCCATAGGTCTTTATTAAAACTTTTGCTTAGTTTTTATTCTGTAGCCCCCTTGTTGGGACATATACAGTAATGCAGGCTACTGTGTCCCGTTCAGAGTGAAGTCTGTGTTTCGCATTTGGCGCATGTTCTACCGCCTGGGAATTGCTTAGGACAGCCCAGGCCTTACTAACTATAACTTGATGCCTACAATACCTACAACTTGTCCTCTGAAAAACCCACCTCAAATAGCAAAATCCTTTTGTAGACAACCAATCCATGAATGCTGCTCTGTAAAGTTAAAGGGGTAATTCAAGATTAGGAAAAGCACAGCTACTTTCTTGCAAAAACAGCACCACTCCTTTCCTCAGGTTGTTTGTGGTATTACAATTCCTCTTCACATCTCCATTCACTTCAATGGAACTGAACCATACCCAAACTGAGGGAAGGAGAGGTGCAGTTTCTAAAAGAAAGCTGCCATGTTTTTCTAAGTCTAGATAACCCCTTTAATGCTGCCGATAAAAACGCTCCCTATATAAATAGCTTTACTAGCGGAAGGATTATAGTCACACAGATGGGGACTGATGTGCACAGAAAGCAAAGAAGCGTCATGTGAAAATATAAGTGATAAGAATATGTATGGGTGATGTGTCTGGTGAATATCTACAGGAGGGGGGTTATACACTCTGGAGAGAAATCTTATTACATCACTATCAATATATCACAGCTGTTACAAGAACGCTGAAAAGCGAAGACAGCGTGAACCTGACAAGTCACATCATAAGGAATTTAAGTTATGTATTCGGGGATCACACCCAGTCAGCATTAGGCTTCATGTCAATCAACAATACAATATCCAAACGGAGGATCTTAAATGCAAATAAGCATGGACAGGATTTCTTATGGCGGTCTTGTCAGCAAGGTTGGCCAACAACATGGGGGAGAATCACAACCAAGCCCTGGTGCCAAAGAGAGTCCAAACTCTCAAAAGACACCAGTATTATAAACACAACACAGTCAGTAGCGGCCTAGTTACTAGCGCTGAGCGGACCTGTCAAACTGTTTGCACTTGGCAAAGTTCTCTGAACCTGAGCACTCGGCGTTTGATTCCGTGCGGCAGCAGAAGTTGAAGTCAAGCGTTCTGGTTTGGAGAACGTTGCAGTACCTGAACAGTCTGGAAGGTTCGCTGAGCACTACTAGTTACAGATTTTGCATTGGGCCCAAGATTGCTAAATTACGCCACCAACATTACACTATGGCCATAAAGCTGACCACAAAGCTAATGTATGTGGTTCCCACAGCTTGGATACCATTGATAAGTTATTGACAGTGGGCAACTAGTCTTCATTTCCCCTGCAGAAAATAAAACATTGTCTGGTGCTTATAAAAAGTCATTGGGTATCCATATCATACACCAAAGTCTTGGCTACACGTCTGCTTTATTAGGTTTTTAAGAATGCAATACAAATCTCTGACACTAAGATTTATGATGAGTTACGGAGTGTAATGATTCTTCTGGAGTGAAACATGTAGGGCATAGATCTGCCCAGGTCACGCACCATTAGATCCTGGACGGGCAGGTGGAGGCCTCGCTTCACTACACCTCACTGCTCCAGCAGTCAGCCAGAAAAATGTTAAGCACTTTATGGAATGGATATAGCAGTAGTCATCCACAATGCATGAAAGAGCATATACTGTGCAAACACGGCAGTGACCAGTCCTATATGTAATAATGCTGCCTCTTATTTTCCTATGAACCATAAATGTACTTCATATTTACATGTTCAGCGGCTTATACAGATGGCAGATGAAGGCGTACTGTAACATCAGATCACGGATAGGAGATAAAACTTCATGAATATTCTGGCTGCATGATTATTGAGCCAACTAATAATCTCTGTAAATAAGCAGCAATCTAGTGGATGTGTAATACGGCCTATACAGTCCTGTCACAAACACCGACTACTGGTTCCGCGCATTGGTTTCTGATATATTGTGCACTCTCTCTCTTCTAGATTGTTGAGAGATTTCCATCTTGATGCTCTCACGTCTTCCTTCACAACCCATATCATTTTCTTTTATAATTTTATGTTGTTTTTTTTTTATATCTGAACTAGATTTCGCTGACTGAAAACAACTAAAACTTTCTGCAGTTGTATAATCCTTTCCATTTATATAACTGACAACTCCCTTGGGACTTGTGAGATCTGTGACCACTTTGGTTCTTTATCTGCAGACTAGTTAGCATTTTTCGACCTGAGCCAAAATTTAGGTTTAAGGAATGCAAATTACAAGGTGTTTCCATAATTCTTTCCCCAAGCAAGGGAATCCACATTTTGTTCCTCTACTTTTTCCGGAAAAACATATGCCATTGATTAGAAGAATTTACTTTCATGTGTTTCAGAGAGATTTCGCAAAGCCGAAATATTCAGCTATGGATAAGCAGTGTCTGTTGCTTTATTTTGGTGTCTCTTATTAGGGGATCTGGCCTGGATGTTGTGACTCCGAACTCTCCTAATCACCCTTCCTCTTTTTTTATGCTACAAACACCTTTAAACGCTTAAAAGAGGTTTTCCACTCAGAATTAAACTTTTATTATGTTGCTGTCCAGGTGCAGAACATAGCCTGTTTGTTATGTTCTTACTATACTAAGCGAGAGGGATCCAAAAAGTGAACCTTAAAAGGGAGCAGAAGACAGCTGAAGCCGCCTACTCCCCAACGCTCACTTCCTGTGAATCCACAGGAAGTATATCCCAATCATCGCATATGGGAGAAACCTGGAAGTGAGCACTGGGGAGCAGGAGGCCTCAGAGGTTTTTCCATGGACAAAGAGGTATCCCCCCCCCAAGAGCAAAAAAATGTAATGCTCCCAAATCTAGCTGGTCTTAGGGTACTATTACACAGGCCGATGGGGGCCCAATAATACCTGTAAACGAGCAGCGATCTGCTAGACCGTCGCTCGTTTACTGGGCCTATTACACGGCCCGATAATTGTTTAACAAGGGACGAAAATAGGTCAGAACCTATATCAACAATCAGCCGATGATCTTTGTCATTGGCTGATCGTTGTATTTTTTACATGGAGCGATAATCGTCCGAATCGGGCCGATTCAGCCGATTATCGTTCCGTGTAATAGTACCCTTAGTCCTTAGTCACCAAGCCCGCCCCCCTTCCAACAGCAGTCAGAGGAGCTCAGCGGGCGGCTGTGGTGGGCTCCAGGGGTGGGGGAGGTGGCTGCAGTTAGAGAGGGAGACAGTAAGTGCCATACATCAGTGGCCCTAACCCAGCCCAATGAAGTGACGAAGGACACGTAATCCCTGACGCGGAGGGTGAAGGCCAGGGGCAGAGAGCGGCGTCGCAGTGGACTCAGTTTTGGTGATTTTATGCATCCAGAGGGGGTGAGTGCACTTAGAAAACAGCAATTCATAATAAATTGATATTTGAAAGATGGAAAGCTATGGGTGGGCAATTTATTAATGCAAAAATTATTTTTGGGGGGGAATACCCCTTTAAGTATTTGGCCTAATTAAAAAATAAATGGAATTGGACAACTTTCTGCACACTATAAACATTTGTTTGCTTCAGTAATTCCTAATATATTGTCTTTAATAATACTGGTTCAATAGATGATCAGGCCAAGGGTTATACATTATAGAGTGCCCTCCCCATATTATATCCCATTAGGAGTGTTCATAGAGGACAGCAGGAAGTAACAGGAGGCAATGCCGCATCACACACTGGGGTAATAAACACACAACATCTGACTATGCAGTGTTTTTGTTCCTTTATAATAATTAGTTGGAAAAAAAATTGCTAGTCTGTAAAATCTTTTGTCCCAAGCAGCCCATAGCATCAGGTCTAAAACAAAGAAACCTGCTATAGTGGTGGACTTCCAAAACCCAGAGTCAGCTCCCTGCATCAGCTCATTTACACCAGCAGCTGGAAACTACTGGGGCGTGGAGAGCAAAATCCACCCGATAACCAGCGAGAGTCAGTAAAAATCACAGCCAGGCCACTCACCGCTACTCATTACATAACAGCTATTTTAGGATTAACTATACATTCTAGATCCGCACCTGTTATTACAGGAACTTTATAAAAGGTGCTATAAGCTTTACATATCCTCAACTTCACACACACTCACTGACAAAAATTGTTGTAATTTAATAAAACTTTATACATGTAAATGATTATATATATATATATATATATATATATATATATATATATATATATATATATATATATATATATATGCAGAGCCTTCATGTACCCACTGCTCTCAACACCTCCTAAGTTTAATTTAATACCCTGCTTTTCTCTGCCCAATGACGTGCCCCCTTTCAAAGTCTGTCTAGCAGTCAATGATCTCTTAGCAAGATTTACACTAACCCAAAGTAGCCTGTGAGGTTTTTTTTATAGGACAGCAGGGGAAGCACCTTTGCGCCCTCTTGTGGCAGAACCCAGTGTTTATTCCAACCACACCTGTAATAATTTTCATAACTAAAAGCCGAGTTTTGCAGCAATCCTAGAGCAGTGATCTCTAACCTGTGAGACTCCAGCTGGTGCAAAGCTACCACTCCTTAAGGCTGTCAGGGCTTGCTGGATGTTGTAGTTTCCGAACAGCTGAAGTCCCACAATTTGAGGACTATCACTCTAGAGGAATAGCGATTCCACTTTAGATACACAGAATGGTGTTGTATCTTTCAAGGACAGTGAACCATAGGAAGCAGCAGATTGTCCCCTGTGGGTATAAAAGCCTGAAATTGTTCTGTAGAGCCTGAGCTTAGTATGTGACCATATTGATTTCCTGAAATGGAATCATAGCAGAAATAACTTGAAAAGTAAAGGCGTGTTCTCATGTCACTGGCTCAAATAAAGTCATAAAATCTTATTATTGTGCTCCACATACTTATTCTGCTATATTCAGCTACCACTTACAATGGGAAAAGAACAAATTCAACACCATAGACTGATCTACTGCTGCTAAGGCTAGGTTCACACTGCGTTTTCAGCATCCGTTTAACGGATCCGTTTTTTTTAACGTCCAGAAAAATAGGGTCAGCAACGTTTTTTTGTCCGTTTTGGTCCGTCAAAAAAAACGGATCCGTTTTTTTTAATAATGGAAGTCAATGGAAAAACGGATGCACACAAATGAATCCGTTTTTTGCAATCCGTTTTTCATGCGTTTTTTGCAAAAAACGGATGCGTTAAACGGATGCTGAAAACGCAGTGTGAACCTAGCCTAAGTAACATTTTTACATAAGTTTCTCAATACACACTTTAAAGGGGGTGTCCGAGGAGCTATTGGACATTGTGTGCAGGTGTGGTATAGGCTGCCGGTGATGCTCACAGCATTCACCCTTGTGCTTCAGAAGGTATACTTTCCTGGACAGCCCCTTGAAGGTCACGTTCTGTTTCATAGCAAACCTTTTTAAGTAGAACTGCAAAGGATCCCACTACCACCACATAAAACTATCTCCCACGAAAGAAGCCACCAGCCCTGCTGCCAGGCTGAGGGCCCTATTCCACGGGACGATTATTGTTCGATCGTTAGATTATCGTAATTAAACGGCAACGATTAAACAACCAACGAAAAATCGTAGGTCGCTTGATATAATTTGGACTTATTCTTATTGTTGATTATTTGCAAATCATTTGCGCATCGTTCAGTGTAATAAGACGTCATTCGCAGTAGGGACAACAGGACGACCACAAGAGCAATCATAAGTAATGATCATGGTTCTATGTGACTGGATGGACAATTTCAGGTCATTCGCCATAGTGTTCGTTTGAAATCGTTTATCATCAAAAAATCGCTTCAAGGAATAGGACCCTAAGGCTCCTTGGCCACAGAACCCTTAAATAGGTTCAATTTTTACAATTCCACCTACCAATAGAGCAATGCAGCTGCATATAAATTGGCACCTGCCATATGTAGACATGTACGTCTCTACTTGAGCATACAAAGGGTTCACTCTCTTGACACCCTCTATAAGCCAGAGCAGACAACCATTACCTGCAGCGTGACCATTCCTTACACTCACCTTGGGAAAGGCACTGGTTTGCAAGAGCCACTTGGCCAGAATGCAGGTAAAGGTTGAGTCGGGTGAAGATGCTGGTCAGAGAAGGAATGGTGATAAAGCAGAAGGCAACACAAGCCTGGAGCAAAGGAAATATGACACAGAAGTTTATTATAATAAATTAATTTTACTTAATGTGACAATGAAAGCCTATACAGTACATTATAGGGCAGGGGCTCAGGACCACTAGAATAGCGCCCACTCTAGAGGACTCTGGTATCTAGGACTGGTCGCCCATTACTTGTGTTTCTCCGTCCATACACCCACCTGTACCTTACCTCCAGTGACTACATCCCCATCTAGACAACTGGTTGCCCTTTCAGTTCCTAGTCTTATGTATATGAATTACATTGCCATCAAAATATCATTAAAAATGTTCCTATTCCCTTCATCTGCATACTGCCATATTAGAATGACAATTTGTGCTCCAGAGCTGGTGTTCCTACTGGAAGTACTGAAGGGAAGCTGAAACCATATCATTCCTTTTGGAGGGTACAAAGCTCTTGCTTTGGCCCTGCAACCTGTATACTAGTATGCATAGACCCTTCCAGGCTCTGATCTTCCCTCCTGTGTATATATTAACCTACCCCTGCAAACAAGCATAAGGAACTCCGGCCTAGAGCTAGGAGAACCCACATAGTCCACATGCACAGTGGGATCTAGTCAATGCAAACTACTCCATGAATTTTACTGCAGGGTAAATACAATGGTATATACTATATATCAAAGCTAGCAATGCTGAAGTATCTGGACCACTGGCTGCTGATATTCTATAATGATGTTCATCCAGGGTATGGCAGAGATTATGGCTACATCACACCTACCCTGACGAATGAGGCTGTCTTTCTCGAATGATTTCCTTTCATCACTTTCTTGGTTTCCATGGCCAAATGGTTCACACTCTAATAAAGAGAATAATAAAATATGGGGACAAGTAAATAGAGATCTTTTTAGACTCTTAGAGTTTCTTTGGCTGGCAAAGATCCCCCCCCCATTTGTCTCTAACATAGATGAATATGCAATTTACTCCCTATGAAGAATAAAGGAAGAGGGCTGTCAGGACATACAGCAGCTGAAAGGTACTGGAAGAGAAGCAAATTACAAATCTCTGGCACCAGTTGAATTAAAAGAAAACTATTTTTTTTTTCGTTAACTACCCTTTTAAGACCCTAATCAATTGCTAGAATAAGCGAGAAGAAAGGTGCCCTAAATGCTCCCAGCTCTGTGCCATGTAACCCAATGTCTGTCTCAATTGTGAAGAGCGGGGAGAGAAGCTGCATGTTTTTTCCTGCTCATCTTACTAATCTATGACAAAAGTTTTTCTTAAAGTGACAACTACATTTTTATCCAGTAAGTTCTTTGGACTGGGGCGTTATAAGCCTCCACTGGTGGCATATCTAATCATAAGCTATTCCAGGAACTGCACATGTATATATACATACGTACACATACATATACATATACATACGTAGATGATGGTTAATGATGGTATGAAAATCTATCAAGCCATAATATAGTATACAGCTGGCTAAAATGAAGATAACAGCGGGGTGATATGAGTGCTGCGCGATATCCTCGGGGGTAATAAGTAATCTATAACATATACTGAGAGTTATGTTCTGCGTCACTGACACGTCCCCTTGTGAATACCACTCACATGAATTAACTGGACAAGAACCGGCTCCAGATTGCAGAACAGCGCTCTGGCCTCCACATAAAAACTCAGCTGCTGTTCAAAGTCACGCCCAAAGGAGACCTGGGGATTAAATAGAACGTCAGTGCCAAGTCTGGTGTAACTCGGACAGCATTAAAACCTATTTTCACTTTGATAGTAAAGAACGTCCACAAGGGAACAGAATGTATTCCTGCAGCTGGTACCATTAAAATAGAATATGGAAGAAGGTTTTAATCAGTGCTGAAATGGCCGCCACAAAGAGGCTCCTAAATGACTGTATCCCCTAGTATTCCCTTGTTCTAAAGTCTCACTAATTCTCAATAAGACCCTATTATAATACAACAATAGGAAATTATAAGAGACCGTCACTAGTAGTAGCCTTGCTGGTAGATTGTAAAACACAGCGCCACCTACTGACCTGCTGTGGAACTGCAGCTTATCAAATAAACGTCTGACATACACATGTACTGGCCTTGTATTACATAGACGGCAAGCCCACTTGACAATAATCAGTGATTCTATAATCTAGCATGCATATCTTTTCAGGACACACGGACATCTTTATTTAATGCCCAAAAATCAATCTTGAAGATTGGGTGTAAACTGTAGCTGCATTGCAACTTCAAAGTATTAGTCTTTCATGCACATGATGCATTAAAGTGCCCGTTACTTTTGACCTGTTTAAGGGTGCCTTTACATAGACAGATCTCAGAGATTTTTGAAGCCAAAGCCAGGAATGGATTTAAAAATAGGAGAAACCTCAGTCTTTCCTTTATGACCTGTTCTCTGTTTATAGTCTGTTCCTGGCTTTGGCTTCAAAGATCTGTCTGATAAATCTCTCCGTGTAAAAGCACCCTTAGAGAAGGGTAAAAAGTTTTGACTGGTCAGGGTCCATGACTTACAGATCAATACGGGCATTTGTATTGAGTCGGTTGTGAAACGCTTGGTTGGGGTTTAAATGCCCACTTTGCCAATTAAAGCTTTTAAATTCTTTTCTTAAAGTTAAAGTGTTCGATTAAAGGAGTTTACCCCCTTCAAACCTTGAACGGAAGTATAAACTATGCCTACCATCCTTATGAATCCATTTATGAGGTGAGCTAGTGTCCTCTTCTCATCCTCCAGGGTCAGAGCACTGCACAAATAGAACATATATCTTTATCATAATTGTACCAAACAAGAAAATAAAAAGACAACACGTTTCTGTCTCTGGGCCCTTACGGCCAACTGCACTGTATGTATGTATGTGTATAGCCCATAGGACGACTGGCACAGGTTACTAATGGGAATAGTTTTGGTAAGACTAGAAGTCCTTCTCAGGGTTGAATTGGTATTGCAGCATAGCACCTGGCCACGCAGTACCATACCTTTATGTGTATGTGTGCTGCCCACAAGGGTTTTAATTTTTCCTAAATAGACATAAAATGACTTTGAATGTAACATGTATCAATGTAATGAATGTACCGTAACCAGTATCATTGTAATGGATGTAACCAGTATCAGTGTAATAAATGTAACCAGTATCAGTGTAATAAATGTAACCAGTATCAGTGTAATGAATGTAACC
Organism: Dendropsophus ebraccatus; assembly: GCF_027789765.1. NCBI lineage: Eukaryota > Metazoa > Chordata > Amphibia > Anura > Hylidae > Dendropsophus > Dendropsophus ebraccatus. The sequence continues at coordinate 87,870,863 of NC_091462.1, forward strand.
AGTATCAGTGTAATGAATGTAACCAGTATCAGTGTAATCGATGTAACCAGTATCATTGTAATGAATCTAACCAGTATCAGCGTAATGGATGTAACTAGTATCATTGTAATGAATCTAACCAGTATCAGTGTAATGAATGTAACCAGTATCAGTGTAATGAATGTAACCAGTATCAGTGTAATGAATGTAACCAGTATCAGTGTAATGAATGTAACCAGTATCAGTGTAATGAATGTAACCAGTATCAGTGTAATGAATGTAACCAGTATCAGTGTAATGAATGTAACCAGTATCAGTGTAATGAATGTAACCAGTATCAGTGTAATGAATGTAACCAGTATCAGTGTAATGAATGTAACCAGTATCAGTGTAATGAATGTTACCAGTATCAATGTAATGAATCTAACCAGTATCAGCGTAATGGATGTAACCCATATCAGTGTAATGAATGTAACCCATATCAGTGTAATGAATGTTACCAGTATCATTGTAATGAATGTAACCAGTATCAGTGTAATGAATGTAACCCGTATCAGTGTAATGAATGTAACCAGTATGAGTGTAATGAATGTAACCAGTATCAATGTAATGAATGTAACCAGTATCAGAATAATGAATGTATTACACAGCAATGTACATAAGAAGGAAAGCCTTACTTTACAGAGTCGTGCATGGTCTTACAAACATGGAGGAGAGCATTCAGAATGACTGGATCCTTGGTCCCCTCTTGCTGATGTCTAGTGGGGAAAAGAGAATGCATTAGAAACATTAGTGATGTACAATATCCAACTAGATGAATCTACGCTGCTGAAAGAAACACATCCAGTCACATAATTTACTTCTATTAAGAAATCTCAAGTCTTCCACTACTTATCAGCTGCTGTATGTTCTGCAGGAAGCGGTGTATTCTTTCCAATCTGACACAGTGCTCTCTGGTGCCACCTCTATCCATGTCAGGAACCGTCCAGAGCAGTAGCAAATCCCTATAGAAAACCTCTCCTGCTCTCCAGACAGGAAAGAATACAGCACTTCCTGCAGGACATACAGCAGCTGATAAGTACTGGAAAACAAGAGATTTCTTTTTTTTTATAGAAGTAAATTACAAATCTCTGGCACTTTTTGGCACCAGTTGATTTAAAAAAAATTTTTTAACTACCCTTTTAAAAATGTCAACCAAGAATCCTGTTATATAAAATCCTGTATATAAATCTGTCGCTTACTTGATAAACGCCTCCATGATGCATTTGCAAACCTCGACTCTAACACTTTCTTTTTGGAACATGTCCAGAAATGGCAGGAATTTCTCCTAAAACCAAGATATACAAGATTTAACATGACATTTTATAATGAAGAAAAAAGAACTCTACTGTCCAAGCAGAATAATAATAGAGGAGATAAGAGAACGTACCACAGAGAAGAGGACGGAGAAGTCATGGAAATGTGCAATGACTTTGGTAATGATAGACTGGAGCTGGAAAACAAAATTGACAAACAATTCAGCCAGGTACGAGGAGAGTCAGCGTCATAACTACCAGGAGGTTGTCAGTCAGTAAGTAGGGAACCTGAATGATGGCAGCACCAAACATCCCTGGCAATAAGGCTGCAGTAGAGATTGCCCCTAATTTCCAAGCCCAGATATTACCTGTGGATAGGCTTCTTCAAACGCCCGATCTGGAGTCATGTGTTTGATGACATCAGCCAGGATAGTGTTCACCTCTCTCTTCTGCAAAGACAAAAGGTATATAAAAAAAGTGTCAATGTCAAGTGCCAGGAGCAAAATATTGAAGGTGTCCCACCATAACCATGTCTGACTGGCGGAGGTCTGACCATTTGTCTATAACAAAAATCTATTTTGCATATGTCCATAAAGTGTAATTCTTAAGGAGTCACTGTCGTTAATTTTTTTTTTTTTTTTTGCAGAAATCAATAGTCCAGGCGATTTGTAATTTGTAAGAAACTTTGTAATTGGGTTTATTAACCAAATATGCCATTATCTGCATGTAAAAAGCCTTTTCCCAGGTCCCCCCCCTCCTCTCCTTTCTGTCATCAACTGCTCAGAATCAGGAAATCTCGACTGTTTTTTCATCAGTCGGATCTGTCTAGTCTATGAAGGGGGGGGGGGGGAAGGATTGAGATTAGCGGGCAGCTGAACACAGCAGGGGAGCTATTCAGAGCCATAATTAGAGGTCAGAGAGGTCCATTGTGACTGTCAGAGGAGAGAGCCCACAATGTGAATGTAAATTAACTCTTTGTTGTCCTGTTTTGCTGCTTTTACTTTCTCTCTCCATAGGAAAACCAAGAAGACAGGGGGGAGAGCTTCAAACTGCTTTTTCATGATAAAAATTCTTTTTTCAGCTAATAAACCCAATTACAAAGTTTCTTAAAATCGCCTGGACTATTGATTTCTGCAATAAAGGTTTCTTCCTAGCACGTGCCATCAGTTTACGATTGTCAGGTGTTTGTCCTATGGCACATGCACCAATCTATTTTAGATATTAGTAGAGTAATCGACGCACCCCTCCAAATAAACAGTAAAGGACTCAGCTGGGTGCAAGCAAAGCCATTACTAGAATATGCAGAACACTAAACATTTGAGTATTCTGCATACTGAAGTGAACTGTAACCCCCTTTATAAGCACTGCAGCCTCTTTGCAATATTTTGCAAAGTGTTGCCCTGCCACTCTGGGTCTTGCCACAAATCGTGGTAAATCCACTATACCAGCTACAGTTATTACATGCAGATTTTGCAGTCTCAGGATTGGAACAGGGATTTCAGATGTCGAACCAAGGCAAATTACATCATGAAAACATTTTCCAGCAAGATGGGGAATAACCCTTTTAACTTGGGCCAGTACCCCCACAGCACTGATATATAATAGCATAGCTCATAGAAACACTCACCGTGAAATGTCTACAAGTGTATTCAACCCACACTTCTGCACAGTTAATGTAATCCTGCAAATAAAAAAATTATACTTGTAACAGAAAAGCACATCATACCTTCACAATGCATGAAGAGGAATTCTCAATACCAATACCACAGAAAATGTAGCCAAGCTCTCTGCTATGGGGCCATGGGTGTAAATAACAGAAAGGAAAGCGAGATCTGGCTGGTCCGTTCTTTTTGCTATTAAGGGGGTCACAATCTGTGCAGACTGTGGATGTTTTTATGGTCAGAAAACACTGATCTGGAAGGATTTTCCTAAACGTAAAAACTGAGGAGAAAATAGCCTTCTGGTGAGTGACGTCAGTCATGCACCGCAGCCGCTTGTGGACAGAGGTATTAAGGCTGCTTCTGGACAGAAGAATGATTGACAGGGCCCAGAGCCAATGGCTCCCAGCTCTGTCAAACATTTAACTGTATGCACTACTGCATGCGCTTCATAAAATCTGGATTCTATGGGGCATCTGTGACGAAATTCCAGACAATTATAGGACATGTCCTATAATTTTCAGGCATATTTTCTGGCACAGACACCCTTCAGAAAAAATCCTGAAGGGTGTCTGTGCCCAAAAGAACACTTGGTGAAATCCAGATAGGTTTTCCTGATGTGTGAAGGAAGCTGTACTGAAAGTGTGTTCTCAGCAAACAATAGGGTAAGAGACTGGCCCATCGGTCATGGAAAGGGAGTAGAGAGGCAGACAACAGGTCCTTTTGTCCATCTATTCATAAAATGTATCAATAATAATAACAAAACCTTGGTACTGAGTCCCCAATAAGTAAAAGGGCAGGAAATGAAAGTTTATTACCCTCAGACACCCAGATCTATTGTTAGACATTCCCCTAAATCAGGGTATGAGCACTACTCATGTAATAAGGAATAACAAGCTATGTGCATGGGGCGGACCACCCACAAGGCTCAAACTCATATATTGTGCAGTGTAGAAATGAGATACCTGAGGGACTTTCAACTTAGTGATCACTTTCCACGCTTCATTTAGAATCTGGAGTCTGTCATTCTCGGGAGGGTCAGCTAACGCCAAGTTCAGTCCCAAGGAGCGAAAAAGTAGATGCTGGAAAACAGAAACTGAGTTCATTACTTATTAATCCAGGATTAGGTCCGGCGGGATCATGTGAATTACAGATAGCTTCAAGGCACAAAAACATTACATATTATATTACATATGCCTCAAGATGAAAATGTACAGAAAAAAAAGAAGGGGATTGGAAAAGATTGGAATTCTTTTTTTTCTCTACATGTGTATTTTGGGTTGTTATAATATTGTTTTCATGGTGCCAGCCCATGTGTTGCATACAAGACTAAAATGCCCTTAAAGGGGAACTATCAGCAGGTTATACGAATCAAGCCTGCCGTGATGTCCCTTTTGTCCATGGGGCGAAGGTTTCTTACCTCCTTCCTCAGCGACGTTTCAGTGTTGTTTGTAGTTATATCCTTATCCTAATTCGAGCGGTTTGGAGTACTTGGGGGGGGGGGGGGAGGGGGGTTGGGGACTACCACACTTGGGGTAAGGAAAAGTTCCCCCTATCTACAGCTCATCGCTCAGCAATGTTTAGGAGACCCAGTGGCCAGACCCCCATTGTATTGCTAGCTATCCCCTATTCTAGAGAATAGGGATAGAGAACAACGTTGGAATGTGGAAAAACCTCTATGTTGATAAATTTCTAAACTGAGCTTTATCAGGACTAGAACTTTTTTTTATTTTTTATAACATAGCGCTTAAAATCTCCTGAAAATTCTGTCTATCTGCAGCCACCCTCTCCCACCATCCTCCACCACTGCCATTCCAACACTCGCTCAGTCACTGCACCTGGACCTGTCTCTGCCAGTAACTGAATGAGGACAGGGACCCAGTGAGTGTTGGGACAGCAGCGCTAGGGGTTCACTTCATGAAAAACACTTTATTTTAGTTTTTTGCTTTTTATTTTTTAAACCCAGCTTGACTTATTAAAATAAATTCCATAAAAACTCCAGGTCATCAACTCCAGGTCATGAACACTATAAGAGGAGCCAGAACAGGATATTGAATTTACGTAGTTAAAAACAACAACAACAAAATTTCAAAAATAGCGGAAGAGGTCTTCAAAATAAAAAATGATGGCAGAAATATAATTACTGGAATAAATTGTTCTGTAATATATTTGGAGAGTATGACCTGAAGCAATACATTGAAAAAACGTCAGCGAGGAGCGCAGAACTTGTGGAGTTAACGGAATCTGCAATATGTTGGCACTAAGAAACGTCTGAGCTCATTCCACTAAATATTTGGCCGATCTAAAAATCTGCAGTGATGTGAGTCATAAGTGAATCTACCTTGGGGAAGCCGGCCTCGTCACATTCCTTAATCATTCCAATGAAGTCCATTGATCTGGCAGCAATAAACTCCGCTCTGAAGGCCGACATCACCGAATTTAGCAGAAGAGCGCTGAGGAGGAGGAGGAGGAGGAGGAGGAGGAGGAGGAGGAGGAGGAGAAGGAGAAGGAAAACAGAATTTGAGCCTCTCATCCACATAAATTAAGGAGATAAAAAACATAAATAGGCATAGATCTACTGTCAAAAAACCTTTTACATTGGGAAGAATAAAATAGCACAAATTTGGACTATAAAATGAACAATTCTTTGATTTTGCTTCTACGCATCCTGAAGCCATAACATTTGACTTTTTTTCTTTTTGTAGCTGTATGAGGCTTTGTTCTTTGCAGCACGAAATCTGTTTTGTGTAGATAAACCTTAATGTATATAAACAATATCAGTGTATTTCACATTAAAGGGGTTATCCAGACTTAGAGAAACATGGCTGCTTTCTTGCAGAAGTGACACCTCTCCTCTCCTCAGTTTGGTTGTGGGTTTTACAGCTCATTTTTATTGAAATGAATGGAGCTGAACTGTAATACTACACACAACCTGAGGACAAGTGCAGCACCATTTCTGCAAAAAAATTAAAAGAATGCCAAAAAAAAAATATTCTGCTGCAGCCTATGTTACTGTTTTTTAGCATATACCCATGCTGGGTTTTCCATGCAGCCTATTACCTCTGTCATTAGACAGCCACACTGCAACATGTTACACAGGGTGATCAAAAAAAAAAAAATGTAAATTTTTCAGCATGTCATAAGAAAGTGATTAGCGAACATATGATATTCTGCTTGTTTGTCGGATAATCGCCGGCCATATTACATAGGCAGGCAGAATAATCACATATAATGGGGCCCTGGAGACTCAGCCCTGAGTTCTCGTGCTTGCAAACATTTGAATTCCAAATTATGGGGGAGTTGAAGCCATCTGACAAGGTAAAACCCATTATTAGTTATTGGACTGTCCTGTGAGAAATACGCAGAAAAAGAAGGTGAACTTTGTCACTTACTTGTTTCCTAGCTTCTTGCACCGCTCCATCATTTCAGTCAGTAGAGACTGTCAAATGATTGACAAGGATATTACTCAAAGCTCCATAAGCATTTATATAACTATTACAAGGCAGATGGTGAAAATATGGTCCTGGCTCATTCTTATTGGATGTTTATTGATTTAAAGTGTACCTGTCACTTTAAAGGAGTACGCTTGCGAAAATTTAATCTAGTACCAAAAAGTTATACAGATTTATCAGCTGCTGTATGTCCTGCAGGAAGTGGTGTATTCTTTCCAGTCTGACACAGTGCTCTCTGCTGCCACCTCTGTCTGTGACAGGAGCTGTCCAGATCAGCATAAGATTTCTATGAGGATTTTCTACTGCTCTGGACAGTCTCTATAACATGTCAAAAGTTTTTTTCATAGCAACAGTGCCCTTTAAACTGGAAACAATAACAGTACGTGGTAAAATATAGAAGCATTAGTATGGAGAACACAATTATGTCATATTGTTAAAGGGTCATTCCCATCTCAGACATGTATGGTACATCAACACCTTTGGAACCTGCACCTATATCTAGAAGAGGGCCCGTCTAACCCAGTCCCATCAGAATGCAGCCATGACTGTTTGGAATAGGATTACCCCTGTAAGCTTTCTGGAAGAACTGAGAAAAGTGTTCTCCCATTTACTGACTAAGGCTACGTTCACACAGAGCAAAAGGAGCGGATTACGCAAGGAAATATTTCCGCCTGAAATCAACTGACGCTGAATTCCGAGCAGAATATAAGCAGAATGCAAGCAGAATCCCTGCGTATTCTGCTAGGAAAGTGTTCAGCTCGTAATCAGCTCTTGACAAATTCAGCGCGGAATACTCGAGGAATCCGCGCTGAATCCGCATGCATTCAGCGCTGAAATTCAGCGAGTATTTGGTGAGTAAACTAGACTATACCAGAACATATACTAGAATCCTCCTCCCCCCCCTTTTCCCCATTTCCGCGCTGATTCAGCGAGTAATTTCCGCTTGTATTACGCTTGTATTCCGCGCTTAATCCGCGCTGAATCCGCGCTGAAACAGAAAATCAGAGCCCCATTGATTTGTATAGGCTTCCGCTAGCGGAAGAATGAACATGTTCATTCTTCTGGCGGAAAGCGGATTAGTTCAGTGCGGAAATTCCACTGTGTGAACTGCAGAGCAGAATTTCCATTCAACACAATGGAAATTAGCTCTGCACCTATTTTAACGGCTGAAATTTCAGCGCTGATTCAGCGCAGAAATTCAGCTGCTTTTGCTCAGTGGGAACGAGCCCTAAGTCATGGAAATTAAACATTATCTGGCACTTACGTCTGGAGCGCGATAGGCAATGCAGCGCAACATCCAGTCTATGGCAGGAGAATACAGGGTGAGGTAGATGGGAATCTCCACAGCTTGTACCGCCAGCTGGTTCTGGACTGTGTCACTGTGGATCTGAACACATTACTACAATATTACTCTGAGCTCCAACTTCATGGTGACATAAAACATAAAAGGAGAAGTCCGGGCACTGACCTTTTTTTTTTAAAACAGCTCCAGTGCTAAGGTCTGCTGTCCTCCTCTCTGGTCCCCAGCCACTTCTAGTGGGGACGTGGGATGTGACGTGTCGGCCTGTTGGGGACCTGGGAACCCGCTACAGCCTCTGACTGGCTGAGCGGGCCCGACACATCCCTAGTCCCCACTCAGACCCAGAAGTGGCCGGGGACTGGAGCGGAGGACAATGGACCCCAGCGCTGAAGCTGAGGAGGTAAGTGCATGTTGTTATGTTCACCCAACGGCTATATTGAAAAAGTCAGTGCCCGGACTTCTCCTTTAATACCAATTCTATTTTTTTCAAATTACTATCAAATTTGCAAAATATTGACTAAGAAGCAATATTTCTTACCTGCTTAAAGGTGAGCAAGAAATCAAAAAAGTTCTGGTTGAGATTCTCCTTGATGTGAGGAGCTACTTCCATACCAACCTATAACACACCAGAACATGGCACCTGTAAGGGTCTCCGATAATGATGTATTCATTGCTGTATAAATATATTACTGGCTATCCTTACCCTGCAGAGGTAAGCGCGAGCATAGACAGACACCAGGGGATCTCCAATGCCTTTTATCATGGAGGTCAGCCGGGGAAGAGACTCCGATATCCCACTGTAATAGACACATTACAAACCTTTACCTAATATCTGCATATTAATACAGAGAACAGCTATGTGCCTTCTCTTGAGTCTTTTGTAAGCCATACAACACTATAATATATACAAAATGGTGGCTGCACAGCTTGGTTAGTCTTAAAGGGAAATTACGGTGAAAATCTTTTTCTTTAAAAGTTATAAGTTTGTAATTTACTTCTATTTAAAAATCTCCAATCTTCCAGTACTTATCAGCTGCTGTACAGAAACATCCTACACCCGACCGCGATGAACTAACAAACTTACGTTTTAGAGAGGAATTTGTTGCATTTTAGTATGGCCGCCTCCACATAGCTGGATAAGAGATAGGTTAAGGATATTACATGGATTATTGTAATACAATTATATACAATGACATTTGCAGCGCAGGCTCCCTATGACAGATATCTGATGGCCCTATCCCTATCTGACTGCTGTAGCAGCCTGCACCATCTGTCATTATAAGCAGAAGCTGCTGGGCCTATAATCAGCTGTATTAGATGTGGTTCTACATACAATTAAAGGGGTTAAAAGTTATCCCTGCATGCTCAAACATTGCTTCATTGTCTATGGGACTTCGGCACTTGTAAATGTAACAATCAGTGATGTTCAAAATTCCCTTCTAGAATGTTCAGTGAGGGTCCCAGTGGCCAGACCCCCACAATCTGCTATTTATTTTGGGATAACTGTGTGGGTGGAGGAGCAGGACTCACTTTTTTAAGCTTTTACACTCAAAAACACTGAATCACAAGATAGAAAGCGCTGCAATTAGGTAGGCGTGGCTTGAGCATGGCTGTGTGAGGACGTGCTAGCTCTTAGCTCCGGGCACAGCTCCTCATTACCAGGACTTTACCTCTATCTAACTTTGCCCCGTTATGCCCACCGGCTCTCGGAAGACCCCCTCGACACCCGTGGCGTCACCCCAGGAGTTCCTGGCCCGCTTTGCCCGCTCGGAGAGGCTTACTCAGTCTGCGGTCCGGCAGCACAGCAAGATGGCCGCTGCACCTGTGACCAGAAGCACGACACTGAAGACGGCCCCTGCTTTTCCTGAGCTAAGCCAGACACTGCCGGAGATACTGCGGACCCCCGGTGAGTCGGATCTGACCTCCATGGGTCTCTCTACCAGAGACTCATGCCCCTCGCTAACCCCGGCGCAACTCCTGACTGAAGTCCGGTCCCTCCTGCAGGCCCTCCCGACCCGCAATGACCTCACGATGCAACTGGCCCGTATAGAGGAGAGGCATGCGGAGGATATGGCGGACCTCAAATCCATCATGACAGCGGTCGCTGCCGCTGTAACGGGGCTGGAGACCCGTCACACCGCTCTGGACCAGGCGGTACATGAGCTGACCCCCCGCGTGGACGCACAGGAAGCTGCTCTGCGAGACCTGTCTTTACACGTGGATGATCTGGAAAACCGGGGGCGCCGCAACAATGTGAAGATAAGGGGCCTCTCGGAGGAGATTGGCCAGGATCGCCTGGTTGGGGCGGTGAGGTATATCTTTAACAAGTACCTGGGGGACCCTGAGGACACTTACATAGAGCTTGATCGCACGCACAGAGTGGCGGGCCCACGTTCACAAGACAGGAATCGTCCCAGGGACGTCCTCTGCCGCGTGCATTACTTCCAACAGAAGGAGGCACTGCTCCAACGTGCCTGGGAACTGGGCCCCCTGACCTTTGAAGGGGCTGAAGTCACCCTCCTGCCTGATCTCTCCAGACGCACTCTGGCCATGCGCCGGCTACTGAAGCCTCTTCTGGACATTATCCGGGAATCGGGAGCCTCCTACAGATGGGGCTACCCGTTCCATCTCATCATAAAGTCTGGAACAACTACCTACATCCTGCGCACGCCTGCAGATTTACCCGGCGCGCTACAGCTGCTAGATCACGGTGACCTGAGACTGCCTGACTGGACCTTGCCGACTCTCCCACCTCCCGCCTTGGGGCTGCAACCGGGAGGCCGCTCACCTCGCTCAGAGACACGGAGATCTCCGCGCCGACGAAATTCCCGCTCCCCTCGCCCGAGGGTCCTCCATTCTCCGGTTCGTCAGCCGGCGGCAACTCGCAGGGATCAAACACGTGAGAACCCCTCCATCTAAACGCCCCTGCTCCACCTGAGGACCTTGCTGAGAGGCTAAGCGAGACACCCCTGCACCTCCGGCTACACACACCACCCTGCTCTGACGCCAGGGCGAAGATGCCGCAATGTGCCTACCTTCATGACTGCCGTGCCACCTGGGCAGTTCCTAGCCCTTTTCCCTAGCCCTCAACTGGACTCCCCTATCCCCGCCTTCCCCTCATCCCTGCTCCTCCCCCTCCCTCTCCTCTTCCTCCTCCCCCCTCCCCCTTCCTACTCCCCCCCCCTCCCCCCCTCCTCCTCCCCCCCCCTTTAACGCGCAGGGCCTGAACATACCGGAGAAGCGTTCCTCCTTACTGCGCCTCCTATGGGCCAAACGTGCCTCAGTGGCATTTATACAGGAGACTCATTTCCAAAAAGGTCAAATTCAGACCCTGTCGGATCGTAACTTCTCGGACGCCTTTCATAGTTGCTCCCCGAATTCTAAAACAAAAGGGGTATCTATCTTGATTGCCCGCTCTGCCCCGTGGGAACTAGTTGGCCAGGTGTCGGACTCGGAGGGTCGGTTCCTCTTTGTGAAAGGCAGGATGGCTGGCACTCTGTGCACCTTTGGCACGGTTTACCTCCCTAATTCGGGACAAGTGGACTTTCTGGAGCGATGCTTTGCAGAAGTTGACGATTTCCTAGAGGGGGTGGTTATCCTCGGGGGCGATTTCAACATGGCCCTTGATCCCCTTCTGGATTCTTCCTCGGGACGTTCCTCCCTCTCCTTCTCTTCTCTTCGGCGCACCAAGCAAACCCTTCACTCACACCAACTGATGGATGTGTGGAGGCTCCTCCACCCACATGACAGAGACTACACCTTTTTCTCTAACCCGCATAATCTTTACCCACGTCTCGACTACTTTTTTCTTTCACACACCCACCTTGACCTTGTCACTGCCGCCTCTATTGACCCCATCTCCTTCTCTGACCATGCGCTGATCTCCCTCTCTCTCTCGTTTACCTCTCCTCAACCACGGACGTGGCGCTGGCGCCTCAACGACACCCTGCTTAGGGACCCGGGGGTCCTTGCCGAAATACGATCGGACCTGACCAACTACTTTGCCACCAATGTCACCACGGATGCCTCTCCCCTGATTGTCTGGGAAGCCCATAAATGCTTTATTCGCGGAACGTTCATTAAATTGGCCTCGCGTCTCAAGAAGGAACGGTCTGCCAAGATCCTCGCTCTGATCTCTAAAATTGCGATTCTGGACAAACAGCACAAAAGGACGCTTGCGGTAGCCACGGGGGCGGAATTGGCAGCCCTTCGGGGCTCACTGCGGGATCTTACCTTCTCAAATGCCAAGGCCGCTCTAGCTCGCTGTCGCCGTCACTACTTTGAATTCGGCAACAAACCAGGCAAGACCTTAGCCCGGGCCTTACGGTCGCAAAGAACACGATCCTTTATCCCTCATGTCTCTTCAGCATCCGGCTCTAAACTATCACTAACCTCTCAAATAGCCGACGCCTTTCGCTCTTATTACGTGACTTTATATGGCCTAGCTTCGGTTAGCAACCCACCTAGCTCTGGTTCACTCCCCTCCTCCATTTCCGCATATCTTCGCGACTCGGGCCTTCCTCCCCTGCCAGAAGAGAGCGTCTCCTCTATTGAGTCCCCCATCACTGCCACGGAATGGGAATGGGCGATCAAATCCACTCCTTCGGGTAAAGCCCCTGGCCCTGACGGGTTTACCCTGCCCTACTACAAAGTCTTTGGCCCCCTTCTGAAGGAACATTTCCTTTCTGCATACAACGCCGTCTCCACTGGTTCCTCACTCCCTCCAGACTCCCTACGAGCTCATATCTCGGTGATCCCCAAAGAGGGGAAGGACCCCTCCCACTGCCAAAACTACCGCCCCATCTCCCTCCTAAATTTAGATCTAAAGTTTTTCTCTAAAATCTTGGCAGCCCGCCTGACACCACTTCTTCAACCCGTTATACACCCGGATCAGGTAGGCTTCATGCCTATGAGGGAAGCACGGGATAACACTACTCGAGCCCTAAATCTCATTCACCATGCCCGATCCTCCGTCCTGCCGTCCATGCTCTTATCTACGGACGCGGAGAAGGCCTTTGACCGAGTCAGTTGGCCCTTCTTATTTGCCACTCTCCAGCATATCGGTCTCGGTCCCCATATGTTGGCGTGGATAAGCTCGTTATACTCCCATCCCTCAGCCCAGGTCTCGGTCAACGGCCTTCTCTCTGCCACGTTCTCTATCTCTAACGGCACACGGCAGGGCTGCCCCCTGTCCCCCCTCATCTTCATCTTGACTCTGGAACCCTTCCTTAGACATGTCAGGAACAATGTCAATATCTCTGGGGTGAGTGTGGGACGAGTGGAACATAAGGTAGCGGCGTATGCAGATGATCTCCTTTTCTTTCTATCCTGTCCCTCTGTGTCCCTCCCTAATCTTCTCTCGGAACTCTCGCGGTACCAATCTCTCTCCAACTACAAGATCAACCTGCAAAAATCCGAGGCGCTCAATCTCTCCCTCCCTTCCTCCACAGTGGCTGCCCTGGAGGCCGCCTTCCCTTTTCGGTGGTCGCGCTCTTCCCTAACATACCTAGGGGTCCAACTGACGCCTTCCGCCTCCGATATCTTTAAAACGAACTTCCTTCCCATGCTGAAACGCATTGAATTAGACTTGCTGCGGTGGCACAAGGGCACTTTCTCCTGGTTTGGGCGCTGCTCTATCTTTAAAATGAACATCTTGCCTCGCTTGCTGTACCTCTTCCAGGCCCTCCCGGTGGCAGTGCCCCTGTCTTACTTCAGGCAACTCTCCATGATCCTCACTAGGTTTATCTGGGCGCATAAGCAACCCCGATTGGCAAAGGAGGTCCTGTATCGCCCTAAATCGAGAGGAGGTTTGGGGCTTCCTAACCTTTACCACTACTATGTCGCTGCCCACCTCTCGCGAGTGGTGGATTGGCATCGTCACATCCAGACGAAACTCTGGGTAGGCCTTGAAATGGCGTTGTCCCCCCTTTCTTTACTGGCGGCCCCGTGGCTACCAGACGCCAGTCGTAGACTTGCCCAACACCCCACTATTGCTCCGACGCTAAAGATATGTCAAAAACACCTCTCCTCTGGTTTCTTAGCTCCACACCCCTCCCCTCTATTGCCGGTCCTGGGCAATCCCTCCTTCCCGCCCGGTATGGAAGATCCAGTGTTTCGCACATGGTCCCGTGCGGGCAACTTCCGGGCTTCTCTCTTCCTCTCAGGCTCGAATTGGCTGTCCCTGTCCTCGCTTAACGGTCTTGTGGACCCTACACCATTTGGGTTCTGGCGGGCGCTTCAACTACACCACTTCCTTCATTCCCTTCCTAACCCCTCTTGCTTCGCGCGGTCGCCTACTCAGTTTGAATCTCTCTGTCTGGACTCTGGCCCTCTTCGCCACACTCTCTCCCTTATATATGCCATGTTGGGTTCGCCTCCAGAACAGCCCCCACCGCCCTTTCTCAGCAATTGGGAAGAGGATCTCAACATTACGCTCTCTGCAGCGCAGGTGGAACGCATCTTCACGTGCACACACTCTACTTCCATTGCATCTCGCCTTCAAGAGGCCGGATACAAACTGCTTTCCCGTTGGTATCGTGTACCTACCCGACTCCATCGGATTTTTCCAGAGGTCTCCCCACTCTGCTGGAGGAACTGCGGTGGGGAAGGGTCCCTTCTCCATACCTTTTGGAGCTGTCCTAAGCTGGTACCTTTTTGGAGGGAAGTATGGCGCATTTCCTCTACTTTCACTGACTATCAGCTTCCTTTCTCCCCATCACTTTTCCTCCTGCATCTGTCGGAGATCCCTCTGAAGTCTTACCGCCGCTCTGTCCTCCGTCACCTGGTCAACGCTGCCCGTGCCTGTATCCCGCTGCTGTGGCGTCAACTCGAACCCCCGAGTATCTCCATGTGGCTCCGTAAAGTAGAAGAGGTCAAACGCATGGAGGACCTCACTGCGCAATTACAGGGATGCAATTCTCGCTTTTTCCGGACGTGGTTCCACTGGGAACAATTTGCCGAATCAGCTGAATTTCGGTCCCTCTTGAGTCAGTGAGAAATGGTCCCCTCCACTCCCCCCTCTTCCTCGTGTTTTCCCTATCCCTCCTTCTCTTAGCTTCTCGGTCCCCTCTTCTCTGCACTCCCCCCCTCCCTCCCCTTTTTTTTTTTTTTTTTCTTCTTCTTCGATTGCTGTTTGAGCGATAGCTCACTCCCTAATTGGCTTATGTTATGCCCGCCCACCCACCCACCGGGAGCTGCGGATCGCCTTGGTGTTTGCTTAGTTTGAGTTTTATTTCTGACTACTGCTGTACTCATGGCTATATCCTGTTGATATGATTATGTGTCAGTGCACCTATGAGTGCAACATGTTGCTGTATATTTTTTTGTTATATAAATTGGAAAAAGAATAAAATGGAGAATTTAAAAAAAAGAAAGCGCTGCAATTTTTCCTGCTGATGACCTGATGTCAGTATAGCACAGCCTACATGACTGCAGAATGGCATCTCTAATATACTAGCATTATAGCATGGGCCAATATACAACGCTTTCTTTTTCTAATCAAGGATACAATCTCGGCACAAGTTCCCGGATGGACGCAATCTTGAAAAACCAATTCAAACAAGTCTCCTTGGCTGTATCATTGACATGTTCCGGGGTAAAATTAGCTGCAAATATTTTTAAGGAAAACATAATAAGAAATGTTTCAGATCTTGTGAAAACAAAATAAATGCACTAATAAAAAAAGCAACAAAAAAACAAAAACAAACACATAATAATATGTACAACTGCACAACATTTACTCCATGAGTTCTTGTTAGCTTATCAGACAGAAAGAGTTGCAGAAAGCTGCTATACAGTCCATGTCTGGAGCAGCCCCCTGCACCTGAAAAATCTAGGCTGACCACTGAGATAAATGTGCAGGGGTTACAGAACGGAGCACACCACATGTGCATGGCCAGGGCTCCATTCACTGTCTATGGCAACCAAACGATTTTTGAGTGCTGAACTTGGAAATACCACTTTACGACTTTACGAACATTATGGAAAATACATTTTGCAAAGTTAAAAAACGACAAAAACAATAAAAATATATATAAAATAATAAAATTACCAGGCAAAGGTGTCTTATCCGCACACATGGAGAGTATACGCTCATAGACCAGTTTTCCTGTAAAACAAATTATAAACATAATTTTCTAATGTAGAAAGGGTCTTCATTATTGTACTGAACAGTGCTTGTCGTCATACATGCTCAGTCCCACACAGGCAGTATAGAGATTGTTGCTATTGTGCAATCTACCTATAAGAATCAGTGCACTTAAAGCAGATTTTTCACATATTACATGAACATTCTGCTCAGTATTACATAAGCTACCACTGCCAAGATGAGTCCGTCTTGGAGGTGCTGGTCAGGGCGTTCAGTGGGGAACCCAAAGATGACACAGGAGGATCCTGGAGAGCTTGGTGAGGTAAGATTAGGATGTTAATTATTTTCTATGCAATGCAGCCCCTGCACTATAGCAAAAGTTTTGAATGGCCGGAGTACCCCTAAATAGGAGTTCTAACTATTGGAAATGATGGCATATTGCTGGAATATACCATAGCTTCATGGTTTTCCCCAGAGCATGCCTTTAAGGCAAAATAAAACTTGCCCCTGCAATCAAAAATCTCTTCATCATCCTCATATAACAAGAACACAAGTCATTGTATACAAAGCATGTGTGACACTTACCAAAAGTGTCCAGGATATCAGTGATTAACACAAACTTGCTTGGGTAAAACTTGATGACTGTGGTGTCAGAAAGGAGCTTGGAACACTGAAAAAGAAGGCGGACATTTCAGATATTTTAAGATTAAACTATATATATATATATTTATATACAGATAGATAGAGAAAGAAAGAAAGAGAAAGAGAGAGAGAGAAACTAAGGATTGCAGATTAGCACTGTATGGCTCCAGGCTCAATGTGGGGTGCACAGCCTCGTGGTCCCAGACCCCGGTCCAAGCCTCAACAAACAATAGGAAGAGACGGCACTCCAGAATAAACTGAATAAAAATTTTTTTTTTGTTTATTCACCCAATGTGCAACGTTTCAATCTTCTCAGTGAGATCTTTATCAAGTGAAAACAAAAAAGAGGAGGTAAAACACAAAGACCAGCGCTTTCACTGGAAAAAGCCACTTGCTTCAATGGATTAACTGAATAAAAAACACAAAATTTTGTATCAAGCAACTTGATCTCAGAAGATTAAAAAGTTGCACATTGGGTGAATAAACATTGGCAGCTCAACCAATCATTTAATGCAACCAAACCACTAATGGTGGCCGCTGGCAGTCATCATCTTAGCTGTACAAATGACTTTCTACTGGTGAAATTGATAAAGATACGAAGGGCAGTATTAGACATCATGTCAAGTATTAGCAAAGCTTCTTTCCTGGGCTGATTTCTCCCACTACAAAATCCTTTCCCTCCTGTGCCGACAGACCCTGCTGAGGAAAGTGCATTGCAGTTTTGTAATTTTCCATGGGTGCCCATTCTCTTTACATGTGTACACATGTGAGCCAATGAGATCGCTCCCTGCCTTGAGTTGTGCTAGCCGCCCTATCCACAGCTTGCGTGATCTGCCCTCCCTGCCAACTAGGATGCTTTTACAATACTCCAACCGCAGTGTGCTGTAAGTCAGAAGCATACTCCATAACATCACAAATAGTAGGAATTATTATAAGATTGTTAAGTTGATTATTTAAGCATATGGAATCAAAAGTGCATGGAGGAACCCCCACCTCACAGACACACACACACACACAAAAAAGCGCCACCTTCCTCTGGAGAACTGAGTATGATCTTGTACTACATGCGCGCCATCACTCCAGCTCCCCATAGTAGTAACAGCTGGAGGCCAAATACAATGGGCTTATGATGGTGCTACCTCTTTAAAACAACTTGGCAAGTTCTCTCCCCAAAAATAACATGCATGTCCCAATAGAGATAGTAGTAGTTCTCCATTAAAAACTGAGGCACTGTGTCCAATGAAAAACCTTAGGGGGTTGCATGACCTTTATCTTTACCCCCGCTTCGGGAAGAATATGTATAACTTCAGAGAATAGGTTTATCAATCAATACAATGAAATATGTCGTGAGAATAATCCATACAATAAGCAGAGACCTGTATCACGATTTTCAGAGCTTTGACTTTCTGATCAGAGGCCCAGGCGTCCTTTAGGGACTGGTTGAGCTCCTCGATCCGGCTGATGTAATCTTGTTGTGTCAGATTCAAGAGTTCTTTCTGTGACCCCTGGAAATAGAAGAATACAGATGTTTAATGTCTATCCTACATACGCAGTCACCACCCAACCTCAGCTTACATAGAGCAGCCTAAGTAAGGAAGATCATTGTCACTCCACATGCATCAGCTCCGCTCTACTATAACAATGTGACAATCAGACTTCAGCATGCTGGACCTGCGCTCATCTCTAACCCACACCTAGCAGACTGACACAATCAAAGACTTAGAAGCTATCCTGCCATGAACACTATGCTTTTTATAAAGTATATTATATGCCAAGAAAACTAAAGAAAACAGCTTCTTACTTCCTCCAGATCATCGAGTTCCTCGAGCCGTGTTCTCACTTTCTCTGACACTGCAGAACCTGGGGTCGTAGATTTGCCTGAATCAGGAACAGATTACAGTGAGTAAAGGCGGCAGTACAGAAATACATACTCAGCCCATGTTCACACAACGTATATTTTTGTAAAAGTACGGCCGTTGTTGCAGATTGCACAACGGCCATGATTAATACGAAAATATACGTTACCTTGCCATCTATGGAATCCTGGCCGGAGCGTATACAAATAGCATACACTCCGACTGGGATCTAGCGGCGCCGCAAACAACTGACATGTCAGTTTTCTGCGGCCGCTATTCATTGAATAGCGGCCGCAGAAAACCCTGTCAGAGCACACAGTGGAGCATGTGGCTCCGGCAGTGCGCAGTGCAGCGCTAAAGATCATCCGGCCAGGATGATCTTGAATGAGATCAGCCAGTTCACGGAACGGCAGTCTTATTCAGCGTCTGAACATAGCCTCATACTGTATACATATACTAGTGTCACATATGTAATATACCTATATACTCAAAACTCTTATAAAGAAGAAGATTTAGTAACCTTCTACTCTGTAAAAGGAATCTAACAGCAGATTAGAAGACTCTACCTTGGTGATATGTCCCCATAGCGCTCGGGGGAAAGTTATTTTCTTACCACCATCCTCAGCTCTATTTTTGTTAGAAGTTACCTTTAATTAATATGTCAATTTGTAGCCCCACCCCCAGTGCACCAAAACACCTAATTTACATACTAGACAGAAGAGTTAACTAAAACGACACCGAGGATGAAGGTAAGAAAATGACCCTCCTCCTCAGTGTCCTGTGCCCTATATAACAGTAAAGTAAAGTCTTCTCATCTGCTGTTAGTTTTCCTTTAAATAGCAGAAGGTTGGTAAATGTTATTCACAAGTGAAGTTTTGAGTACATAAGTATATCACATATGTGACACAAATGACGCTTGTGCATGTATACAGAATGGGAACATAGCAGGTTAGAGTCTTCTAAACTGTTATTGGTTTCCCTTTAAAGTAGAGATGTGACAACCCTTTAAGGAAAAAAAAGCCACATTAGAAGCTTCTAGGCTCGGATGCAACCTACAGTATAAGACTATGCCTCCAAGCCAGTTCATGCACTGTCACATGCCACTGCACACAATGGTTTCTTGTAGGATCTCTGGACACTTCACAATACAGTGGTCAGAGGTTTCCAGACTGTGTTTTTTCCTAACATGAACATAAGTTATTAATGCAGCTTTTTGCTTTATTTTTTTTAGATTTTTTGCTTGTTTGTTTTAGGCAATAAATAATTAAACCTACCTTTGTCTGAGCCCATGAAGAGATTCTGCAACAGAATGACAAACACTGTATTACATTCATAAGAATACCCTAACACGACCTATTACTTGACATTAGATTTTTACAAGACACTAAACAAAATGAGGCCAAAATAAAAAACAATTCTCTATAGTAAGCCCGCAAACCTACTTACAATGGAAAGCTTCTCAGTCGTCGTGTATCTGGCCAGGATCTCACCACGTTTACTTGACCATGGTTCAAAGTCACTCCCTATGTATTCCTCCTTGTCACGCTTCTTTCTGTTAACATCCTGCAAAAAATGCAGAAATACCTATGTTTTTTTTCTCCTAGTTTCTTTAAAATAATAATAGTAATTTCGGATGTTACTATGACCCCCACTAGCTTGGCTGTCATGGACTTTACCGTGGTGGCTGCAACAGACTCAGCTGTGGCTGCAAACAGAGACAAGGGATCTGTTCCATCCAGGACACTGCTCAGCGGGTCCGCCACCGAATTAGAGGAACATGACGAAGAGCTGGAGGACGTGCTCTCTTTTCTTCCCAGTTTTTTAGATTTAGATTCCGTCACCTTTAAAAGTAAAAAGCCGGACAAGTTCACAAATTCATTTCATGACTAAAGGGTTAATTTTTTTTTATAAGTCCCTCTACAAAAAAAGGATATGGGAAATATACTTTGTTTTATTACATTTAGTTAAACAAAAGCCATAATACTTCTGTAATAGCGCTACAAGAATCAACTTACATAAAACCCTATTCCACACAATATAGTGTTATTAATGATTTGGGCATAATACTCACCAAAGGCAATGAGAGAGCAGATAAAGATAGTACACTGACACCATCTGGTGGCCGAAATGAAAACTGCAGCTACATGGAAATTATTGCATAATGCTCCAAAAATGAGATACAGTTAATATTGTAATCTGCCTCTGAATATATAACTTTAAAGGGAATACGTCATCTGTAATTCACGTTCCATACTGCTGACACTGTTAGATAGCTGTTAGGTCAAGGAGATATATATATATATATATATATATATATATATATATATATATTTGTCTGTATTTTCCCAAGTCTCTGAGATGCTGAGGGCTTTAACATCTCTTCATTCCCCCTTCCATCCCTAACTTAGCTTGGTACTCTGCTTTCAACTGACTGTCAATCAAGTAAGGATAAGGAATGGAGAGGGGCAAGGAGGCTTTCCGGATTGCAGTGTTTTGGGGCTTGGGCACATCTTTCTGACACTGTGCACTGGAGAATAGATATAGGATATAGAAGCACAGATGGATATATAGAAGCCAGGGTCAGACTGGGTCCTGGGAACAAAATACAGTCCTGGGATCAGAGAGCACAGGGCCCACTTGCTGTCTGGTTTATGTTAAACTTGTTTAAACAGTTTATTTTTTTGTTGTTGTGTTTTTTACACTTCTTTTAAGGGGTAATAGACTGATGAGCTATGCACAGGATAAGTCACCAGTCACTGATCAGCTCTTGTTCACTTAAATGGGAGCTGAGCTGCGGATACAGGATGCTTCTATAGATGAGCGGGGCTTGAGCATGTGCAATAGCTCGGCATTTGAATTCTGGTGGCTGAAGAAGTTGGATGCAGCCCTAGGGGTCCTACCCTGCAGCCTATGGCTGTATCCCTGTGTTCAAGGACCCTCGGGTTGCATCCAACTTCATCAGCCACCAGAACTCAAATGCCAGGTGATCACACTTGAGCATGCTGGAGCCACTCTCATCTCTGGTCGCTGCCTCTACATAGGGACAAACTGCTTCCAGCCCCATTCACTGTGTAGTGTGGACAGGGCTGAACAGCTGATATATTAGAACCCTACTGATCAGAGACTGATTAACTACCCTGTAGACAGGTCAGTCTTTTTTTTTTGGCAGGAAAAAATACTGAGCATGCCCCTCCCCCATAGACGGCTTATAGATAGCAAATAGACACCCACAATATACCATACCTACAGCATTTTGAAAGAACACTCAACAATCTATTACAAAATGTGATAGCATATCACTGGGTAATATATATGCCTTTACACAGGGCCCTTCCTACCATGATGTTACTAGGCTGCTAGTAAGTGGCTGTTATCTGTATGTTAGTATGTTATCTGGCTGGTTTTGGAAAAGAAAGGGGATCCTATTGACCTAAAAAAAAAAAAAAAAGTAGGGCCCCCCTCTTTTCCATAACCAGCCAGGTAGAAATCAAACAGCAGCAGCCTGCTAATAAAAAGTAGTAAAAAAAAATTCTGAAACAACCCTCACAGTGCTAAGGGATAAGGGCGCCATACTGTCACTATGGGTAAAGCATAGACTTAGGCTGCTTATTTGGGTGACACAACTGGTTGTTAATAAAGCTAGTTCAGTAAAAACCTAAAAAAAAAAAGTCATTATCCAATCACACAATGTTATGATTTGAACTGGCTGGTGACCCTGGCAACCAACTGCCACGATCATTGGAGTAAACAAGTCTTGTGGTGTCTTGTGGTTGCTGAGGGGCAATTTTCCTGTAACAGACGCCTAATGGACGGCACAGCTCCCTGGGACATCCCAGAGAGTCTACTGGTAAGTATTACTGGTACAGACCGCACACAGGACAGTGGAGAGGGACATTGATCATGGGGGAAACTGGGCTGGGAAGGGCGATGTGAGGGTCCGCCTTAGGGGGCTGGGGCGGGCCTGGGAAGGGCGCGGGGGGGGGGGGGGGGCAGCGTTAGGGGGCTGGGGTGGGCCTGGGCTGGGAAGGGCGTCGGGAGGGTCCGTGTAAGGGGGCTGGGGCGGGCCTGGGCAGGGTGCCGGGAGGGTCCACGTTAGGGGGCTGAGGTGGGCCTGGGCAGGGCGCCAGGAGGGTCCGCATTAGGGGGCTGGGGCAGGCTTGGGCTTGCAAGGGCACCGGGAGGGTTGGCGTTAGGGGGCTGGGGCGTGCCCGGGATGGGCAGGGCGCCGGGAGGGTCTGCGTTAGAGGGCTGGGGGGGAAGGGCACCGGGAGGGTCCGCGTTAGGGGGCTGGAGCGGGCCTGGGCTGGGTAGGGCGCTGGGAGGGTCCCCGTTAGGGGGCTGCGGCAGGCCTGGGCTGGGAAGAGCAGCGGGAGGGTCCGGGTTAGGAGGCTGGAAAGGGCACTGGGAGAGTCCCCGTTAGGGGGTTGGGGCGGGCCTGGGCTGGGAAGGGGCGCCGGGAGGGTCCGCGTTAGGGGGCTGGGAAGGGCATGGGGGGGGGGTCTGTGTTAGGGGGCTGGCCTGGGCTAGGAAGGGCGCCGTGAGGGTCCGCGTTAGGGGGTTGGGACGGGCCTAGGCTGAAAAGGGTGCTGGGAAGGGCTCAGAGATTTAAGGAGGGTTTTAGTGAAGGAAAGGTAAATTGGGATGGGTAATTGGGTTAGAGTGGAGGGGCTCCCTCATGGTGCCTTCACCTTGACGTGGTGAGGGAGCTTGTGTGCCTTGGTGATCCAATGAGCTAAGCTGGTGGGAGTAATACTCCTGGTGGGGTCACCCGTGCCAGACAGGTCAACGGGGAGAGGCCAGACTAAGCAAGGCACCCAGAAGAAAGGGCTGGGATTTAAATACAATGGGCATATACTATTAACAATACATCTAGCACTCTCACTACATATATCAGTCAGCAGGACCCACCACACACATTGCTATTCTCACCTGCTTTTGTTGTTGACTGATGAACCTTGTAATAGGCAAGCAGGAGCTGGCGGGACCCCAGCACCTAAGATTCCTGTCCACCACTAAGCTCCGCCTCCATTCCTGCTAAGCCTCACTCCCTTCCCTTTCTATTGAAGGAGAAGTTCAGCAAATATTTTTATTAAAGGACACCTGTCACCCCCCATGCCGGGGTGACAGGCTCCCAACCCCCTGTTAGATCCCCCTATACTCACGTGATCCCGCCGGGTCCCGCTTCCTGAGCCGGTCGGGACATGAAGCCCGGCGCGCGCGCTGACAGCAGAGTCAGATGCCCATAGAGAATGAATGGGGAGTCCGATGTTCCGTCATTCTCTATGGGCATCGGACTCATCTCTCAGCACGCGCGCCGGGCTTCGGGCGCTGATATATCCGTGACCCGACCGGCTCAGGAAGCGGGACCCGGCGGGATCACGTGAGTATAGGGGGATCTAACAGGGGGTCGGGAGTCTGTCACCCCGGCACGGGGGGTGACAGGTCCTCTTTAAAGTACAGTAATACCTCGGTTTTCGAACGCTTTGGAACTCGAACTGCTTGGTATTCGAACGAAAATTTACCCAGAAGTAGTGTTTGGAATTCGAACTTTGCTCGGTTTTCAAACGTTTCGAACTGCCTTCTGGAACCAATTAAGTTTGAGAACTGAGGTACCACTGTATTGTATTGCCTCTCAAAAGTAATACAAATCCCCAATATACACCTATTACAGGAAATGCTTATAAAGTGTTTTTCCCTGCACTTACTACTGCATCAAGGCTTTACTTCCTGGATAACATAGTGATGTCACTTCCTGGATAAAATGGTGATGTCACGACCTGACTCCCAGAGCTGTGCGGGCTGTGGCTGCTTGAGAGGATGATGGCAGGGGGATGCTCAGTGTCCCTCCAGCGCCCTGTGTCCCTCAGTGTCCCCCTGCCATCATCCTCTCCAGCAGCCACAGCCCGCACAGCTCTGGGAGTCGGGTCGTGACATCACCATGTTATCCAGGAAGTGAAGCCTTGATGTAGTAGTAAGTGCAGGGAAAAAAGCACTTTATAAGCATTTCCCGTAATAAGTGTATATTGGTGACTTGTATAACTTTTGAGAGGCAAAAGAGCTGTCTAAACTATACAGCTTTTTTAACCAATGACTTACTAAGTTGTGCAGGGAGGGTGCGGTGCTGAGGAGAAGCCAGACTTCAAGCTGTTATGGCCTACTTAGCAAACCAGCCCATATGGCATGTGCCCGAATTGCCAGATGGGTAGTCCAGCCCTGATAAAAATTAACGCGTCATGTTGTAAAAATATATTTTGGAAATTTGAATAAAAACAAGTTTAAAAGGAAAACTTATGTGTCTTGGTTATTTGGAACGTGAACTGCGGCTGACCAAAACTAATCTAACCTGCTGATATCCCCCAATAGTGCATGGGGCGCTGAGGACGGAGTTAAGTTTCTTATAGAGATCAACGAACCGGGTTCGGGTTCGAGTCGATCCGAACCCGATCGTTCGGCATTTGATTAGCGGGGGCTGCTGAACTTGGATAAAGCTCTAAGGTTGTCTGGAAAACATGGATACAGCCAATGACTATATCCATGATTTCCACATAGCCTTAAGGCTTTATCCAACTTCAGCAGCCACCGCTAATCAAATGCCGAAAGTTCGGGTTCGGATGGACTCGAGCATGCTCCAGGTTTGCTCATCTCTAGCTTCTTACCTTCATCCTCTGCGCTGTTAATGTGCTATTAGGAGTTTAATCATAATGTTAATTGGGCATTTTGGTGCATTGAAGGCGAGACTACTGCCAGTGCACAGATCCATATACACTGGAAGGGGCAGGCCAGCTGGGCTGGTCCCCCCCACCCCACCCCAGTGCACAAAAATGTCTAATTAACATAAAAATGTAACTACTAATAGCACAAAAATGGCACAGAGGATGAAGGCAAGAGACTTACCTTGATCCTTAGCCCCGCCCCCCCCCCCCCCGTGCTATAGGGACATCAGCAGATTAGAAGAAGGGGCCTTTAAAGGATTAAAAGTTTTTAAAAATGATCTTCCTTTTTGTTTTCCCATGGGCCGTGTCTGGTATTACAGACCCTTAAATACTTTTAATAGAATTTCCAGGACATGAATTACAGGTAAACTCTAGGATGCAAAATCCTAACAAAAAGCACTCCTTAAGCAAAAAAATAAAAAAATTACCAACATTATAATCCATCCTGCCGTAAAATAACATGCAGCCCTATTTTACTATGGTGCCAGCATTCTACTTACAGTGATGCTTTTTAAGGGATGGTAATCTCCATATTCCACAGGGATCCTCTCCAGCCTACATGATTCAAGCTCATCTGAATAATTTCTTTCCTGGGAATGCCTGGACATGAAGAAACAGCAGGATATGTGCATTTATTAGATGGCTATCAAGCCTATTACAGGGGCTGTATGACTTTGTTGCCATCACCCTTTGACCATATGTCTCCTATTACACAGGGAAATAACCAACAAACATGTCAAAGCGACCCGATCAGCTGACACAGCGTGTGTTCACTGGTCCCCGTAACACTGGGGGATATTGGCCTGACTGGCTGATAACCATCCTAGTAATTGTGCCTTTACCTACATAACTCAGTAATGTTAAAGTGACTGTACCACCAGGCCCAGGCTGAAGCACTGGAGGCGGGCCAACCCACCCTTAGTGGGAGGAAACCCTAGCACCTCTATGATAGGGTTCCATGGATTCTAATGGAGTCACATCATGGAGGGGCTGGGGTTTCCTCCCACTAAGGGTGGGTCGGCCTGCCTCCAGTGCTTCAGCCTGGGCCTGGTGGTACAGTCACTTTAAAGGGTTATTCCCCCCAAAATCTTTTTTACAGTATGTAATAGCCCACCCATAACTACATTGGTCAGTACAAGTTATTATGTGTTATGCGCCGAATTGCCCCCCTCTGGAAACAAAAACTATGCTAATCGAGTCAACTCTGACACCGCTCCTTCCTCCTGGCCCCCACCCTCCGTGTCGGGATCACGTGTCCTCCCTCAATGTGAGAGGCAATG
Source organism: Dendropsophus ebraccatus (assembly GCF_027789765.1). Taxonomy (NCBI): domain Eukaryota; kingdom Metazoa; phylum Chordata; class Amphibia; order Anura; family Hylidae; genus Dendropsophus; species Dendropsophus ebraccatus. Next base: position 87,897,124 of record NC_091462.1, read on the forward strand.
TGAGATTGTAACCTGCTCACTGCATAGACATGATGCTGCCACTTGCTCTGGTCCTTGGATCAGTGCTGAGGAGCTGTCAGTTTCACACTGATGGTGGCCACAGTTTGTCAATGTCGGCGGGGGCGGGGGAGAGGTCAGAGGGGTTGCTGTCAGTGGAGTGAAGGGGGATTGGGGGGTGCTATCAGTGGCCGGAGTGCTGGGGGGAGTGTTAGTCAGGGTGCTGTCAGTGTCTGGGGGCCTATGCGGATGGTGACTGTTATAGTCACAGTGTAAACATATTAAAAATTGTGCTGCTACAGGAAAGAAAGCTGGGGGGGGGGGGTTTACATGAAAGGACCAATAAGTGACAAGCAATGCATGCTGGGAATTGTAGTTTCCTGGCCGGCGCCATCTTGGCATAACCGTAACCCAGGAACGGCGGCAGCCAGAAGGACGGAAGACGGCTCAAAATACTCCGGGGGACTTGGTGAGTGAGACCTGATAGGTTACAGAGATTTTTTTTTAGCTCTTGGGGGGGAATACCACTTTAATGGCTACTTTGTAATACTTGGCCTGCAGTGGCACTGCACACAACAATTGCTACACAGTAACATTTAAGTCAGTGTCAAGTCTAATGTCTCTATTCAGTATTCTTTATGTCTAGAATGGTGTGTCAGACCCTTTTAGGGTAGGACTGTCCCATCAGGTTTGTCATAGGAGCTGTCCCCTGCCAACCAATCGGATGTCAGCTTATTCTGTGGAGTAATGAGAACAGCGCGCTGATTGGTTAGTACGGTTATCCTCTCCTGATACTGATAAATCTCCCATGATGCATCGCTAGAGCTCTGCCCGGTCTATATTATACAGTACAGCAGGGATAGAGATGCAGGTAACTTCCGCTGTGTGACACCCACAGGTCAGTAAGAGCAGAAACACACGGGAGCGATGCAAGACACACAGACAGCAGTGCGGACGGCTTCATAACGTGAACGCTTATACTTTCATTATATAAAAGGAGAAGACGATTCTTACCACTGTATTGCAGCCATCTTCAGCGTCATGTGATTGCGCTCCGTCAACTTTTACCTCTGACCTCTCGCCATGTTGTGAATGGCGGAGGCGCCATCCAGTCCGGGGTGCGCTCAATGCCACGCACGGCATCTAGTGGCTGAGATCGGTACTACACTCAGTGCTATGAATGCACGTTTACTTGTAGTGCAATGATCTACAACGGCGGTAGGGAACCTCGGCTCTCCGGCTTTACAAAACTACAACCCCCATCATGCCTGGACAACCAAGCATGATGGAAGTTGTAGTTTTACAACAGCAGGAGAGCCAGTGTTTCCTACCCCTGATCTACAACATTGATTGGGGACCTACATGGGGAAAACTACAATTCCCATCATTCCCGGATGACCAAATATTTGGCTGTGGCTGCCCAGGCATGATGGGAATTGTAGTTTTGTAACAGCTGGAGGCCTGTAGGTTCTCATCTCTTATATAGTAGGGTTCCTGGTCTGCTAGACTGGTAGACTTTACTTGTTAAAACCTAGTATTTTTATGTTTGTTTTTGTTTTAGTTTTTTTTACTGGGTTTTAACCTTCTTTATGGCTGGTTTCACATGAGCCTATTATATGTGCATTATAACATCAGCATCCCGGTCTGATGACCAGAACTGACTGCTAAAATGTACGTATAATACCGTCATGTGAAAATGGCCTAAGGCTTGGGAAAAAAAACACCTAAAGAAAAACACATTTTATTTCTACTTTTTAAACTATACTCAAAGAATTCATCTAGGGGTGTAATAAGCGCTTTTAGCATGGGGCCATAAAAAGCAAAATCTACCTTTGTTTCCAGTTAAATTCTTTTTATTTATTTATTTATTTATTTTTTGCTCAAGTTCTCAAGGAACAAGGGAATAATCGCCTCCAAAAATTGTATCAGAATTTCTCCCAAGTCTTGCGGTGCCCCATTAGGGCGGGTTCACACTACGGAATTCGCACGGACAATGTCCGCGGAATTCCGTCAGCTGTCCGCCCGCACGGGCACGCGCTTTTCCGCCGGCTCCATAGCACCATTCTATGGGCCGGCGTATTCCGCGATCCGCTGAAAGAAGTGACATGACACTTCTTTCAGCGTATAGCGGAATACGCCGGCCCATAGAATGGTGTCTATGGGGCCGGCGGAAATGCGCCCAGATGTGCGGGCGGACAGCTGACGGAATTCTGCGGACATTGTCCGCGAGAATTCCGTAGTGTGAACCCGCCCCTAGTTCGTAAGCTGAGCACACAGCAGGGTTCACAAGGGTAGGAGCCTCATTTCAACAGTGTTTGAACATTGCCCCAGATGGATTCTATCAGGGTGTCATTTCAAAAATTGGATGGTGGTGCAAATAACGGCCATTATTTTATGGTAATGGCTGTTGATTTCAATAATGGCACCCTGACAGTTTTTTCCACCATCTTGGTTAGTACGACACATGGACCACAGGACCGCCGAAAAACAGGAAAAGAAGCACAATGAACCTCAATATGTTAAAGTCAAGAAAAGTATTAAAAAGAGAGACTAGGCGTGGGAGAAGTTCAAGAAAAAGTCTTATAATAGAGGAACAGAAACCATCAGGACCTGGAGATTTTAAGTACTTCCTCCAACTCCTCAGAAGTAATTGGAGAGTTAAAGGGGTTGTCCGGCGAAAATCTTTTTCTTTCAAATCAACTGATATCAGAAAGTTATATAGATTTGTAATTTACTTCTATTAAAAAAATCTCAAGTCTTCCCATACTTATTAGCTGCTGTATGTCCTGCAGGAAATGTTGTTTTATTTTCAGTCTGACACAGTGCTCTCTGCTGACATCTCTGGCCGAGACAGGAAATGTCCAGTGCAGGAGAGGTTTTCTATGGGGATTCATATAAAACCGAGGCAGAGTTCCTGTCCTGGCCAGAGATGTCAGCAGAGAGCACTGTGTCAGACTGAAAATAAAACAGCATTTCCTACATGACATACAGCAGCTGATAAGTATAGGAAGACTTGAGATTTTTTAATAGAAGTAAATTATAAATCTATATAACTTTTTTTTATATCAGTTCATTTGAAACAAAAAGATTTTCGCTGAAGAACCCCTTTAAGATGCTCCAAAGCTTCTGGGGAAAGTGTAGGCAATCTTTCTATCTTAAGTGTCCGGGTTCAAAGGCAAAGAATATGGAAAAGAGTAATGTTTAGAAGAATATTGTACAAAGATAGAGGAGATTTCTGAAGGTTGAAACTTAAAGGGGTACTCCAGTGGGGGGGCACTTTTTTGCAGGGACCGGAGAGGAGGTGGCCAAGGGAAAAAACAACCACTCACCTCCCCGGATCCAGCAGCGGGTCCCGTATTGCGGCGCTCCGGTACCCGGTTCCAGGCTGCTTCTGGGTGTCTGACGCGGGCCTGAGACGTTGCAGTGTCCCAGAACATGCAGACTACTACTCCTATTATGCTCATTTCTATTGCTATGTCAATGCCTGTTCTGGTAATTGTTTGCACTGCAACTGCTGCTAGTATTCCCCTGGTATTCTCTGGTTATGTGTATTCTCATGCATATTCTTATATATTCCTGTGTATTATTACATTGTACAGTGGTATGCAAGGCTGCTGATCACGTGACCGTGCCAGTGCCCTGTAACCATGGTTCCTCCGATGGCCGACTAGCTCTGGCCAGGGGCAACCATGTGACCTCCCACTTCCTCCTAAAGAGTGAGTCTTCCCCCTGCTTCCAAGCAAGGAGGGTGTGTGTCGTCCCTCTCCTACCTCACAGGAGTTGGGCATGTCGCAGGTCCCACTTCACCACTAGAAGTGTGGATCAGGTGCTCTGCTGTATTCAAGTCTTCGGCTGTATCTTCCTGCTCAAGTGTCCGGAGTTCCTTCTCTCATCTGGGTGTCATTCTGTTATCTCTCATCATCGTTTCAAGTATTCACGGCAAGTATTATTCTCAAGCTAATCCACCCAGCAACGCTACTTTCTCTCATACTCCTACTCCCATCATCCGGCACGTGTTCTCCCAGCCTATGCAGCATCACTCCTGCCTTGTTTTTCAAAGCCTGCTATATACCAGGTTGCAACCGGACAGAACTGTTGCTACTAGTTACCTCATCTATAATAAAATCGCTGTTGCTGAACCCCGGCATTGGTGTCCACTAACTGGTGCCCTGACTAGGTGCAGTGAAGAATCGCATGCCCATCATCACCCGCAGATTCCACAGACCGGCCCTACAGCTGTGCCGCCCTCAGGCCTATACCGTGACAAGTATAACCCCTGCAGCTGCCCCGGTCATTGCCCGCTCATAACACCAGCACTGCGGAAGTGGCCCCCAGGGGCCAGGGCATCACAACGTGACGTCTCAGGTCCGCTCAGCCACTCAGTGAAGGAGGCGGGATCCGTTTCAAGTCCGCTCAGATCCCGTCTCAGGCCCGCGTCAGACACCTGGAAGCAGCCGGGCACCGGAGCGCCGCAATGCAGGACCCGCCGCTGGAAACGGGGAGGTGAGTGGACGTCTTTTCCCTTGGCCACCTCCTCCCTGGTCTCAGCAAAAAAGTGCCCCCCCGCTGAAGTACCCCTTTAACCATGTCATTGTGGTCCCTCAGAGCCTGCGGGGACTGGGCTGCAGAGCACTTAGAGAGCACATGGGCTATTAGTGTGGGTGCTTTAATATAGCCCTATTTCACGGAACGATTATCGTTCATAGACTCGCTCCAACGACCGCTCGTTAATGAGCACTTAACGATTTTTTTAAGTGAACGATAACACATAATACGTGTGGGAACGTAAACGATATCTGTAGTGTAACGATTTTTTTTTTGCGGTCATTACATCGTTACATGGTCGTTTAAAACGTTCGCCAGGCTGAGCATGTAGGTAGACATTTCAAGAAAGACTGAAAGATTTTTTATTCAACGAAAAGATTAGCGAATTATTGTTGAAAGACTTGTTCGACAAGTTGAAAAAAAATAGTGAACGACTCAACGACGATTTCGTAGTTGTCATTCGCTCGTTTACAGCTATTCTGTAGAACGAATATCGTTAACGAGCGGTCGTTTGAGCGATTTTATGAACAATAATCGTTCAAAAACGTTCCGTGGAATAGGGCCTTTACTTTATAGAATACTGCTTTGAATATAGAAGCAAGTGTTGCACTTTATTATAAGCAGATCTTTGGGCAGAGCTCCAGCAGTTACTAATCTATGCAGTCCGGGGGCCCGGGTACAAACACACACCGTATATGCAGCAGATTTGGTGGTGCAGATTTGATGCTGTGTTCAGTTATTTAGATCTAATCTGCTGCGTATTTGTGGCGTATTTGTTGCGTATTTGCTGCGTATCGCAGCAGTAAATACGCTGCGTATACGGTGTGTGTGTTTATACCCTAAGGCCTTATTCACACGTCCCGTAATTTATGGATCCGTATTTCCATATCCGAGTTAGTGCACATTGATGTCTATTGGGCTATTCACACTATCAGTAGATGAAACGGATGAAAATCAATGCTGAAAAAAAAGGACATGTCCTAGTGCGGACCCAGATTTTTTTTTTTTACGGATCCTCTCATTGAAATCAATTGTTTACGGACTGTAACATGTTTGGCATCCGTATTTCCGTATTCCCGTAAAACAAAAACGGATGACTCATAGGTCACAAGGTTCTGTTTCTAAGCACTTATTTTTTAAGACTTATTTTAGGGGTTGGGCAAACTGGTGCTATTTTTTTTAAAACTACTCAACTTTATTAACTTGTATAAAGCAGTCAGTAGTAAAAACAGATTTACAGCAATATGGATGTACTACGGATGTCCAATCCGTAATTTTTAGCAGGTTGTTTCAGGACTAGAAAATATTACTGAACGTGTGAATAAGGCCTTAAAGATCATTTTTCTCTCTTACCAAGGCATCAGGCGCATTTTAAAAGACACAACCGGTAAGGATTTACTTTCATCAAATGGATGGTACTAGCGTCGCTAGAGTCACTCATATACAAAAGGCATGGTAACACAAAGCAAATTTTACAGCAAATTTTGTGAAAAGTTGTCCTATCATCACATTAACAGACTCTCTGGCTATCCTGTCATTATATTAGTGGCCTCTCTGGTTATCCTGTCATTATATTAGTGGACTCTCTGGCTATCCTGTCATTATATTAGTGGACTCTCTGGTTATCCTGTCACCATATTAGTGGACTCTCTGGCTATCCTGTCATTATATTAGTGGACGCTCTGGTTATCCTGTCACCATATTAGTGGACTCTCTGGCTATCCTGTCATTATATTAGTGGACTCTCTGGTTATCCTGTCACCATATTAGTGGACTCTCTGGCTATCCTGTCATTATATTAGTGGACTCTCTGGTTATCCTGTCACCATATTAGTGGACTCTCTGGCTATCCTGTCATTATATTAGTGGCCTCTCTGGTTATCCTGTCATTATATTAGTGGACTCTCTGGCAATCCTGTCATTATATTAGTGGCCTCTCTGGTTATCCTGTCACCATATTAGTGGACTCTCTGGCTATCCTGTCATTATATTAGTGGACTCTGGTTATCCTGTCATTATATTAGTGGACTCTCTGGCTATCCTGTCATTATATTAGTGGCCTCTCTGGTTATCCTGTCATTATATTAGTGGCCTCTCTGGTTATCCTGTCACCATATTAGTGGACTCTGGTTATCCTGTCATTATATTAGTGGACTCTCTGGCTATTCTGTCATTATATTAGTGGACTCTCTGGCTATCCTGTCATTATATTAGTGGCCTCTCTGGTTATCCTGTCATTATATTAGTGGACTCTCTGACTATCCTGTCATTATATTAGTGGACTCTTTGGTTATCCTGTCACCATATTAGTGGACTCTCTGGCTATTCTGTCATTATATTAGTGGACTCTCTGGCTATCCTGTCATTATATTAGTGGACTCTCTGGCTATCCTGTCATTATATTAGTGGCCTCTCTGGTTATCCTGTCACCATATTAGTGGACTCTCTGACTATCCTGTCATTATATTAGTCGCCTCTCTGGTTATCCTGTCATTATATTAGTGGACTCTCTGGTTATCCTGTCATTATATTAGTGGACTCTCTGGCTATCCTGTCATTATATTAGTGGACTCTCTGGCTATCCTGTCGTTATATTAGTGGCCTCTCTGGTTATCCTGTCATTATATTAGTGGCCTCTCTGGTTATCCTGTCACCATATTAGTGGACTCTCTGGCTATCCTGTCATTATATTAGTGGCCTCTCTGGTTATCCTGTCATTATATTAGTGGACTCTCTGGTTATCCTGTCATTATATTAGTGGACTCTCTGGCTATCCTGTCATTATATTAGTGGTCTCTCTGGCTATTCTGTCATTATATTAGTGGACTCTCTGGCTATCCTGTCATTATATTAGTGGCCTCTCTGGTTATCCTGTCATTATATTAGTGGACTCTCTGGTTATCCTGTCATTATATTAGTGGACTCTCTGGCTATCCTGTCATTATATTAGTGGACTCTCTGGCTATCCTGCCACCATATTAGTGGACTCTCTGGCTATCCTGCCACCATATTAGTGGACTCTCTGGCTATCCTGTCATTATATTAGTGGACTCTCTGGCTATCCTGCCACCATATTAGTGGACTCTCTGGCTATCCTGTCATTATATTAGTGGACTCTCTGGCTATCCTGCCACCATATTAATGGACTCTCTGGCTATCCTGTCATTATATTAGTGGATTCTCTGGCTATCCTGTCACCATATTAGTGGACTCTCTGGTTGTCCCGTAATTACATTAGTGGCCCTGTTTGGTTTTCCAGTCGCCCTATCAGTGCCCTCTCTGGTTGTCCTATCATCACATTAGTGGCCTCTCTAGTTGTATTGTCATCACAGTGGTTACAGCAGGTCCCTGCATCTTCTTCTGTCAGTCACAGTCGGACCCCACTTCAGTGGTCACATTAATACCATCTCTCTACTTCTGCACTTTAGATCCCCCATAAAGCAAATGTCTACCTGTGGGTTTACATTTGGAATACAGAGACCCACTGCAGCAAGTACAGTGTAATATTACTAGTGGTTTCTTTGAATTATAAATAAGGAGTTGCTAAAGATGGTGTAAAGAGTCCTCTGATTTACTGTCTTCAGATTTGAAGAGCCCGGCACACTTGCATCTCAGTGGGTCATCTAGGGGTTAAAGGGTTAGTTCACAAAAAAAAAAACAACTTTCAAATCAACTGGTCCCAGCACGTGCCAGAGATTTGTAATTTACTTCTATTAAAATATCTCCAGTCTTCCAGTACTTATCAGCTGCTGTGTGTTCTGCAGGAAGTGGTGTATTCTCTCCAGTCCTACACGGTGCTCTCTGCTGCCACCTCTGTCCATGTCAGGAACTGTCCAGAGCAGTAGCAAATCCTTACAGAAAAACATTTTCGGCAATCTAGACTGGAAAGAATACACTTCCTGCAGGACATACAGTAGCTGATAAGTACTGGAAAGCTTAAGATTTTTTAATAGAAGTAAATTACAAATCTCTGGCACTTTCTGGGACGAGTTGATTTCAAGGAAACAAAATTCGTGTAGCCGGATATGTGGGTTTGGGCATGGAGCTGACTTCTGTGGTATGGGTCCACTCATCTCTACAGGTATAGTCTCTACCCTGTAAGCAGGTATGTCCTTAGGGAGTTTATACCCAGTTGGCAGATATGTTCAATGGGCAGGTGTGTTCTTTATCAGCCCAGACTCCTCTCATTATAATCTGCCCCCTGTTACAGTTATATAATGAAATAGATCTGCTATTGTGTATGTATCAAACAGCAGCATCCCACTTGCTCTCAGCAGAACAATGCCCCCTCAGCCTGATGCCTGATGGGAATTGTAGTTTTGCCATAGGCATCCATTAGGACAGGGTAAGGGAACCTGCGGCCGTCCAGCTGTTGCAGAACTACAATTCCCATCATGCCTGGACAGGATACAGCTGGCGGGCAGAGGGTTCCCCGCCCTTATTAGGGATAAGACGTCAGCTACGTCATCACTAGACGTGTACAGCGGAAATGTGCACCATAGAGGAAGCTTCCTTAGTACAGCCAGGCTACTCGGCAACAACAGCGCCCTCTGCAGTCTCTCCCGAGTCGTGTGATCACCTGGAAAACGTCCGTGTGGAAACACAGCCTGTGACTAGGGTTCCGCCCCTCTCCAGGCTGGTTCACCCCTCCTTCCCAGCACGGTTGCTCTCCTCCCACCCATCAGTCGCCTCTTCGGGCCGATGTGTGCCATGGACGGGCTCGGCTCCGGGGGACGTCGGCCGAGGCTGCTCAGATGAAAGTGTTCCTCGGCTGGGTACTCACCTACGTGCTCTGCCTGGCCGTGGTGAAGAAGATGTGGAGCAGCCGGTACCTGAGGAGTCACCTGACTAGATCCCTGTATATGAACATGCTGAGCCAGAACCAGGCCCCTTACTGGGAGGTCAGCCACCAGGTGTGTGCCCGGGGGGAGGGGGGACAGGTGACTGCCGGCCATTGTGTCTATGGGACTGGCACTATACATGCCCTCCTTACATTGGGGGGATGGCCTCTTCTCCTAGTCAGTTTACTTGCATTGTCCCATGTGGAATTAGACATGAGACCCCCAGCAACCCTGAGAATTAGGGGGGGCTATACCCCATTCATTTATGTCTAGATGCACTGCAGCCTCCCACCAGAGGTGGCGCTGTTTTGGGGTGTATAATGGGGGAGCCCAGCTTTACCTAGCCCCTTTATGATTGGCGGGGGTCTTGGCGGTCTGAACCCCACTGATCACACATCTGCTAGGCCGTAGTGTTTAGAACAGGGATGGGGAACCTTCGGTCCTCCAGCTGTTGCAAAACTACAATTCCCATCATGCCTGGACAGCCAAAGCGAAGCTGGAGGGCCGAAGGTTTGCCTGGCTTAGGAGATCAACAATATGCTGCTTTTTAGACTAAACATTGCAGTTCAGGGGTATATCAGGGGTATAAGGACCTCATCTCCCCCCGTTGAAGTTTTCTTTTCAGTCACTTTTACTGATCTACCCCCAAATGGTCTTACGTCACCTCTCCCACTACATCTAGAATCCATCCTCTTTGTTTGCGTGCTCCCATTCATTGCTATAGCTGTGTATTATAAGCTATTAGGCTACAAGCCTGACTGGCCGAGCACAATACAGCGGAGGAGCTGATGTGAAGGCACGCAGGGGGCACATAGACATCACAGGCCTGAGTGACGTGTCCCTGTCATTGTTCATTAGCAGATTGAGGGACTTCCTCCTGTTCATTGTCTGGCAGAGCAGCGCCGGCTGTACACCGCGGGCATGCACTTCTCACCGTCAGGCCACAAGGGGCAGGAGCGACGGCTTCTGCTTGTTCTCTGTCACCTCCAGGCACATTTCTATTAGCATTCATTGTGTCTGTAATAGCTGCTCCACATTGCTTCCGTTTGCTCATTCCTTTATTGTGAACATGTTATATTTCGGTGAATCCAGTAACACTTAAGAATAGGACTCGATACTTAAACAGGATTCTGGGAAAAATATATTTATACCATTATTCACGCTTAATTGTACCGCACCCATTCCTGCCCTGGGCTCCTTGTCACCAGGCTGTCAGGATGTTCCATGCATTTGCATTGTATAGAAGATACCATGATTGTTTTTTACTAATATAAAGCGCAGTGACCTGGAGTGCAGGGTATTTTTGTTGTAGTGAAATTACCGGATATTTTCTATTACATATAGTGCTATATTATCACACTTTATGAAATCGATTCTCCAATTTAGACACTCGCTTGTGTGATCCCAGCGATCAGCTGAAACATGAAAGAAGTTCTCTATCCTGCAGCGCCACCACTGGAGATATAAAACATTACACATTAGTATGTTGTCTGTAGAGCAGGACAGGTAATCCAGACAGCTACTCTCCTTGTAAGAGCGCTATTAGAGGAGAACCCTAAGTGATAGGGCCAGGGATCAGCTTGTTCGTCGGCTGATCACGTGCTTTTGACACCTCGCCTTGTGTAATAGAGCATGTGCTGCGGGCGATTGACATAGGGGCCACAAGAATAATCCAACTATCATTTACACAACCCTATACCCACTTTATACTGAGCAGTGTAGCAGTAGTAAACAATCGCCAATCTAGGAGATCAGAGTTCATATCCGGCAGGGTTTAGGTTGTATACTTCATTTTCGCCGATAAACGATCACAAACAAGCACTTTTGGGAACAACCTGAAATCATTCACCATAACACACGGAACAATAGTCATTGGTTACGGTTCTAATTGTGATTGTTACTATGATTGTTTACTCCTCCCGGGTAGGTTCACACTACGGAATCCGCACAGAATAGCTCCTACGGATTCTCTCACTCGCACCCGTCACGGCGGTGTGCATATCCGCCGGCTCCATAGACACTGTTCTATGGGCGGGCAGACTCCGCTGTTTGCCAAAAGAATTGACATGTCTGTTCTTTCTGCGGAAGGCAGAATTCACCCGCCCATAGAATTGAATCTATGGGATGGGCGGAGATGTGCGCCGTCGTGAGCGGGTACAAGCAATGGAATCCTTTGGAACTTATCTGTGCGGATTCCGTAGTGTGAGCCCACCCTTACTCCCAACAAAAGAGAGAACGATGTGTATATTTAGTGAACGATTAACAATGATCTTATGGTCAGCTTAAAATATGTAATCAATGACACAAACAATTTTTTTAATCGTTGCCTGTATACACATGGAGACATTATTGTTTAAACAGATTTATATGGAAGAAAATAAAGTTTTATTCCCTGGTCGGGCAGCAGGCAGGGGCAGGGAGGTAGTAATTTGGGCAACTCCCCGCCCATGTGTAGTCACCACACTCTGCCTGTCAATCATCCCTTCCGAATGCGCTGACGGGCAGAGAGTGGTGACTACACATGGGTGAGGAGCCGCCCAGATGACTACCTCCCTGCCTCTGCCTGCTGCCAGATCGGGGAATAAAACTTCATTTTCTCCCGTATAAATCTGCTGCTGCAGCCGGTACTTGCCGCGGGCTGCCCAGCAGCTTTATACAGTGATGCAGGAAACAAAATCACCCCAATTGGGCTGATAGGTTCCTTTTAACACCACTACAACATCTGTTAAACCAGATAAATAATTTTGTTATTGATTACCCCTGTAATGCCGCCCATAGTGCTGCTTTCTATTCTATGCTTGCTAGCAGAAACCCTTTTAATAGATAGGTTCATATCATATTTTCTGTAAAACATCAAACATATCCGTCAAAAAAGTATATAGATGGTAGAAAAGTAGCCCCCGATATATTTGCTGCTCTGTAATATATTGTAGCTAGAGATGAGCAAACCGGGTTCGGGTTCGAGTCGATCCGAACCTGAACGTTCGGCATTTGATTAGCTGGGGCTGCTAAACTTGGATAAAGCTCTAAGGTTGTCTGGAAAACATGGATACAGCCAATGACTATATCCATGTTTTCCACATAGCCTTAGGGCTTTATCCAAGTTCAGCAGCCACCGCTAATCAAATGCCGAACGTTCGGGTTCGGATGGACTCGAGCATGCTCCAGGTTCACTCATCTCTAATTGTAGCCAATGTTTGTACAATAGAAGCTTGTGAGTAAGTAGATATCCTGTCATAGGTCTCTTGGTATGATTGGGTTGTCAGCAATCGTGTGGATTGGTGGTAGATGCAGATGTCATCCAATGTCAGAAAATATATATGTATAAAATCAGCAATGTTGCATGTTTTTGTCTGGACATCAGTCTTGTACTTCCCAGGTGACAGCGCGCTCTGCAGGATGATTGACAGGAAAAGAGGCCAGTTAGAAGCCTCTTTTCCTGTCAGTCATCCTACAGAGTGCGCTGACAGGCAGAAAGCAGTGACTAGTCGCATCCCAGATGTTTGCTTGATGATTTGTCAGCATTGCATCTCGCAGTGTAATTACGAAATGTTATGCCAGCATTAAAGGAAGCGAATGGCCACACAAACTTCCAGCAAATACTAACCCCTGCTGATTTATACTTGAATGAAACCCTGTTAACTTGTCCTGTCTTTCTTTACAGTGGTATTTATGTGACAAAGAGAAATTAAGTGAAGAGCTTCAACCAATATTCATCCAGAGCTTCCTGGATCAAGGGACCCAGACCTTCCTAAACAGGAGCATTGAAAAGTCCGGCTGGTTGTCTATACAGCTTTACCACTCTTTCATGTCCTCCGTCTTCAGTATGTTTATGTCCAGAACCTCCATCAATGGGTGAGATGATATGCTGCCTCCATATAAAAAGACTCTTCCAGTGTGGCCCATACGACTACGCCTGCTTGTTACAAACTCCTTTATACAGCCCTTACAAAGTGTAGTCCATAGGGGTATGTGATCTGCCGTAGTCACATTGTATGTACTGATGGCTATTGTGAGCACTAGATGTCCTTCTTATGACTGAAGAGCGATATGTCTGTAGGCGAGGAGACGTGTGTTTCTTGTGATGCCTTGTGATCTGAATGAAAAAGGTCCATTATGGGTTCTGTATAGATTATTATTTGACAGGTTTTTGACTATGAAGCAGAATCACATGATGCTTACAAAGCAGATGTATGATCGTGACTTATGTTGAAGTTGTATCCACGTCTGACCTTCTCTCCTTTGTCCTTAGACTCCTTGGAAGGGGGTCAATGTTTGTCTTTTCACCGGAGCAGTTCCAGAGACTCCTCAAAGTTGGCCCAGAATGGAAATCTCACAGACTATTGGACTTGGGTGCGGGAGATGGTGAAGTGACCAAAGTTATGAGTCCACATTTTGAGGAGATTTATGTCACAGAGATGTCTCAGACAATGATCTGGCAACTTCAGAAGAAAAAGTACAGGTATATTATTTTCCTTGTGTGCGTAAAATCAAAAAAAAAAATTTGACTATGATTTGTCGTGTGTGACATTTTTTCAGCAATAGGTAGCTGAGAGGTGAAACATCTATTAAAGGGTGTATCCCAAGATAGGCCACCACATCATTGACTGTCTATGGGACGTCAGAACATTGCTCGGCTATCTTGGGATAACCCCTTTACTAGAATGAAGGGACCCTAGGGCTGATCCCTGTTCTTCAGCTTTAGCTTGAAGATCTCTAGCCTAATGTGGACAGTGCACTCCAAGGCTTTTAGCAAAGATCAGACCGGCTTAATAACGATGGATGTGCTGTGTGCACTGGGAGTCTTTTCATAGAAGTTAATGCACTTGAAAGTGTATGGGGAGAAGATGGAGAAACTAAAACAGCAGTAATTTGTAGTGTCCCTTTAAACCACTCATTACTTCACAGAAGCTGTGATTCACCCAGTACCCAACAGTGTTTTTTTTGTTTTTTTAACCCCTAATAAAATGAGAACATGTTTTTTCATTTTTAGAGTACTTAATATTGATGAATGGCAGCGCACTGGCTTCCAGTACGATGTCATTAGCTGCTTAAACCTCCTTGATCGCTGCCACCAGCCCGTGACCTTACTGAAGGAGATGAGAAGTGTCCTTGAGCCAACACAAGGTCGGGTTATATTAGCCTTGGTCCTGCCATTTCACCCTTATGTGGAGAATGGTAAGTAGCCTCACTACGCCTGCTATGCTCATTGGGGTGGGAAGGTATTTTACATTCGGTGGAGAAGAGCAGGTAAAGTAAATATATTACCGAATCTTTTGCTCTGCTGCACCATTACCATCCAGTGTGATTGCTTGCTCTGTATTTAGAGAGATTATCCCAGAATTATAAGGGAGAACTAGATGGTTTGGGGGAAATTCGTCATCTGGGACCCATTGAAACAAGAACATAGGCCTCTTTTCCCTCTAGTAAATGAAGCTGTTGTATGCTTGCCGAGCCCCCGTCCATTCATTTCCTATAAGATAGGAAATGCCGTGATAGTGGGGGACACTGTGGACGCCTTGTTTGTGAATGGAAAATAATCCAACTGCATTGGCTAACGGGAGCAAATTCCAAGCGGGGAGCATTTTTTTCTGACACCTTTTTCTGGCGCGTAGGAAGAGCAAAACTTGGTAAAGATGGGAAATAAAATGGTATCAGCACAATGGCTCTGAGGCTTGGCTCCCATGAGTCTAAGGACATGTTCACATGATAATGTATCTGTCATGGATTAAATAATCCTCACCAGAAATCTGTTGCGTACCCTGGAATATTTATATGCTGTTGGTTCCATTGCAAATTAGCTCCAGTCAATGGGGTTACCCACATGTGACAGCTTTGTGCAGATTTTACATAAAAAAACGTATAGATCTGTGTCTGAAAAAAAACAAAACCTGCAATGTATCCATATTAAAGGGGTTATCCAGCGAAAATCTTTTTCTTTCAGACCAACTTGTGTCAGGAAGTTATATAGATTTGTAATTTACTTCTATTAAAAAAATCTCAAGTCTTCCCATACTTATTAGCTGCTGTATGTCATGCAGGAAATGTTTTATTTTCAGTCTGACACAGTGCTCTCTTCTGACATCTCAGGCCAAGACAGGAACTGTCCAGAGCAGGAGAGGGTTTTTTATGGGGATTCATAGAAAACTGAGGCAGAGTTCCTGTCTTGGCCAGAGATGTCAGCAGAGAGCACTGTGTCAGACTGAGTATAAAACAACATTTCTAGCATGACATACAGCAGCTAATAAGTATGAGAAGACATACAAATCTATATAGCTTTCTGACACCAGTTGATCTGAAAGAAAAAGATTTTCTCTGGATAACGCCTTTAAAGTGTTCCTATAACAAAAAAAAAAAAATTGACATGTCAAAATATTTTATCTGTTGGAGTTTTTTGAACCCTCGCAGTGATGAGGAGAATATTCCTCCTGTACAAATGACGTTCTGGACTTGCTTTCTCTAACAACATAAAACACTGGATTTTTAGTGATATCTAATTCTTCTGGCTCGTAAATCAGAATGAAAGAACATGACGGTTTGTGACATTTTATTAATAAAATATTTAAACTTAACATATTTTCTGATTGCGCTGTTTGGCCGTCATATTCAGGCCTTTTGAGGAGCTATTTCAGTTTTCAATGCAGATCGTGCGTGTTCTGGTAGATTCCATCATCCTCAATTACCTCATTCTGTTAAGAAGGAGTCGGATATTAGGGTTAGAATAAAAATTATAGTTCAGTGATGAGTACATTGGCTCTACTGTCACCATGAGCTGTGGCCTGTCAGATCAATAGGCAACCTTGTGATGGGTGGACATGCCAGGACCAGATGAGAGAGTGCTGCCATAGTGGTTGTCCAGAAGCTATTGCTCCCAACTACCTATGCACTTTTATCCTTTGCTGGAGTCTTCTTTTCACAGATATTTACTGTCAGAGAAGACAGGACACCCCAGTGCACTTAAAGGGCTTTTCTTGCCAAAGTAGACTGATGAGCTATCCACAGGATAGATCATCATTTACTGATCACCGGGGTGCCGTCACCCCAATATACACTTATTACGGGAAATGCTCATAAAGTACTTTTTTCCCTGCACTTACTACTGCATCAAGGCTTCACTTCCTGGATAAAATGGTGATGTCACGACCCGACTCCCAGAGCTGTGCGGGCTGTGGCTGCTGGAGAGAATGATGGCAGGGGGACACTGAAGGACACAGGGCACTGGAGGGACACTGAGCATCCCTCTGCCATCATCCTCTCCAGCAGCCACAGCCGCACAGCTCTGGGAGTCGGGTCGTGACATCACCATTTTATCCAGGAAGTGAAGCCTTGATGCAGTAGTAAGTGCAGGGAAAAAAGTACTTTACTTTACAGTATAACTTTTGGGGGGCAATGCAATATTTTAATAAACATTTTTGCCGGACTTCTCCTTTAAGCATAGTAGCAAATTTTTGGTGGAATCATTCATGCGAACAATCCCACAGACTATTTGTCTGGCCTTTTTTAATGGATGGGCTTAAAGGGGTACTCTGGCGAAAATCTTTTACAAATCAACTAGCTTCAGAAGGGTATATAGATTTGTAATTTACTACTGTTTAAAAATCTCAAGTCTACACATACGTATCAGCTGCTGTATGTCCTGCAGAAAATAGTGTTTTCTTTTCATTGTGTCACAGTGTTCTCTGCTGACATCTCTGTCCGAGACATTAACTGTCCAGAGCAGTAGCAACTCCCCATAGAAAACCTCTCCTGCTCTGGACAGTTCTTGTCTCGGACAGAGATGTCAGCAAAGAGCACTGTGTCAGTCTGAAAAGAAAACACCACTTCCTGTAGGACATACGGCAGCTGATAAGTACTGGAAGACTTAAAGGGAACCATATCAGCCCATATCAGTTTGGGCTGATATGGTTCCCTTGAGCATTGTATAAAGCACCTGGAGAGGCCCCGGCACGTACCGGCCACGGCCGCAGCAGGTGCTTTATAACGGAGAAAATGACTTTTGTTCCTTGGCTCGTGACTAGATACGAGCGGGGAAGTAGTCTCTGTGGGCGGCTCCCCGCTCGTACTAGTCACTGCGCTCTGCCTGTCAGCGTGCTCGGCAGGATGATTGACAGGCAGAAAGGCCAGTAACGGACCTCTCTGCCTGTCAGTCATCCCCTCTGAGCGCGCTGACAGGCAGAGCGCAGTGACTAGATACGAGCGGGGAGCCGCCCACCATGACTATTTCCCTGCTCGTATCTAGTCACGAGCCGGGGAATAAAAGTAATTTTCTCCGTTATAAAGCACCAGGGGCCGCTCCAGGTGCTTTATACAATGCTCAAGGGAACCATATCAGCCCAAAAGGGCTGATTGGTTCCTTTTAAGATTTTTAAATAGAAGTTAAAAATCTTTAAAACTTTTTGACAACAGTTGATTTGAAACATATTTTTCAAAAATATTTTTGCTGGAGTATCCCTTTAAGGAATGGTTTCACTCGCAAAGATTTATTTTTTTAAACAAAAAAAGCCTGAAATTGATGCAGAAGAAATGAGAAGGACGTTTCTTCCTGCTGGATCCACTTTTCACTTTGGTTGAGGAAAACTGCATTAGAAGCTACAGCGGCTTTTAAAATAACAAGGCAAAAATATTAAAGAGAACCTGTCATTAAAAGTAACTTTTGACTTGTCATCAGGCAGCCACTCCCGGCCACTTGATAATTCTGACAATGTAGCCTCATAGACATACATTGTAGGAATTAGCCAATCTCTCCCCGGCTATATATCGTAATTCCAGTGGATCTCAGCAGTGAGTCCTTCTGCTTTCAATAACTTCACTTACCTAAGGACATGATTCAAGTAATCCAACAGCATCCAGTTAGTGCAACCTTTATTGTGAAACCAAGTACTGAATACAACGTTTCAACCCACATGGGGTCTTTGTCAAGTATTCACTTTGTCGTATTTTGGACTTGGCTTCAAAATGAAGATTTAAAGATTGCACTAACTGGATGCTGCTGGACTACTTACTGTTAGGTGCAGAATCCCGCCAGCCTCCGTGTCATACTTGCAGTCTGTGGTATGCTCGCGCGCCTCCTCTCTCCGCTCAGAAGAATTGACATGTCCATTCTTTCGTCCGAAGAAAAGAGGCGTGCGAACCTCCTATAGACTGCCAATATGACAGAGGCTGGCGGGATTCTGCGGCAGAGAATTCCGCCAGTTTTACTCCATGTGAACTGGCCCACATTAAAGGAGAAGTTCAGTGAAAATTTTTTATTAAAGTATTGTATTGCCCCCCAAAAGTTATACAAATCACCAATATACACTTATTACAGGAAATGCTTATAAAGTGCTTTTTTTCCCTGCACTTACTACTACATTAAGGCTTCACTACCTGGATAAAATGGTGATGTCACGACCCAACTCCCAGAGCTGTACGGCCTGTGGCTGCTGTAGAGGAGGATGGCAGAGGGATGTTTAGTGTCCCTCCAGTGCCCTGTATCCCTCAGTGTCCCCCTGCCATCATCCTCTCCAGCAGCCACAGCCCGCACAGCTCTGGGAGTCGGGTCGTGACATCACCATTTTATCCAGGAAGTGAAGCCTTAATGCAGTAGTAAGTGCAGGGAAAAAAGCACTTTATGTGCATTTCCTGTAATAAGTGTATATTGGTTATTTGTATAACTTTGAGGGGCAAAACAATACTTTAATAAAAATTTTCACCGGACTTCTCCTTTAACATGATTGTGGACCTCCATCGCCCTCAACGTGCGATTAGATCTATTGGTGCTGGACATCTTTTATTTTTTGTTATATATAACATGTCAGTTTAATGACAGGTACTCTTTAAGCTGTGGTATATGGCCAACTGTTGTTCCCCTTGTTACTGTACCTGATAGTCTCCCTTATCTCCTGTTTCTGTGCCTATAGTCAGCCGTAAATGTAGCTGATATTTGTCCCTGTCCCCTGTTGCTGTATCTGATCTTTATTACTTTTAGTTTACCTAATAGTCACTACTGCTAGTGCATCTGATTGTCGCCATTGTTACTGTATGTGATGGTTTCTTCAGTTATAGTACGTAATTGTCATTCCTGTTAGTGTACGTGATTGCCGCCGCTGACTGTACGTGAAATTTGCTGCTAAACTTCTAAGCCCTATAACGTGCAAATAATACCAACATATAGTAAATGTGAATTAATATATTGACTATCTTTGTTATACACAGAGAATTTCAAACCTAGAAAAATGCAAATTTTTACATATTTTTTTTATGCATGGTACGTTGGGCTTGCCTATATTATTGTGTTATGCGTGATGATTTCATTGACTTACTTGTTTTTTCGTTTTCCGATCATATCTCTTCCGATACTCTGCTGCAATTGCGTGAAATACACTTCTTGTCCTGAAAGATTTCTGTAAAAAAAGAAGAAATATATAGTATTTTAGGCCACGATGTGTTCATTGTGGTTTGACATAGACCAAATTTGTCATCACTTACGTCGTCTCCTATTGTAAAACTGCGCTTGTTTCGTATATATTTCCAGATTCCACCTTTTGACTGCAAAATGTTAAGAATTTTGGTTAATAATTTGCTCCTAAACTTGTATGCTCCTAAACTTGTATGGAAACGGCACAAATTTTTTTTCAGTGGGTTGTTAGTATTAGGGCGGGTTCAGACTGAGGAATTCTCGCGGAAAATGTCCGCGGAGTTCCGTCAGCTGTCCGCCCGCACTGCCACGCGCTTTTCCGCCGGCTCCATGACACTACTTTAGGGGAATATAGCGGAATACGCCGGCCCATAGAATGGTGTCTATGGAGCCGGCGGAAAGGCGCCCAGATGTGCGGGCGGACAGCTGACGGAATTCCGCTGACATTTTCCGTGAGAATTCCTCAGTCTGAACCCGCCCTTAGGCCAGGTTTACGATGCATGATCCCTTGCGTATTATGGTGGGCCGTATCATGGTGGGGTGGCAAGTCCTAGCCCAACCACAGGTCTGATGACCTGAACTGACACCATCAAAGATCACTGTATAAAGTACAACTGTTTATCCTTATCGGTGTCTATTCCAATAAATAGATCTGAAAATTAAAGAACCTGTCCTATTTTGGGCTGGAATTCTGGCTTGGATTCCATCTTTTGTGCAAGTGATAAAATGTATCACTTCTCGAGCCATGAATAGACAAAATAATTATGTCCATGGGTACTGAGGAAATTCTAGCGGTCTTAGGGTGCCTTCACACGTACCGTATCGCTGTGTTTTTATCGCGTTTTTAACGCTGCATTTATAGTGCGTTTTTGGTGCGTTTTGTACATGCGCGTTTTGATTTTCACATGATTTTTCATGTGAAAATCAAACTCGCATGTAAAATTCGCACCAAAAACGCAGCGTTAAAAACGCAGCGATTACGGTACGTGTGAAGCTACCCTTAAGGTCCTTTTAAGTGACGATTAATGGCATGGCCTGGTTTGGGTGGCCAATTAAATGTATTCTACCAGCTGCACATTCTGTTGACGCAGTGAGATGTGCGGCCAATAGCAATAAATTTAAATGGCCACACAAACAATGTAGTGGTTGTTCATGTGGCCCAGCCATGTTATTAATCGTGCCTTCTAAAAGCACTGCAAACAAGTGCTGATCTCGTGAATGTAGAAAGTGGCTTGACAAAGGGCTCAAGGACTGTCCTTTCCTTCACAAGCACAACCAAACCAAACATATTTAAATCAGATGCACAATCAAAACTTTTGATGAGTCTTATCGGCACGTCATACATTTTACAAATGACCCTTTAAATTGCAGCTATAACTTTAAATCCACTTATAGGAAACCTGTCAGCAGTTTTTAGCGATCAAAACTGCTGACAATGCTGATCAGACGTCACTAAGGGAAGTGGATCCACATCTATGCTCCTGGACATGTAGCTTGCATGACCGAAAACGCTGCTGTTCAGTGTCCTGGCCACCACAGGTTTCTAGGAGGGGAAGTCTTGTCATCCTTGTCTTACTGAGCACCCTGGATTGAGAGCCTCCCAGTTATCGTTGACAGCTAAATGGGCTGCCGACCATAGGTGAGAGGCAGAGCTGGGGGACTCCTAATACCTCCTAGACGCAGGCAGTGGCCAGGACATAAAACCAGCAGTTTTCTAGGTCATGCAACCTGCATGTCCAAGAGCCCAGGTGTGGGTCAGCAGTTCTTAGAACTTGGCTATGGGCCCTATTCCACGGGACGATTATCGCTCGCATAATCGTTAACTATAAACAATCCAAACGACTGCTATTACGAAAGACCTGAAATCGTTCACCCATTTACATGAAAAGATAATCGTTACTTATCGTTCTTGCGGTCGTCTTGTTGTCTCTATTGCGTTCGTCACTACTGCGAACGACCGAACGACTTCTTATTCAATGCGAACGATTTGTGACTGAGCAACGATCAAAATAGGTTCAGGTCTTATTAAACGATCAACGATTTCTCGTTCGGTCGTTAGTCGTTAACTGCTATTCAAACGAACGATTATCGTTTAGATTCGAATGATTGAACGATAATCTGAACGATAATCGTCTGGTGGAATGATGGCCCTAAGTGACGTGAACCTAAAGCCTGGTATCAGGTAATGTCCAGCTGCTGCAGCTTTAGGTTTACAGAGCTATCCAGAAATAGATCTTCCTCTTGTGGTCCAAGATCTTTGCTTACTTCTATAAACTATGTTCATCCCTTTAGGTAATACTTCAATAAATTATATTGACATTTCTACAAACTATATTTGCCTCTTTAGGTAATACTCACTTCTCTTTATTTTCCTGAGTCACAGATATAATGGCACCAGTGACACTTATCCGATATCCACCTCTTAGAGATGGGGGCTGCTGCTCTGTCCTTTTTTCTACAGTTCTGTTATACACATTGCCTGTTGTGATAAAATACTAGCCTACTGCAAGCCCCCACCAGTGTTATGTATGCTCCGGTATCTTAGTAGATTTACCTTAATGAAGTAATAAGAAAAGACTGCTATACAATATAGAATAAGCAGTATACACAGGACTAGTAAAGCAGTGTTGGTAGGTGTGACAGTCACATCAGGTTTTTCTGCAATGGAAGAGAGATGGTGGGATTACTCATTTTCAAAGGTGTTTTCTCATAAATTATTTGTATGCCAGAAATCCTAAAATGCAAAATGCTGTAGATGTTTATAGCATACAGAATTTTTGCTTCTGTGTGCCCCCTTCATGCATTTGCTTATCTGTGCTACTGGGGACGGGCTGTGGACAGAATTAATGTAATGGCATTGGGCGGCCGCAAATGAGCGCTGGTCAGCAAGATCAGTGCTTATTTGTAGTGCCGTTCCTCGTGTTGTTTGTGCAGCCATGGATATATACATATCTGTGTTGTCAGTTTCCAAATTGCAAGGGGTGTATACTTACCATCTGCGCTGCTTGTGATCTGGCATCCCGCTCTACTGGCTCTCCCATCCTATAGCTTCAGGCCTCGCCTCCTCCGGCTGCCAATGATTTTGAAGGAGGCGGTGCCTGAAGATATAAAGCAGTGGCCAGAGGATGGGAGAGATGGATGCCGGATCACAAACCACGCAGAAGGTAAGTATGCACTGCTTGTGATCTGGAAACTGACAGCGCAGATCTAGGTATATCCGTGCTGCCAGTTTCTCTTTATCATTATTGGCCGCACATTCCCTGTTTACACAGAAAGATTTGCGGCCAATATCAGTAAATTTCGAAGCCTGCTCTAAAGAGACGATCAGCTAAGGATCGGTCCTCAGCTGATCGTTGTCACTTTTACCCAGGCCGGTAATTGGCCGAAGGAGTGTTTCTAGCAATGCTCCTGGCTGATAACCGTCCCATGTAAAGGCCCTCTAGTCTCCTACCCCCTATGCCAGTTGACAGTATAGTCCCTGTTTACCTGCCTGTTACTGATTCTTTCTCAGCAGATGTGTCAGAAAGAGATTTCTCTTGGCTGCCCTGCTGTGAACATGGCTGAAGGGAGGGAGCATGGGTGTCCTCCAGCACTCGGCTCATAAAGGGACATTACTATACATTCTGAACATCAGGGGGGTGCTATATTATGTAAATAAATTTAATGTGAGGACAACCCCTTTAACTCAGATGTCAGAAATTGCACCAGTTTGAGTTATGGTTAACCATTTACCATCATGTGATCTACACACAAGGTAGCGACTTTCTTCTTTCCTCCATCACATTCTCATAGCCATTGGATTTCCCTCTGCTTTCTAAGATTGCACAAAGCAGCAGCGGCTTATTGCCACAGTCTGTGATCCTTCTGTAGACATAGACTCACACTGATTGTGCAACTCGGTACATTCCTGTGATGACACCACAAGACTTCAGCTAGTTCCCAGCTATCAGTACATACATCTGATCCAGAATAATCATAATCTGATCCTTATCTGCGTTAGCCCTACATAAAAGGGAAAGGGAAATACTGCCTAGTAGCGGAGGGATCTTTCCATCAGATGGTCCTAATATCTTTGCCCTACCATTGTTAGGTCACAGC
Organism: Dendropsophus ebraccatus; assembly: GCF_027789765.1. Classification (NCBI taxonomy): domain Eukaryota; kingdom Metazoa; phylum Chordata; class Amphibia; order Anura; family Hylidae; genus Dendropsophus; species Dendropsophus ebraccatus. Next base: position 87,921,001 of record NC_091462.1, read on the forward strand.
CAGTGCGTCACTTTACCTTGTATTGTTAGCGTTGTCCCTTGTCCTGTGATCTTGGACATGGTCTTGTTGGATATTGGGAAAGCAATGCCACACACATATATTCCACTGTCCTTAAGTTCTATGTTGTTGATAGTTATGTGGGTGTTACCAGCTGCCTTCCACACTGTTATTTTAGGTTTGCCTAGTGTTTCGTATGTAGAAGCAAGATAACGAAACCAGAAGATTTCCGCTTCACCAGTACAGTTGATGGTTTTATATTGGCATGATACATTGGCGCTTCCCTGATTCAATAACACTTCCAAATACTCAGCCTGGTTCACTGTCACCGAACAGCTCCTGACACCTAGAGAGCAAACACAATGCAACATTCAGTTTCCAAACCCTGTGTATTATTTTCATGTCAAATCCTAAGAAGGCCATAAACGCATCGGTAACTTTGGCCAATTCCACCATTAACCATGGATTGTTTCATTCATACATTTGGATGACGAGAAGTTTACTCTCTCATTGGTAAATTCCCAAGACTTTCACGTAATACATTGTCAGCATGGTTTGGTTTATCATATATTCCTAGGAAAATAAGGATGTTAGCTCTACTTTTATAGTCTTTTTTTACTTGGAATACGTTGTCTACCGTACATTGCACAGATGGCAGGTATATAACATGCCCCATTATTGGCAGGGCCATGCAGCATGTTCACACTAAGAAAGCCATTAACAAAAAGGATGATGCCGTTAGACCAGCAGCTATGGAAACTATTAGATTTTTAAGCCTCCTGCAGGATGAATTTGCAGAGTTGTTACTAGCAAAGGCTCAGCAAAAATCCTTCTTCCAGGGGCAGACCCGTTTTCTTGAGGGGGGTAAGCCTGGGAGACATCTTGCCAGAATAGTTCAGAATCAAGAACCTAAGAAATGTATAACCTTGTTGTCTGACAAGCAGGGAAAGCAGACTCACGATCCAGTTGAGATCCATGGTATTGTCCTACAACATTTTCAGGAGGTGTACAGGTCCGATAAACAGACGGATGAGGCTGAGATTAAAGCACTGTTAGAGGGTCTAGATATTCCTACCACGAATCCTGATCAAAAAATAATTCGGTGGAAGATCTTACACGCTCGCTGAACAGTTTTAGGGGTGGCTCATCGCCCTGAACAGATGGACTACCCTTTGAGTTATACAGAGAGTTTCATGATATTCTTCTTCCTAAGCTTTTGGAGACCTTTAAGGAATCTTGTAGGTTGGGCCTTCTCCCTCGCTCTATGCGTGAGGCTAGCATACTATTAATATCGAAAAAGAATAAAGATCTAACTAAAATTGATTCTTATCGTCCCATATCTTTACTAAATACTGATTGTAAAATCTTAGCTAAAGTTCCGGCTCAGAGACTTGCAGAGGTAGCGCCCAATATGATAGGAGCAGAACAGACGGGATTTGTCCCAGGCAGATTCATACAGGATAATATATCTAGAGTCTTTGCCAATCTGCAATTAGATGTGGGTGTCCCCCGCTCCATCCTGTCGATTGATGCCACTAAGGCCTTCGACAGGGTGGAGTGGGGGTTTCTCTGGACAGTCTTGGAGAGATTTGAGGTAGGCGAAAATTTTATTTTTTGGGTAAAATTGCTGTATTCCCTCCCTATGGTTAGAGTAATGATTAATAATGATCCATCTGAATGGTTTTCTCCCTCTCGAGGCACCAGACAGGGATGTCCTCTCTCCCCCCTTCTTTTTGTTTTTTATATAGAACCACTGGCCTCCCTTATAAGGTCGTCACAGCAATTTTTGGGGTTTGGGCTCAGAAGCAAAGAGGAAAAAATTTTATTATATGCCGATGATATCTTATTATTCATCAGGGGCGGAAGGGATGAAATTCAGAAGGCTATGGGGCTGGTGGACAGCTTTGGCTCTGTATCGGGCCTGGAAGTTAATTGGAGTAAGTCTGCCTTGCTCCCTCTCGAATCAGATGTCTCGTTTAGGGAACTTAATATTTTGGTGGTTCCTCCAGGGGGCTCATTCGAATATTTGGGTGTTCGGGTTTCTAGTAAGGTTGAGGACTTCCCTGGACTAAATTTACTCCCTTTACGAAACAGAATTAAGGGTAAGTTGGATTTTTGGTCACAATTAGCCATTTCTATGGCTGATCGGATGGCTTTAATTAAAATGGTGATTTTGCCACAAGTAATTTACTTTTTATACTCGAAAAACTAACTAGGATGCTGAACTACTTTATATGGAATGGTAAGCCCAGACTTAAATATAAAAACTGAACGGGTAGGCTGGAGGATGGAGGTTTTGGAGTGCCTGATTTTTTTATTTATTATTTGGCAATTGGGGTACAGGAGCTTAATAGGGGGAAGAGTTTTCCAATTCTAAGATATATTATGGATCACACTAAGTGGGGTTTTGATGATGCAATGGTGGGGGCAGACGCTGGTTTTGGTGGGTATAGAATTCTGACACAAGTTAATAAATACTGTAATGTTTGGAAGCACTTGAAAATAATATGTAATCATAAAGCACATTTTGAATTTTCGTCACTATGGGGCAATATTACTATTAAAGAATTTCTTAAAATTCCAGAGGCTGGGTTTTGGATAAATAAGGGTCTTAAGTGTATTAATCAGCTGGTAGTGGAGAGCACTCTGATCTCTTTTGAGGAGTGCAAAGAGCACTATAGGGTGAAGGTGCTTGATGCTTTTAAATGTTCTGGTGAGGATAGCTGGCCTGTTGAATCACATCCTTTTTTCGATTACTTAAGGTCACTCCCTGAGGGGAAGAAGGTAATGTCCAGAATTTACAGATATCTGGTTCGAGAGAGGAGCAATCCATATTTATCTAAGATGAGGGAAAAGTGGGCTCTAAGGATAGGTGAGATTGGTGATCTTCAATGGGAAGCGATGAGGCGGAATCTTAAATCAAGCTCTTTGAGCGCTTCTCATCGTCTGATCCTGGTGAAGATCGCCTATCGAGTGTACCTGTCTCCGGAGAGATTATACTTAATTCAGCCTAGGGAGGATTCCAAATGTCCAAAGTGTCAGCAAGAACATGCAGATTTTTTTCATCTTATCTGGGGTTGTCCGTCTATTCAGGTCTTTTGGAGTGATGTAATGAGCTATATGAAAAACGAAATGGGAGTGATGGTGGAAGAAGTTCCTTTTTCTATATTAATGGGGGCATATTCGGTAGAGACAGCGGATAGCAGGATTATTAATAAGCTTACAGCCCTGGCGAGGGTTCTTATTTCCCGGTATTGGATGGGAGTTTCCTCTCCGGTTCTCCGGGAATGGGTGCTCTTGGTGGGTAAAGTTTACAATTACGAAAAATGCATGGCTAGAAAGCAATACAGTAAATCGCTGGTCCGGTTCTATAAGATATGGGAGAAGTGGGAAAATAGAAGGTCCAATTGAGGATATGCATTAATTGTTATAAAAAAAAAAAAGGGGGGGGGGTTTGGCCTCCTCCTATTCCTTTTTCCTCCTAGGGGTGGGTTATAGATTTCTGCTTTTTTCTTTTCTTTTTTTATGAATAGTAGTAAGGGGATTTTAGTTTGTGTTATTGTAAAGATGTTTTACGGCATATTGATATGATATTGTTATTTATGCTTCACCTTTTGTATTCTCTGGATTTGCCATGATTGTGGCCCTTTTATATATTTGTTGTTTAGGTAAATGAAGAAAAATAAAGTATTAAAGTAAAAAAAAAAAGCCTCCTGCAGCCCCTTGAAACCATGGTTATTAGCACTTCAACTTTATTTGTAAGATTCAAAGAAGTAAGAATATCAGACTTCGTCTTGCACTTTCTCTGAAAATTCTGCTTGGAAAGACACGAAGTCACTGGAAAGCAGATGATTTAGGTCCTAGTGCAAAGTTTATTTTAATAATCATCCTATTGTTCTAGTCAGTTTTGCTTTCTAGAACTAAAAAAAATTAAAATGGAGAAATGGTTGAAGCAGAAGTTTTTTTTACTGCTGGCCAATGGCATGCTATAGTGAGAGCCACACTGATGCTTCTCTTACTGGATTGCTTTATCTGCACAGTATAAAGCCATTTCAGCTCCACTACTTGCCCCTGTGACTGTCCATATCCTACAGCTAAGCTGCTGTTTTGTGGTCCTGGACCATCACTGCACCAGTCATGTGGGCAAGCAGCCCAACCATTGTGCCAATAAAGCCATCTGGTAAGAGGAGCATCAGCACCGCTGTTTTACTGTAACACATTACTGGCGAAAAAAGAAAAAAAATCTGCTTTATAATGGACCTGCCAACAGGAAAGCAGCTCTTTTTTTTTTATTAATAATTGAATTAGGCATAAGTGCCCAGGGGGTGTTCCCTAGTGCTGTAAAAGCCCAGGCAAGTCCAGCTTACAGCTAACATCCTCTGGTTAAGGCGAATCCCAGCACTCAGTACTTCTGAAGAACTTTGAGGGTTATTGTAGAATCACATATCACATTGTTCAGATATAATCTATATTGTGATATGTGATTCTACATTAAACTTCAAGGTTCTTCAGAAGTCCTGAGTGCTGGGATTTGGCTTCGCTTGATGTGTATGGAAGTTACATAGTTAATAAGGTTGAAAAAAGACACAAGTCCATCAAGTTCAACCAAGGAGGGGATAGATACAGGGAAGGTGGAGGGGTGATAGGTTCTATACATATGCATTTATATTATTTTCCTCCACGCACACCACCAAGTCCATGGAGTGCCATTATCTCTATTCTCCACATCCTTTTTTTCACTGCCTCTGTACCCACTTGAATCCACCTTCTCTAAATGACAGCCACTGGTGGCTGTCATCTGGACCCCACATCGGCACTATGGGGCATAGGGATAGATAAGTATACTTTGTTCAATATGTTCCCGCACACCCCTGCCTTCCTGTTTCTTTTTTTTTTATTTCATGGAACTTCTCTTTCAAGTAAAAAAGGTATGTATGGACTACTGATAATTAGACACATCTAGCCAGGGGTCTGTTTTCCTGCTCCCACCTGCGGCAGCTCAGCTTTGCCTGTCCAGCTATTATGGGAATTGTAGTTTTGCAACAGTGGGAGTGCCAAGGGTTCCCCATCCTTGGGTCGAAGGGAAACTAACAGCAGGTTTCTACATACAAAAGGTTCAAACGAAAAACACTACAACACCATAACAGTAGATTTTATGTATGGAAACTGCTGTTAGTTTCCCTTTTAATCCAGGAACTCTGTAGACAGACTTGCTACTGTCTTGTTCCTCATGTTGGGGGGGGGGATTGTAACATTCAGGCTCAACTGAAGTGGACAAATAATTATACACTTTAAAAACCAGGTTATGGAGAACTTTCATTGTACCCAATAGAGAGGGCAAACTAAGTTAGAGCTTATTAACACATTAATATATTTGCTAAAATAAGTCACGGCAAGACGCTTGTGTTTCCATGGCTGTACTCTGCAGGGCTCCAGACTAAAAAATTTACCTAGGAGCCATTGGCTCCTAACCTGAAAAATTTAGGCGCCAAATAGAATATTTGGTCGCCAACATTTTAAAACATGTAAAATTAATGTTATGTTAAATGGGACTTACTGTGTGCAGAGGCCACGGCATCCTCCTCCTTTAGATTCTCTCTTTTCTTAGTTTGAAAACGTTCAACATGGAAACTTGCAACTTGACAACCATATACAGTCTGACTCAGTACTTCAGCTTTTAATGAGGCTTACTCTTCTGAACTTGAACTTAAAAGCTTGCAACTTGACAACAATATACAGTCCACTAGAATGTGTGAGGTGGTCTACAAGTCAGGTTCTGAGTCAGTGTATATACATACAGACACTGAGGGAAGTGGTACTGTGCAGTGTATATACATACAGACACTGAGGGAAGTGGTACTGTGCAGTGTATATACATACAGACACTGAGGGAAGTGGTACTGTGCAGTCTATACATACTGACACTGAGGGAAGTGGTACTGTGCAGTGTTTATACACACACACTGAGGGAAGTGGTACTGTGCAGTGTATACTAGGGCTGGGCGATATAAACGATATGCCAAAATATCGTCATCAATTCGGTTGACCATATAGATTTTTGGCATATCGTCATATCGCGATATACCACGGAGCGGTAGTGAATAAGCTTCTCACTTACCGCTCTGTGGTACCGCGCTGCAGGGCCTTCCGTTCACGCATCGTCAGCGCGCTGATGCGTGTGACGTCAGGTCTCCCAGTGCATGCTGGGAAGAAGACGCGGCCCGTCTCGCCTCGCGGACTCCATCAGCCAGCCCTGCAGGAAAGGTAAGTAGCAGAGGGGTCGGGGGCGGCAGATGGCTTGGCATGGGGCTGATGATGGCCCTGGCTGGGGGGACATGATGGCTGGCACATGAAATGGCTGGAAAACTGAGAGGGGAGATGACTGGCACTGGGGGGGGGGGGGGGGGCTGATGACTGGCAACGGGGGGCTGATGACTGGCAAGGCGGGTGATAACTGGCACAAGGGAGGGCTGATGACTGGCACAAGGGAGGGCTGATGACTGGCACAGGATGGGCTGATGGCACAGGGGAAGGCTGATGACTGGCAAGGGGGGCTGATGACTGGCAAGGGGGGCTGATGACTGGCGCAAGGGGGGCTGATGGCACAGGGGAGGGCTGATCACTGGCACAGGGTGGGCTGATGGCACAGGGGAAGGCTGATGACTGGCAAGGGGGGTGATAACTGGCACAAAGGGGGCTGAAGGCATAGGGGAGGGCTGATCACTGGCACAGGGGAAGGCTGATGACTTGCAAGGGGGGGTGAGTATACACACAAAAAATTTTTTTTATATATCGTGATATATCGTTATATCGTGCATGCATCAAATTATATCGTGATATAAATTTTAGGCCATATCGCCCAGCCCTAGTGTATACATACTGACACTGAGGGAAGTGGTACTGTGCAGTGTATACATACTGACACTGAGGGAAGTGGTACTGTGCAGTGTATATACACACACACTGAGGGAAGAGGTACTGTGCAGTGTATACATACTGACACTGAGGGAAGTGGTACTGTGCAGTGTATATACAGACACAGAGGGAAGTGGTACTGTGCAGTGTATACATACACACACACACTGAGGGAAGTGGTACTGTGCAGTGTATACATACAGACACTGAGGGAAGTGGTACTGTGCAGTCTATACATACTGACACTGAGGGAAGTGGTACTGTGCAGTGTATACATACACACACACTGAGGGAAGTGGTACTGTGCAGTGTATATACAGACACTGAGGGAAGTGGTACTGTGCAGTCTATACATACCCCCGCACCCCACACGCACTGACTACCGCACCTGGCCGCCATCACAACAGACACTACCAATCAGCCGCCCAGGCCGCGGTCCCCCCACACAGATTAGTGGCCGGCTGCCACCCCTGCCGTCCCTCCGGTTGTACTCACACACACTATCCACAAATTGGTGCCGCTGGGGTGCACTTGAAGAACCGCCGGGTGAGGAGAGGCGGGAGAGATGCGCAGGAGGAGTGTGGCGCCTCTGCGGCCGTCCGTCCAATGAATGACGGACGTGCTGGATGACGTCACTGGAGAAGCGTGTCCCCGCACACGTCATCCAGCACGTCCGTCATTCATTGGACGGACGGCCGCAGAGGCGCCACGTGCTTCGGTGCAGCGTGCGGAAGTCCTTAAAGAGACAGCCGCCGCCGGGGCCAGTCGCAAATGGCGCCCAGATTAATAAATCTGGGCGCCATTTGCAAGATATCAGTCGCATTGGCGACCATTTTGGTCGCCATCTGGAGCCCTGCTCTGTGAATACACCCCTCGATATCTGCAGCAGGGACCACTTGGCTTGTGTGAGATTTCCCAACCTGATCAGGAGTCATATATAACAGTATCTGTCCCCAATGCAATATCTATAGCGGAGCCCTCACCTGCCATGTGCCACTTATAAGACTGGTACCTCTATGGCAGAGGGGCCTCTACAGCTCAGGTAGCAGTAAGGTCTAAAGCTGTACCAGTTCACCTGTCTTTGCTATATGGAACCACTGAGCTTGCAGCCTCTACTCTCTAAAATCTCCAGTACTTTTACACAATACTTCTTAATCTGACTTCTGTTCCCAACATACACAGTACATACATACAGTAGCTGAACTGTTATTGCTTCAAAATACACTTTGCTGCTTATATCATTAAACATCCCCTCTTACTAGAAGCTCCAGGCTATCTCCAACAACTGATTTGAATATCACAAGTTACCTTTAACCCCAAAGTTTGTACGAGAGCTGGGTGCACTAATGTCCTATGGCTGTGCCAGTGTGCCAAAGATCCTTCATATAGAACCATAGTATACATTGCACTTACCAGTATAGTGATAATATATAAGGATGAAATGAAGAAAAATGCATCCTCCTAAGCTGCCTGTGTCCATTTCTTGTCTCGGCTCATTACTTCTGAAAGGGGAACTGGCTGTGATAGCCGTCCGTGTTGGAGATCTCATGTAGAGGTTGTGACACTTCCTGGTAACAGTCTTTGCTGTTTGATATGCTTCGCTATAAATCGTATTGCTTTAACTCTGCTGTTGTGTTTTGGTCCCTTTTATTGTGAAAAGAACACTTAAGTGGTAATTGTTGTTTTAAGCAACTTCCCGTCATGTGATAGCCATTCTTATCATATTTGTAAATCTCTTCATTAACCAAAAATGACCCTAGAAAAATAGCTCTAAAGTCTTGACCACTAGGTGTCTCCCTTCCTTCCAATCTGCCCTCTGTTGTCAGTGAAAATCTGTCTGTAGTAACTGCTAGGTCAGGACACATTACAGGAAGTGGGTATGGAGATTACCATGCACCATGTGCAAAAGAGAGCCTTGAAGGGGTAGTTCACCAAAAATGTCTTGCTTTCAAATCAACTGGTGCCAGAAAGTTCCAGAGATTTACTTCTATTAAAAATATCTCAAGTCTTCCAGTACTTATCAGCTGCTTTATACCCTACAGGAAGTGGAATTCTTTCCTGTTTTTAGAGCAGGAAAGGTTTTCTATGGGGATTTGTTCCTGACATGGAGGTGGCAGCAAAACACCCCTTCCTGCAAAACATACAGCAGCTGATAAATACTGGAAGACTTAAACATTTTTTAATAAAATAGAATTCTTTTGTGATATACCCCTTTAAGGTGGCCATACACCTTCAAATAGCTGTCGGCTAACAGTTATCTTTCCTACCACTCTCAGTGCACCCCTCCGCCCTGGCCAGCCCCTTCTAAGGAATACTAGTTAGGCACAGCCCAGTGAAAGGCATAGACTGGAGTATGTCACCACTTTTTCACTAGGAAATCTGGAATCTCCATGGATTGTCAGTAAGGCTAGGCAAAATTCAAGGGTATGATGGACACTGGCAGTGTACTCCAAAAGACAAGATCCTGTTTGCATATTGGTACTAAACTGGTGCTCTCCTCCAGCTTCCAAAAATCTCTAGATAAGTTCCCAAAAAAAACTTTTTTTTTTAAATGCGGTTTATACCCATTAGATCCTGCCATTTTGGGGTACACTGCCAGTGCTTATCATACTCCTTGTCTTTGCCTATCAATAGATTTATTGGCTATATGAGTAATCAAACACAAGACGTTGAAGTGGATATGTTTAGCCTGGACTGTTGATTGTATGTTGTATAATCCTAAGCTATTTAGTATGTATCTGGCAGCCTGACACAACATAAATGCTAATACACTCCTGTCCTGTATACCAATAGGAGGCAAATGGGAGAAGCCATCGGAAATCATGGAAGTAAACGGATCCATATGGGAGGAACAAGTGAACAGCCTGGCTGCCGTCTTCCAGGAAGCAGGGTTTGTCGTTGAGGCGTTTACCAGACTCCCCTATTTATGTGAAGGTGATATGTACAATGACTATTATGTTTTGGACGATGCGGTTTTCATTCTCCGGCCGGTGTAGGAAACTCGACGTCCTTATCTCACTTGGACCAGAAGAAAAGTTTGCCCAAGGCGAATCAATAATCCTCGAGGCCAAAATCTACTTGTATCTCCTACAGGGCCATGTTTATATGACTGATATATAACTATATATGTGAGTGTCTATGTGTTTGTACATGTACAGAATCTCCAATAGGAATCTTTTTTTAATTGACTCAACTGTGCTACCTTTTTCCAGCAAAAGTGAACATATTTTTATGTGACAGAACAACCGTCCGCTGCATCAATCAAATGTTGTTATATACGTTGTTCCTTGTGAGAATTCAATGTCTACTACGAGAAACCAACTCTTGCAATAAAAATCTATAACATGAGATGTCAGAATCTTGTGAGAAAACCCTGTACGATCTACATGCCAAAAGCACATGTTTTTTTAATCATGTCAATAAAGCGTCCAAAGACTATTGTTTGTTCTCTTATTTTTATGGCTGGGTTAATAAATTATGGTGATATAGGGTTAATATATTAAGATGATCGAACACAATTAGACTAGTAATGGCAGAATTAGTCAAATGGATTGTTAAAATATATATATAATGGGGTTGCTTTTGTCTAATAGACAGCGCCACTCAGTCTGTGTTTGGTATTGCAACTAAGTTCAATTGAAGTGAACGGACCTAGTATTACCACACTAGGGGAGGTGGGGTGCTGTTTTTGGAAGAAAGTAGCCATATACTTGGATCCCGGAAAACTAAACCGTTTTGGATTCAACCTTTCCAAACAGCGTTACTGCAGAAAATGTATCAATTATACACAATAGTCCCCTATGACAGTGAACAATTTGCATTTCATAAGAATTAACACTGATGCCTATTCAGATCATATAACATGTGAAATATATATATATATATATATATATATATATATATATATATATATATATATATTTCCATAAATTCTACTTTATTTATAATTCAATAAAATCCATAATATAGTAAACATGATTAGAGAGGTGTAAAAAGTGTGAGCCTATAAACAGAAAAGACCAGCATAGCCCCCACACCAATATACAAGTATACCAAGTTGCAGTGTAAACTATTGCACTTGGCATTCTATGTATAACAAATAAAAATAAAAAAAATACTCCTCACACCTGTCAGTCCTGTAATCAATAATAATAAAGTGCCTAAGTTATGCCGACATACAGGATCCTCGGTATTGCTGATCAATAAAAAGAGTATCCTATAACACTACAACATTGTAATGGACAGGGGCTCACCCATGGTGGATACAGAGATGGTGCCTGGACCCATCTCATGCTAACTTGGAGTCTAAGAAAATGCAATAACTTGACATAAGTTTTTCTGTGCACAGAAAAGAGCCTTGTACTTGCCTCCACTGTTCCCCTGCTGCTGCCATTTTGCCTGTGCCTGGTCCCTGCTGGGTTCTTTGTTTCCTGCTTCGAGTTCAACTGAGGGAGCACTTCCTGCCAAACGAAATGTCAGCAGATAAACCCGCTTTAAAAACATAATTACGGTGGTACTATACACCGGATAGGCTTGCTGTCATGTACCCAGATGCATAGAAGGGGATGCGGGCATAGGGCTCTATCTTGCACATAATGTGGAATTGCCCAGTGGTCACCCAATAATGGAGAACATGTTTTACTCTCTTACACCATTTATTTCCTATTGTTATGACTTGATCTCTGCAGGTATTATTATTTTGGGCACTGAGAAAACCCCCTAGAAAGTCAGGCATTTGAAATGTAGGGTCTTTATAGTGATGAAAATAGTTCTATTACGGTATTAAAAATCCTCTACAAAACCTGCATTGGAGGAAGTTATAAATACAATACACTGTTGTACATATTGATTCGAGAGGATGATAGCCGAGCGGAAACTGGCATATCAAAAATGTAAAGGGAGATGGCAAGTCTGGTCTAACTCAAGGTACTGTACGTCAGATTCCACCTGAGGGGAAGCTTAGTGTATTGTAGTGCATCGAGCCCTAGGTACCTGAGTATTCTATCCCAGTCCTTATATCCTTTATCAGGAGCTTACAAGCTGGCCCTCTACTCACCAAAGGATGCACTCTATCACACTGCTTGTTAGATGTAATGGACACCAATTTTTTTATCATACTGATGGTTTAGCAGATTGTTTGTTCATGTTTGTTCTACATCGGACACTAAGAGGGAGATTTATCAAACTGGTGTAAAGTAGAATTGTCTTAGTTGCCCCTAGCAACCAATCAGATTCCACCTTTCATTTTTCAAAGAATCTGTGAGGAATGAAAGGTGGAATCTGATTGGTTGCTAGGGGCAACTGAGCCAGTTTGACTTTACACCATGTTTGATAAATCTCCCCCTAAGTGTTAATTGAGTCCGGTTTATACACTATTGCCAAACTTACATCTTTTGTGCCAACTGAGCTCGGTAACACAGACAATTATGTATTTGTTATTGTTATAAACGTGAAAAACCTTAAAGCGACTCTGTACCCACAATCTGACCCCCCCAAACCACTTGTACCTTCGGATAGCTGCTTTTAATCCAAGGTCTGTCCTGGGGTCCGTTCGGCAGGTGATGCAGTTATTGTCCTAAAAAACAACTTTTAAACTGGCAGCCCTCTGCCCAACGGCCTTGGCTTAGATTGTGTATGCATTAGGCTGACGCAACCTCTCTGTCCTTCCTCATCATTAGGAATGCTCCAGGCAGATTGTCTCCTATTCCCCACCTGTGTCAGCCCGGCACATGGGCTGGATCGTTAAGGCACCTGTGCAATGTTTAGACAGGAGAAAATGTTCCAGTGGCATTCCTAATGATGAAGAGGGTGGGGAGGAGGGACAGAGGGGTGGTGCAAAGTTAGGGCACAGATATTCTGAGCCACGCCCGTTGGGCACGGGTCTGCAAGTTTAAAAGATGTTTTTTAGGACAATAACCGCATCACCTGCCGAACGGACCCCAGGACAGATCTTGGATTAAAAGCAGCTATCCGAAGGTACAAGTGGTTTGGGGGGGTCAGACTGTGGGTACAGAGTCGCTTTAATAAAAACTATTGAAACAGAAATGTCATCAGATGCAGGAAGAAGATGACCACTCCAGAGACCAGAAGACTTCATCAACCGTGGGGAATCTGTAGAGGTGTGCAGACTCTTCAGGTTTTGTTGCACATGGAGGCATACCGTATAACAAGAAAACCTCTTTACAGGTGGTCACTCACCTTAGACCAATGTTGACTAAGCCAACAAATTTCAATAAGGTCCCCACCCAACTAAGCATATACGAATGGCCGTGTTTGTCAGATTGTCCCAAATCTATGCACAGTTACTTAATTGCTCTAACTTTTCTGTCTTTTTGTTTTTTTCTAAACTTCAACGAATGTTGGAGCGAGTATCTTTGCGAGTTATCTTTGTCTGTGTATCATTTGTGTGGACAGTCAAGTAAGTAAAAATGCCACCTTAACGTTCCTGTGTTTCCTGCATGAATCCTTTACTTCAATGAGGTGCATAGAAGTAATATAAAAGAAACAAAGATCCAGCACTTTTAGAAAACAGGAATCTTCAGTTTTTATTGGAACCACCAACATGTACAAAAGCTTGTCAGTGCCCAAATAACGGCGACGCGTTTTGGGTGCGATTTCCTATGCACCCCTACTCATGGCTGGCGATCAAGCAGCCATTTAAATTTTTGCTATCGGCCACACATCCCCTGTTTACACAGAGATGTGCGGCCTGCCAACTAGCAGCCGTTTTCCCGCTCCTCGGCTGATCACCGACTCTTTTACACAATACGATTATGGACTGAACGAGCATTTCCAGCTTTGCTTATTTCCAATAATCGGCCTGTGTAAAAGGGCCCATAGTTTGATAATTTTATTACAGATCACTTTTTCCAAATGTCTCAGGGTTGCCCTTGGAAACAGACAACAGTTTATTCTGTCAGAGCCGTGACTTGTGTAACTTATCTATAAATGACTGTACTAGAAGTAAGTTACTATGGGGTTTATGTAGATTCAAACTTTTGCTTTTTTGCGTTTGCAAGTCAGGCTCCATAGACTTATAATGGAGCTCATCTGCAGCAAGGCAAATAGAGAGCCCATTCAAGTGAACAGGAGCTGAGCTGGAGGTACAGGCTACCACAGCTACACAGTGAACAGAGACAAACTGCTTCTGTGTAGTGTGGGTGTCGGGATCACACTGATCAGCTTTCCTTTGCACAGCGTCAGTAACGAATAGCATTGATATCCATGTGATACAACTTTTTAACAAAGGTTTTTGAATAAAATAATCGGCCTACTGATACGGGTTCTTCAAAAAAAGGAAGTTACTTTTATACTTCCTTTTGATAGCAAACCATACATTTCATATGATGAAATTGGATATGAGGCAATATACACTATGTATATGTACAAGGCGAATCTTGCTAAAAGCCCCCCCCCCCCCCCCCCCCCCAAAAAAAAGAAAGTAATTCAGTGACTCACAGGTGACATCTTCTTTGATCTAAAGCGTCAATTTCCTTTTCCTCTCCTTCTGGCCCAGGCCTCCCTGATGATTTCTTCCAGGTTCAATTCATCTCCTCAGAACCTGCCAGACAAACATCTTAGGCTCCGCACTTTTACAAAAACTTCCACTTTTTTGAGTCATGTGCAGTGAAGTCAGTAGGTATGTGGGTTACCCCCTGTGTATAGGATCCCCTGCTGTGCCCCATATAGTAATAATCCCCCTGTGCTCGTCCCCATAGTAATATCCCCTTCTGTGCTCCCTCCCATAGTAATAATTCCCCTGTGCTCCCCCCATAGTAATAATCCCCCTGTGCTTCCCCCTGTGCTCCCCCCATAGTAATAATCCCCCTGTGCTCCCCCCATAGTAATAATCGCCCTGTGCTCTGTCCCCACAGTAATAATCCCTCCTTTGCTCCCCTCCATAGTTATAATCCCCCGTGCAGTCCCAATAGTAATAATCCCCCTGTGCTCCCCCCCATAGTATTAGTCCAGATAGTAATAGCCCCATATAGGATAGCCCTCCCCCCATGTAGCCCCCCATAGTATAGACCCCCTGTGTAGCCCCCAAAGTATAGCCCAGCCCCCATAGTATAGCCCTCCCCGTGTAGACCCCCAAAGTATAGCCTAGCCCTCCCCCCGTGTAGCCTTCCACAGTATTGGCCCCTTTGTAGCCCCCACATTGCAGCAATTATGAGAAAAATATATTAAAAAAAATACACTCACCTCTCCTGGATCCTGCAGCAGCGTCTCCCTCTGGCAGCTGATCTTGCAAGTACAGTGAGCTTCCGGCCCAGGCAGCCTGCCACACCCCCCACAGCGCCTGGACTTCTCTCCTCACCTCGGCGGCGGTCATGTGATCACGTTACATGTCCACTGCCAAGCATGAGGGAGGAGGAGTCCGGGCGCCGCGGAGCTACAGCTGTGAGCTTCCGGGCCAGTGTGTGGCAGGCTACCTGGGCCAGAAGCTCACTGTACTTGCAAGAGATCCGACGCCCCTGGAGGGACCGGCCCAGGGGGGCGCACATAGGTGATGGGGTGGGCGGCGATCTGGGCAGGTGATGGGGCGGCCGGCCGGGGGAGTGCGCCGTTAGGTGAGGTCCAGGGAGGGTGGATATGCCACCAGCGCCCCCCTGGCTGTCGGCGCCCCGAGCAGTCGCCCGGCCCCCCCGCCACTAGAAACGGCCCTGCTTATAGTGTAACTTAATAAGCTGTCCTGAGCCTTTATGTTAGGTGCACTAGTGTATGCTATTTTCCCCACTGTGGATGCAGACTAGCCCCTGTGTCGGCTCCTATTCACTATATAGATTTTGATAACAGGATCCTGCAATCCTACCTCCCTGTAGCAAATCTTTGAAATTTCAAGATCAGCACTGAGCAGTCTGGACTTTGAATTCAGTGTTTTCTCTGGCCAGAAAATCTGCATATTGCTCAGTCTGTTTCTCTCCTCTCCCTAATCACTCATCCCCTCTCGGCTCCTCCCTCCCTCATATGCTTTAACCCCTTAAAGTATGGAATCTTGGCTCTCCAGCTTTTGCAAAACTACAACTCATATCATGCTAAAGCTTTGGCTGTCCATGTATTATGAGAGTTGTAGTTTTGCAACAGCTGGAAAGCCACTGTTCCCTACCCCTGGTCTAAAGAGACTCTGTCAGTAGGTTTATTCTGTCCTATATAAGGGTAGTATAAAGTAGTGAAATTGAAGCTAAACAGAATCATTCACATTGTTCTGTGCAGCTAATTCAGAAATATCTTTTTGAATAACATACACAATTTGGCCCTCTCCATTATGTGCATGATCGCATTAGTCCTCATTATTCATGAGAAGCATAAAACTCCGCCCACCAGCTGCTGATTGGCAGTTATCTATCCATGCTGTGCATAGGCAGTCAACTGTCAATCAGCAGCTAGAGGGCGGGGAGGGGTGTGGCAAGAATCCTATTCTTCTGCATATTAGGAGAACGGTTGAACAGAATGATGTCAGTAATACACCGATCTGTTCAGCATTTCTGTCACTAGTTCATGCTGCCCTCATTTAAAGCGGCATAAACCTAGTGACAGAATCCCTTTAAGGCTACAAACCCACTTGGCGGGTCTGCAGCGAGTCTCCTTGCTGCGTTTTTGCAGCGAGACTCGCTGCAGATCCTGGCCCTATACTTTCATTAGCAGAGAAACAGCCCGCCCCATTAACCCCCTAGCCGCCGGACATTATACATTACCGGGTCCCCGTTCCTGCTTGCTTCGGGGCTCCCGGTGTCTTCACGGCCTGCCCGGCCAATCAGTGCGCTGCGGCGGGGCAGCGCACTGATTGGCCAGGCGGAACGTGCCGGGAGCCGCCGCAGCAAGCAGGAGCGAGGACCTGGTAATGTATATCCTGCCCGCCCCTGGGGGGTGCGGGGGGCGATCATGCGGCCGGGGGGTGCGGGGGGCGATCATGCGGCCGGGGGCGATCGGGGCTGCAGGGGGGCGGGCAGGATATACATTACCAGGTCCCCGCTCCTGCTTGCTTCGGCGGCTCCCGGCACGTTCCGCCTGGCCAATCAGTGCGCTGCCCCGCCGCAGTTCACTGATTGGCCGGGCGGGCCGTGAAGACACCGGGAGCCCTGAAGCAAGCAGGAACAGGGACCCGGTAATGTATAATGTCCGGCGGCTAGGGGGTTAATGGGGAGGGCTGCAGACAAAATCGCAGCAGGGATGTACATCCCTGCTGCGAGTTTCTCTGCTAATGAAAGTATAGGGCTGGGACCCGCCAAGTGGGTTTGAACCCTCAAACAGAAAATATATTTATATGGTGAAATTAAAATGTTCTAATAATGTCCTATAAAACACAAAATGTGCATAAAAACACTTAAAACACTATATTGGAAAGATTTTTGTCCTTTTTCTGAGTTTTGGGCCTGCTCCTGGTTTTGGCTAAAAATACTACACACCAGCGCGCACCGACCCTTACCTATACACTGCTGTGATATGGTTTAGTCTCTGTGATGAGCAGGAAGCTATACATATCACTGCCAGTAGATGGCGCACTAGGATTATATACACATTGAGTCATAAAACTTTATGGTGTAATAGAAAAATATACAATCAATGACCCATTTGGATGCCATCATGCTTCTTTTTAGAGTTTTTCCAGTGGACACCTGCCACCTTTGAGATCAGAGAGCTACACAAGATGCCCATTTGTGCAGTGTAACTTTCCATTGCATGTTGTCTCCCATAAAGCATAGATACTAGAGGAGTATATGGTGACCCAGTATCCATACCTCTCAACCACCGCTGATCTGTCGCAACATTCATTAATTTTGGGGCGATGTTCCCCATGAGTCCTGCTTCTTATTGACATCCTGGCCCTTTAACAGCAAGTGCTACTGATGAGCAATGCAACACAGCAATTTGTGGCCACATTGTATAGTCAAAATCGCTATGTAGCCCTAGTAGGGAACTCATGAATTTTTAGAAAAAATAGTGTAGCCCACACGTATCATTGCATTGTGGTATACTGTGCACATGTGGTTTATGAAATCTGTATGCAAAAGAAAAATTGTTCTGTAATATTAAATGCAACAGAATGGACCAACATTATGTGACTAACATAGATACGTGGACCCCAGGTATACTATTTTTCTTTTATTTTTATTATTAAAGGGGTAGTTCATAAAAAAAAACATTCTTTTAAATCAACTGGTGCCAGAAAGTGCCAAAGATTTGCAATTTACTAAAGGGGTTATGCAGCGCTACAAAAACATGGCCACTTTCCCCCTACTGTTGTCTCCAGTTTGGGTGGGGTTTTGAAACTCAGTTCCATTGAAGTAAATGGAGCCTAATTGCAAACCGCACCTGAACTGGAGACAACAGTAGGGGGAAAAGTGGCCATGTTTTTGTAGCGCTGGATAACCCCTTAATCTCAAGTCTTCAAGTACTTATCAGCTGCTGTATGTCCTGCAGAGAGTCCTGTATTCTCTTTAGTCTGACAGTGCTCTCTGTCGCCACCTCTGTCCATGTCAGGAACTGTGCAGAGTAGTAGCAGATCTCCATAGAAAACCTCTCCTGCTCTCCGGACTGTAAAGAATACACCACTTCATGCAGGACATACAGCAGCTTATAAGTACTCAAAAACTTGAGATTAGTAAATTACAAATCTCTGGCACTTTCTGGCAGTTTATTTTAAAGATTTAAAATTTTTTTGCCTTTAATGTTTATAATATTTTAGGTTGTAGTTACTTTGGGGGAAATATTGTAACCCGCTATTATGTTCCAATAATTTTGAAAATACAGCCATTTTCTTACCTTCTTCCTCTGCACTTTTTTTGGGGGGTAAATCTTAACTTTATTCAGTATGTAAATAAGGCAGTTTGGCGCACTTGGGGCGGGACTACCGACCTCAGTTGAAATTGATAATGAAACGACACTGAAAATGATAGTAAGACAATGGGAATATATGCCCTATGGGAATATAACAGCAGGTTAGAGTGGTCTAACTTGCTGTTAGTTTCCCTTTAAATGTGCACTGAGTATTGTCACATAAGAGGTTGTTCAATATCATGCAATTTTTTTGTCAGGTCTCTACCTCACTCACCAGCAGAGGGACACGACATGAGGCAAAGGGGCCATCTACTGGTGTCAACTTTACAGCGTTCTCTTCCTTATCATCACAGACAGAACAGAAAGTCTTAGCTTAGTTTTAGGCTTAGTGGTAAGAAGAGAAACTGCTAAATTGCAGGTAAATGAAAAATTTGAAAAAAAAAACCCTAATAAACATTTGAATTAAACAATAGGTCATTTTCTGATGACCAAGTCCCTTTAAGAATTTTCAGAAAAAGTTGGCACTTCAGGCTTAAATGTTGCAGTCGGTCGTATTATCTTCTACAAAGCACAAAGTGTTTACTAGAACAAGAAAATCAATGTGTTGCTTCTTTCCAACTAGCGCATGTGAATCCATTATGAAAAGTAGTGACCTTTCCCGGCTGGATTGTGCTGGCTTGCTGGCTATAATTATGGCTGCGCGCTGTCAGAGACATTACTGGTGACACACGGCGGATCATTAGGAGACTTGTCTGTGTATGTGGAGGAACGTTCAGCACCATCTGCTACAAGAACTCACTGTGAAATCCAGGAATAAACACTTTATGGAGGAGGTTATAAGTCTTCTATCACACTATGCAGCTGTAATAGCATTCTATAAGAAAATACACATGGGTGCAATTATATGTTACATATCATATATCTACAGCATTAAAGGGATTGTTTTCTCATAGCTAACGGAGACCCACGAGTGGTCTCAGGAGATGGGCACTATATAATGCATCCCTTCCCCTGCAGCACTGTTTCAGGGCTGGCGACTGTTAACCAAGTACGGGTCCTTTTGCACAGAAATTTTACATGGCCCAATTATTTCAAACGGCTGTATAAACAATCAATGGATAGTTTGTACAACAAGGGGTATTCCACTCAAACATAACTTTTGATATGTTGTTGCTCATGGTGAGACTACCAATTCCTTCCATACTTGTTATTATATATTTAGTCTCCTTCCCCCAGTTCTGAGATGCTGCTTTCTGCTAAAAACACAAAAACCTGTGTGTGAGCTTTTCTCTCTGTCTCCCCCTTCCCTTCTGAGACGGCTGATCTAAAGTCCCTGACTGGCTTTATCTTCAACTCTGTAGCTTCTTTGCAATGCTGGGAGAGTTAATCTGAGGTTAATCTGATGAACTATCTGTGATTAATACTCTCAGCATTACAAAGAAGCTACAATGTTGCAGATAAAGCCTGGTAGAGACTTGTTTACATCAGCTTTTTAGAAGGGAGGGAGAAGACAGAGAGAAAAGCTCACACAATCAGATTTTTGTGTATTCAGCAGAAAGCAGCAGCTCAGAACTGGGGAGCAACATATCAAAAGTTATGTTTGAGCGAAATACTCCTTTAAGTCCTTTATGTCAGCAACACATTCTTTTTTTCATGGGAAGATGGGCTGCCAACAAACGGTAATTCTTACATCTGCACAATTAATGCGATCAGCCAATCATTTGCGATCATTTGCTCATTTGCTAACTGATCGATTGGTCTTTTAAATGAGGCAATAAAAAATCATGAAAAGCTTACACCCTATCTATCATCTATCTTTCTAATATCCCTTAGGCTATGTTCACACAGCGTAAAAGTACAGCCATCAGCAACATCAGCCGTACTTTGTATGGTGTGGAACACTGCCTATTCTTCTATGGGATCCCAGCCGGAGCGTATACACGTAGTTTACGATCCGGCCGGGAAGCCATGCGGCGCCGCAAAAAGCTGACATGTCAGTTTTCTGCGGCCGCTATTCAGTGAATTGCAGCCGCAGAAAGGCCTGTCAGTTCACACCGGCCACTTGCTTCATTGTGTGCTATGAGAGTTCTGATGCTGGCGCGCACTGATGCGCCCGCATCAGAACATTGCGCCCGGAAACATCATCCGGCCAGTACTGCAGTACCGTCCAGGATGTTCTTTTCAGAGACCGGCCGTTCAGTGATCCAGCCGGGTCACGGAACAGCCGGTCTCATACGCCGTGTGAACATAGCCTTAAAGTGGAACTCCAGCTGGAACCCATTTTTTAAAACATCCAGGAAGGGGATCCACTTACCTCCCCGACTCCAGTAATGCCACCCGCATACCGCCGATCCAGTCCCCGGTTGCTTTCTGGTTTTGAGACGAGACTTGGGACGTGACGTGGCAGGTGGGACACTGCTACAGCTGCTGAATAGCTAAGCAGGCCTGCCACATCACACCCCAAGACCCCTCTCAAGACCAGGAAGCGAACAGACACTGGGGGACCAGAGAAGCAGTATGCAAGCAGCAGTGCTGGAGCCAGGAAGGTAAAAGCCAGCTTGGTCCACAACTCATTTTGAGCCCAGCACCTGGCTACACATCTGGAATCTATGAAAACAGAATGCTGAGGTAAGTCTGAAGTGCAGCCCAGCAGCTCCGTTGATTTGTATGGGCAGGACGGAGTCATTTTGTGACTATGTTCTATCCATTTCCCGGATGTATACTTCTTTTGTGCAAGACTCAAGAGCAGTCTTTCACACTTTTTAGTCCTGTACAAAAGAAGTATACATCTGGGAAACGGACAGATCTATGTCCTGCCCACTCTAGGTTAGATCAGGGCCCAGTGTGTTAGGGAATGTGGCAGATATAAAGCCAATTTGCTGTGGATTTTCCCAAGTCACTTCAATAGAGAAGTCAAAATCGTCAGTGAATCTGCAGCATTTTACTCCGGTGTGAACACACCCCTACAAGAGCAGACTGTATTTGGATCATAACTAATAAGATGGAAGCATCACTCTTACTCTCACTAACAGTGATCAGAGGCATGGAGATGATGCAGATGATGTCTCCTGAGGGCCGGGTTACCAAGTCAATAGACAGCTAACCCAGCCCCCAGAGAGGAGATCACATGTCCTGTATCTACAAATGGAGGGGGTAAGCATTGTCAGAAAGGACACAGAGAAGAGGATTTTAGATGTCCAGAGCGAGTAAGTATAAGAAAAAAAAACAGGGAAATGTGCAAGATAGGTCATACATGTATATTAGACATAGAGTGGTATTGGGAAGGGGGATCATTTAGAATATTGTTTTTGTTACCTGGATAACCCCTTTAATTTGTTATTTGTGGTCCCTGATTTTTTTGTTTTACCAAAAATAGGATTCAATTGCAGCCGACAGGAAAAGAAAACTTTTTTAAAAGCTTAAAAACCCTTTTGGGAACATATAAAAGCATTAGTAGAAAAATCACAACATAACACAATCTAGAACAATAAAAATCAGTCTGGATACAAATGTAACAAGGAGAACAGGGACCCTGTGTGGGCGCGAGGTATGGCTGCAGCCACAATAACACCTGTGTCATCCGATTACCTGGTCAGACTGTAATGAGATCTGGGCTTGTATTGTGAACTCCCCCGGCCCATATTACAATCCCACCGCTGACGCCACTGACCTTATTACAGAGAGCTGAAGTTTTCTGCTTCTACGGAGTCTTCAGTCTGTTGGGCTCACAGGTCTCTGTGGTTGGGAAGTCTGCGAGCTAAGGTTAGTATCTAGACATTTGTCTTTTGTCATTTTTGACATCTTTCTCAATTGGATTGTATATATACACCTGTCATTGAAGACTATATTGTTACAATCTGCTAATCCTCAAAGTTAGTCTTACTTTAAGGGCCAGGAATCTGGGGTATGAGTTGCTGTTTTTACCTATTCTGTTATTTTGTTTGGCCATATTCATACCTTGTTTGTAGTGTGTGTTTTCTCTATACACTGGAAAATCTGAGGCATTAAGCAAACATATCCATGGACCATAATCACTCGATTTCTGCCTTTGTTCAGGTGGTTTCCATTTATTTGCTGGATGGAACAAAACATACATCTGTGCTATTCCATAGAACAGGATGCAGTAAAAAACAGACAAAACTAAATTTACATAATAGGGCTATGTTTACGTTACGTATGTTACGTAATAATCGCGGCCGTTGTTGCCGATTTGAAACAACGGACGTGATTACTATGGAACTTACGTAGTGCTGCCGTCTGTGGAATACTCGCCGGATTATATACACAAAGGGGGAGATTTATCATACCTAAAATGCGTACTTTTCGTCAAAAAGTAGCCAGATGCAAATAAATTTATTTGCAAATGGCCGTTTTGCGAATAAAATATTCGGATTGGGTCACTTTCTGCCCGGTACACCAGGGGGGCTTAATTCATCATTTTTTGGGGCAGAAAAATAAGCAGGAAACCTACTCCAGCTCTGAGCTGCCATAGATTTCCTGCTACACGCACTGGTGAGCATGGGATTTATGTAGAGACAGTCCGCTTCTACATAAATCTCTGCACCATCGGAGCTGCGGGGACATTTTTAAGTCTGGTGCAGAAAGCGCCGGACTCAATAAATGTCCCCCATAGTATCGGCGCCGCATCCCTATCGGCGCCGCAAAAAACTGACATGTCAGTATTCTGCGGCCGCTATTCATTAAATAGTGGCCGCAGGAGACATGTCAGTGCACACAATGGAGCATGCAGCTTTTGAGGCTTATCTATAATCACAGCCACTTGAATTGATTTAGGATCTCCTCCCCTCCCTTTCTCATTTTTTCTTCCTCTCATTTCCATCCTTCTTTCTTATGTTTTTCTTTCCCATCATTCCTTTCTATCCTTTATCTATTTTCTTCCATCCTTTCCTTCCTATCCTCCCTTCTTCCTTGCTTCCTACCTATTCCTTTCTTCCTTCTTTTCTATCATTCCCATTTTCCCCTCCTCTCTTTCCCTTCCTTCCTTCTTTCCCCTTCTTTCCTTCCTTGCTTCCTATCTGTTCCCTTCCTATCCTTTCCCTTCCTTCCCTTCCTATCCTTTTCATTCCTTTCTATCCTTTCCCTCCCTTCCTTCCTTGACTTCCCTTCCCCTCCCCCTCCCCCTTCCTATCCCTTTCCTTCTTCTCTCCTTCTTCTCCCTCTCCCACATTTCTCCCTTCCCTCCCACTACACATGTATTTTTTTTTAAGTTACCAAGCTATGACCTCTACGTCTATGTCTATTTCTTCAATCCTTCCGTTCTTCCTTGCTTCCTACTTATTCCTTATTTATTTCCTTCCTTCCGCTTCCCTTCCACTCCCCCTTCCTATCCCTTTCTTTTTTCCCTCCTTCTTCTTCCTTCCTCTCCCACCTTTCTTCCTCCCACTACACCTGTATTTTTAGTAAACTACCAAGCCATGACCTCTATGTCTCATCCCAATGACCCCTGAATTGTTGGGTTTCTTTCGGGGGAGGGGGGGGTGTCTCTGGCATGAATACATGTAAACTGTGCGATTCTTGACAGGAACTGTTCCTAATCTGATTTCTATACCTACTTTGCCTAATTCTGTAATATTGAATATTCAGTGCACACATTTTTCAGCACCATAGCGCAAATTACAACTGACTACATTAAAACTGATTAAAATGTATCAGTAGCAGCAGTAACAGTATACCAGCGCTCAAACATCTATAATTTTTACTTACAACCCAATGAAAATAATATATAGCAGCTTCTTATGATGATTCAGACAGTGCAGCTCTAATGTTTTATTATCCTCTGATAACAAGATTTCAGACCTCTTATCTTTTATGATGCTTTAAAATTGTTCAACTCTTCCTGAGGGACCTGGAAAGAATGTAACCTTCAGATATGATATTAAGGAACAACAAAGCACTGAAGGTTTGATGTCAAGTTCAAAGAAATCAGACTAGTGGTAAGAAAGAAGATGTCATGGAAAGAGCAAGAGGCAGGGCTGGACAGCCCATCTGGCAATTTGGGAAAATGCCAAATGGGCCGGTGTGCTGAATGGGCTAGTCCATGAACACCTCGATGGCTGGCTTTTCCCTAGCACTGCACTCTCCCTGCACTATACAACAAGTTAATAGTTGTAGAAAGCTGTATATTTTAGACATCACCATGCAGGAGAGGAGCCAGCCATCTGATTCCTGTCCTGCCAGCCCCATACCCTTCATGTACAAGTTCCCAGCAGGCCCCACCTCCTCATGGTTGCTGCAGGTCTGTTCTTAGTAGTACTGGTCCAGGCAGGGGTGACAATCAGAAGAGTCATGTAGTTTAAAACCCAAGGGCTTAAAGGGACAGTGTCACATTTTTGATAATTTTTTAATGAAAAGTAATAAGTATAAATAAGTCTGTAGGATGTTTTTTTTTTTTTTTAATGTAGTGTTTCAGTATTTTTTTCTAAAATGTATTGCTGCACAGGGGGCTGCCATGTTTATAGTGTCTGTGTGTGACGTCATTTCACGACACACACACAGACACTATACGGCACCTCCACATCATTGAAGTGAACCGACGGAGTCCGTCTGGTTCACTTCACTGGAGGCTCCGTCACTGTGTACTGCGCATGTGCATAGACATGCGCAGTACACAGCTACAGTACATGGGGCGGGTGGCGGCGCCATTTTCTTGAGGTCCCAGCCCGAGAACCGGGGAGGAGAGAGAGACCGCACAGTGAGTGGACAGGAGAACTGTGTGCAGCTCTCTCTCCACCCCCGCCCCCCGCCGGAGGGGGAGAAATTTAATAAACTTTTGCTTTGGGTGCCGGGACATCACCCAGCAATGTCCCAGCACCAGTCACCGCAGCTCTCTCCTTCTTTCCCCCAGCAGCAGCTCAGCAGCGTTCTGTGGGGGAACGGGCTTGGAGATGCTGCGGGGGGAAGATGGAGAGAGTAAGGCTGATGGCAGGGGGAGCAGGGCACAGCAGCGTCTGCTGCATGCTGTCCCCCCCTGCGGTTGCCGGACCCGAGAGCGATGGGGGCAGAGAGGAGGTGAGGGGATGATGGGGCATCGGGGGGTCTAATCGGGGCAGAAAAATCCTATTCAGACCTGAGAGGGATCCGGGCAGCTGTCAGTGAACCGGGCCGGCGAGGACTGGTGGTGCGCGGGGCTCCCCCGCTCCGGGCTGTGACAGGATTGAAATGCGGCCTGGGAGATGGGGCAGCCCCGGCGTCCAGGGCCACCAGGTGGAAACAGCGGCGGGCGGTGGACGCCGGGGCTGCCCCATCTCCCAGGCCGCATTCCACTCCTGTCACAGCCCGGAGCGGGGGAGCCCCGCGCACCACCAGTCCTCGCCGGCCCGGTTCACTGACAGCTGCCCGGATCCCTCTCAGGTCTGAATAGGATTTTTCTGCCCCATTAGACCCCCGATGCTCCATCATCCCCTCACCTCCTCTATCATCCCCATCATCCCCCTCACCTCCTCTATCACCCCCATCATCCCCCTCACCTCCTCTATCACCCCCATCATCCCCTCACCTCCTCTATCACCCCCATCATCCCCTCACCTCCTCTATCACCCCCATCATCCCCTCACCTCCTCTATCACCCCCATCATCCCCTCACCTCCTCTATCACCCCCATCATCCCCTCACCTCCTCTATCACCCCCATCATCCCCTCACCTCCTCTATCACCCCCATCATCCCCCTCACCTCCTCTATCACCCCCATCATCCCCCTCACCTCCTCTATCACCCCCATCATCCCCTCACCTCCTCTATCACCCCCATCATCCCCTCACCTCCTCTATCACCCCCATCATCCCCTCACCTCCTCTATCACCCCCATCATCCCCTCACCTCCTCTATCATCTCCTCACCTCCTCTATCACCCCCATCATCCCCTCACCTCCTCTATCACCCCCATCATCCCCTCACCTCCTCTATCATCCCCTCACCTCCTCTATCACCCCCATCATCCCCTCACCTCCTCTATCACCCCCATCATCCCCTCACCTCCTCTATCACCCCCATCATCCCCTCACCTCCTCTATCATCCCCTCACCTCCTCTATCACCCCCATCATCCCCTCACCTCCTCTATCATCCCCTCACCTCCTCTATCACCCCCATCATCCCCTCACCTCCTCTGTCACCCCCATCATCCCCTCACCTCCTCTATCATCCCCTCACCTCCTCTATCACCCCCATCATCCCCTCACCTCCTCTATCACCCCCATCATCCCCTCACTTCCTCTATCACCCCCATCATCCCCTCACCTCCTCTATCACCCCCATCATCCCCTCACCTCCTCTATCACCCCCATCATCCCCTCACCTCCTCTATCACCCCCATCATCCCCTCACCTCCTCTATCATCCCCTCACCTCCTCTATCACCCCCATCATCCCCTCACCTCCTCTATCACCCCCATCATCCCCTCACTTCCTCTATCACCCCCATCATCCCCTCACCTCCTCTATCACCCCCATCATCCCCTCACCTCCTCTATCACCCCCATCATCCCCTCACCTCCTCTATCACCCCCATCATCCCCTCACCTCCTCTATCATCCCCTCACCTCCTCTATCACCCCCATCATCCCCTCACCTCCTCTATCATCCCCTCACCTCCTCTATCACCCCCATCATCCCCTCACCTCCTCTATCACCCCCATCATCCCCTCACCTCCTCTATCACCCCCATCATCCCCTCACCTCCTCTATCACCCCCATCATCCCCTCACCTCCTCTATCATCCCCTCACCTCCTCTATCACCCCCATCATCCCCTCACCTCCTCTGTCACCCCCATCATCCCCCTCACCTCCTCTATCACCCCCATCATCCCCTCACTTCCTCTATCACCCCCATCATCCCCTCACCTCCTCTATCACCCCCATCATCCCCTCACCTCCTCTATCACCCCCATCATCCCCTCACCTCCTCTATCACCCCCATCATCCCCTCACCTCCTCTATCATCCCCTCACCTCCTCTATCACCCCCATCATCCCCTCACCTCCTCTATCACCCCCATCATCCCCTCACCTCCTCTATCACCCCCATCATCCCCTCTCCTCCTCTATCATCCCCTCACCTCCTCTATCACCCCCATTATCCCCTCACCTCCTCTATCATCCCCTCACCTCCTCTATCACCCCCATCATCCCCTCACCTCCTCTGTCACCCCCATCATCCCCTCACCTCCTCTATCACCCCCATCATCCCCTCACCTCCTCTATCACCCCCATCATCCCCTCACCTCCTCTATCACCCCCATCATCCCCTCACCTCCTCTATCATCCCCTCACCTCCTCTATCACCCCCATCATCCCCTCACCTCCTCTATCATCCCCTCACCTCCTCTATCACCCCCATCATCCCCTCACCTCCTCTGTCACCCCCATCATCCCCTCACCTCCTCTATCACCCCCATCATCCCCTCACCTCCTCTATCACCCCCATCATCCCCTCACCTCCTCTATCACCCCCATCATCCCCTCACCTCCTCTATCACCCCCATCATCCCCTCACCTCCTCTATCATCCCCTCACCTCCTCTATCACCCCCATCATCCCCTCACCTCCTCTATCACCCCCATCATCCCCTCACCTCCTCTATCACCCCCATCATCCCCTCACCTCCTCTATCACCCCCATCATCCCCTCACCTCCTCTATCATCCCCTCACCTCCTCTATCACCCCCATCATCCCCTCACCTCCTCTATCATCCCCTCACCTCCTC